>NC_134172.1:3254841-3581633 GCF_964188355.1 Buteo buteo | reverse complement strand
TACAGAAAAAACAAGACAGCCTTTTCTGAAGGGCTCACAGTCTACTTAAAAGCAAAATACCACACAGGCAAACAGTTGAGAGAATAGTCTGAAGTCAAAATGTAGCATACCTCTTTGCTACATCCAGCAGAAACTGTACTCCCAACAATATTCTTTTAAAGTAGCTAGAAGCAGTAGTAGCTACACCCTCCTCTCACAGTAACTTGCAAAATGCCCCCAGTGCCTGTGCAGAAGTGTATAAACAGAGCTGGGCTTCAGCTGCAATGGCTGTGAACATGGGGAAAAAAGCTGCCAAATTCCCCTGCCCTGAAAACACTGGTGAAAACGAGCCTGCTGGAAAAGCAGGACCACCACTGGCTGTGAAGAATACACTGTATTTGTGACTCTCACCTATGCAGCATTCAGATACCCCCAAAAGATTTCAAAGGTTTCAGCAACACATTAACAGTGGGCAAACGTACCCAAAATATTAAGCTACAGATACCTGTAGGGACTTTTTAAACTTGCAGATTTCAAGTAACTCAGTGTGAAGATGCTTGCACACAACGTCCTAGCAGCAACCTGGCCACAGCATTGTGAATTCATTCGAGTAATGAAAGATTTAAGACAGTAGATTGCAGTGATTTTAATAACTCAGTAAATCATCTGCTTATACAGTAGACTTAAGTATTAGCAGTCATTCTTCCAGACTCCTCACCAGACCAAGACAACCTTTGTGGATTTTTACTATGACAGGAAATGTAAACACGGTAACAATGAAAACAAACACTGCTTCCAGGAGAAAAAAAAAAAGGGGGGGGGGGGGGGGTGAAGGAAGGCAAAAAAGAAGCAACCTCCTTTTTTCTGAAACGAAACATTTCAGTATATTCCCCTCCGCAGCCTCAGAAAGTGACTCCTGCCTTACCCTATTGGGATTTCAGGCTATAACACTCGTTTACTTCACCGCTCTCTTCTGCTCTATCTCCGTGCAGAAACATCACTCATTTTTGGCGTGTCAACACCGCTCACGGCTCTTTAACTTCCGAGCGCGCACAGACCTCTGACAGGGCGCGTACGACAAGCAAATGGAAGAGGAAGACAGCCTTGCGCTTTCGCAGATATGTCCTTTATTTACACGGCCCTGCTCTACCAGCAGCCACAGGGGTTTCCTCTCCCTCCAAGGAAGCCCAACAGACCCGCTGCAGCTCCGGCACCGATCCTCACAGGGCACAGCCCGGTTCCTCCCCTCACAAGCGCCTCACAAATCCCCACCCCCCCCCACCCCCCGCCCCGCTCGCCCCCACCCTCGGCTCCGGGGCCCCAGCCCCGTCCATGGCAGCGGGGCGGCAGCGCTAACGCCTCACCTCTGCCCGGGAAGCCCCGTCAGGCCGAACGGCCGGAGGCTGGGCGCTACCCGCCACCATCTTATCCTCCCTCACACCTCACGCCGTGAGGGGACGGGCGGGCGAGGGCGGGAACGGCGCGAGCGCCTCCCTCCCTCCCGCGCCGGGCGCGCGCCGCTTGCCGCCGGCCAGCCGAGGCGGGAAACGGGAAGGGAGGGGAGCGAGAGCCCGGTCAACGGCCGTCTGTGGGAGAAACCACTGCGCGGGGGGTGGGGGGGGACGAACCATGGCGGAGCGGGAGGAGGGACCCGCCGTGGCGGGGAGGGTGAAGGGAAACTGAGGCAGCGAGGGGGAACACTCAGAAAAAGGGGAGCGGGAAGGGGTTGGCTTCTTGGAGAGCGGGGTCCCCATTTTCTAGCTGTATTTAGTGTGAGACAAGCACCTGAGCAGGTTACCTGGCAGCTCCCCTCAGCCGCCATGTTCGTCCCCTGCTGAGGAAAGCACGAAAACCTGACAGAATTGCACCATAAAAGCGTCTCATTTCCCTCCTGAGGTGGCGGAGGGTCTTTGTGGGCCCGGCGCCGGTGTTTTCTCTCTCAACATTTCCTCCTTCCTGCAGAAATTGGTTGTTAAACGTGCTGCTGAGAACGCTTCAGCCCTTTGGCTGACGTGACGAAGGGGTGGGTGGTCGTTCGCCCCTTTTTGGCTGGCTCCATGGCGGCTTTGGCCAGCGGCGGAGTTCCTCGACCGGCGTCACTCAATCCCGCAGTGGCTGAAGGAGATTTGCTCTGTCGTGGATCACTGGTGAGGCAAAACAGCTCTGCAAAAATCAACCCTGCACCTACGCGGCCGACGGCCTGGCCTTCCTGCCCAAGCTCACCCGGCTAAAGCCATTAACGACGGCGCAGGCTGCGAGGGAAAAGAAAAAATGAAAAGGATAGCGTGGATTGGGGCTGCTCTCTCCAATTTCTGTCACACCCTTTCTCCAGAAGTGATCTAGAACCTCTTTAATTTTAGTACCACCTTATTTTGCGCCTAACCACCCCCATTTGTAACCTGCGGCTGTTGGCAACAGAAAAGCCTTTTAAATACGTTAAGGAGACAAACGAAACGTGTGTGCGCCAGAAAAAGAGATGCAGGGCTTCCCCTAGCAGAAGAAACGTAGTGTTTATTCAGGCTGCGCGCATACCAGTACAATATAACTATTCTGAGGAGACTTTGCACAATGGGCAGCAGAGAGGAAAAGCCGCTTCTGGCAAAGCGGCATCAACACGGGCAGCACAGTCTCGCCTTTGTCACTCTCGGAGGATCCAGAAAGGGCGAGGCACTGCCGTTTCATTTATTTTTCCAGCAGAAAGACTTTGTTAACAATATCAAACCTGACAAAGGGGTGACGAACAGCGTAAGACACATTTCTTGTCAGCAAGCTACCCAAAAAAGTATTCTGTTGTGTATCTTCACATAAGGTAAATAAAAGGTAGCGTCTCTTCTCTTTCAGACAAGTCACCTTTAAATTACTGATACAATAAACTTTTAATGAGATATTCCACAAACTCATTTTACAACAAGCATAAAGGGTTTTTACCAATATGAGCATTTTTCACAGATAAATTCCTTTCACAGTAACAGTGACATCAAAATATTGGTAGAATGTGCTTTGGACGGTTTTTCTCACAAATACGCATGCAAGAGGTTTTTTTTTCGGTCTGCATGGGATATCACCTGCTCATCTCTCTTGTCACTCCCTTCCACACACGTGCCGTTCTAAGAGCAGGTGCACAATCGATTGATTGTAATACAAAAATACATAGGGCTGCTGTAAATTACTGCAGACTGGCAGGGTTAGCAGGCACAGAGGTGGTTGGCTTTGGGGCAGGGGGCAAAGAGGAATACATTGACTGCAGAGGCAAGAAAAAGTGCAAAGACAGAAGAGCAGCGGGAGCCAGAAAAATGCAGCAAAGACATGCTGAAGTACTGGGCTGCTCTGAACACCCAGAGGGGATGGTGGATGAAGAAAACCTCAGCTGGAGACAGCAGCAGAGACAGGTTTTTGTACGAGGGGTACAGAGAATTCTCAGAACAAGCATGGAGTTGAAGCAGCCAGAGAAGCGAATGTGATGAAAATCCTCCCTCAGGAACGCCAGGCTAAGCCAAGAGCACGTGTGGCATTAACCCCTTCTCCAGGGACTGCAGCTTAACGCTGAGGGATGGAGCCAAGGTCCGAGATGGGGACACGCTGTCCCTTCACCAGCTTTGTGGAGGGAGTGAGGAAACCCCTGCCAAAGGCTTCAGGAAAGCGCAGAGGATTTTTCTACAAGATGACAGAGCAAAGATGTTGATGCCAAAAAAATCCACCCCTCAACTGTTGTCAGCAACTGGAGGGCACGCACTTCTAGTAAGCGACTATTCTGCCAAGCACCAGCACACCAATACAACAGTCACCCCAGGGCACGCACCAGTGCACCTTATTTCTGTAAAATACCACTTTCCTCTCTAAAACAGTTGTTTGAAGGAAGCGTGAATGACCGAGGTCAGGAGAGGCAGAGGAGCTGGCTGCTGCTGGCTGTGCTCCCTCTGCCGGCGCTGAAGCCGGGGACCAGGATCTTTGAGAGCTTTCCCACCAGGGATGACTTACTAAAATCAAGGTCTGAAATGTGGAGTACAAGGCATTCCTCTTCCTGAACATAATTAGCAGTTAGAGTGGTGGGGAAAACACCCACCCAATCAGCAGGTTTAAGAAGAAGCTCAATGCAAGGAGTAATTTGCAGTGAACACTTTAGCCTGAGTATGTATCTTAGGCAAGGTGAGAGCAGCATGCTCTCCATTAAAAAAAATAAATTACAATACCACAGAATGGTTATTCTGAACAGAAACACTCAGTGTATACAATGGGGAAACTCCTGCTCCTGTCACTCGCTTCAGTCTGAACACACACTGCACCCTGCGCAGAGCACAGTCAGATTGAGCAAGTGCTAGACTGAAAATTCAGCAATTCCAACCCAACGACATGTGTAACCCCCTAAAAAAATACAAGGCACCCTCGGGAAAAGGTACACTTCCCTATGTACCCTGTACGGATCTCTCCACAATGCTTAACAGATTATCCTCCTGTACTCGGCGACCTGCTGCTGGTTTAGGTTCCAGTTTCAAGAATCCTGTAATGCCCCCCCCATCAAATACCACAAACAACAGCCAAAGGCAGAGTCGCCTTCCCAAACTTATCACACAAAATACATTCTCAATAAGGCAAATGTGCAAGTGGTGGTTCCTCATTTATTTACTAGCAGGTTTTGGCCACCACTCGGGTATACTTGCAGTGAGCTTCACTTTATCACCCGCTATATTTAGGCAGAGTGGTTCATTTATATTAGCTAACCTCAGCAAAGCTATACCAAGTTCACCTCCTCCAGCCCGGAACTTGCCGGCCGACTTTCCCGATTCGGTTAAGATCTCGGCACCCTCGGGAATGCTGTCCTTGGGAAGAGGAGTTGAAAAGTGGACTGGCAGCAGACGTTTGCGAATGACACCCATGTGGTAGGTCCTGGCTGTCAACTCCTGTCCAATGTAACAGCCTTTGGTAAAGCTGATGCCATTCATGTAGGCCAGGTTTGATTCCAGTGGGAGGGCTACTCCAGGAGGGAGATCTTTCACACCTTCGGGAATTCCTAGGAAAAAAGTAAAACCACCGGGGAAATATGGTAAGATCTTCAGTATTTAAGATTTCTGGGATATGCCTCCTTTGTGAGTCGTAAAACCAGGAGAACCCATAAGAAGCAGTATGAAATAATGAACTTCCCAGTACTCCAGTTTGGGCGTGAGTGAAACATTAGCCATAAATTATGTTTACTCTTAAGGGTAAAGGGAGAACTGCACTAGAACGTAATTTCATGAAGCTTACAGCACCTCACAAGCATACCGGTGGAAATTCAAAGCACCTAGAACGATGCAGGCTCCCATACAAAGGCATTGATGTATATGTAATGGCAATGGCAAAACCCTTCTCACCCACAGCCCACAAGTAGCCTCTAACGCCAATAATTTTCCTCAGAGCTACAGAATGTAAGTTGGCCAGCTGTCTTTGTTAAAGCCCAAATGCTGAATGTCTGTATAAGTAGCTGTTCTTTTTGTGACCAATGACACAAAAATAGTATTTTTTGAAGCAATGCCGGACCCAGCCTTCCACAGCAGCACAGCCAAGATGAGTGCTGCTGTTTCAGGGAGGTGGCATATCCCCGCAGTCCAACTGAGTTTGACCCATTAACAGCTTGCTTTTCGAAACCAGATGGACTTGGGTTTAAGCAGAGGACCATCACTGTTCAGTCTGCCAATTAATTTAATCCACTATCTGTGTGGACACAGTAAAATCAATGGGAGCTCTGTGCAGGCACAGGGGCTCCTGAGATTGAGTTCCCTCTCAGATCAATCATCCGCCCCTTGACCTCTGAGTTAACTCCACGAATCCAGTCATACATTTTTAGGAAAGTAAGTTAGGGTGTTTCTGCTTCCTCCCTTAGCAACAAGGAAAACACACAGACTGTGTGTAATCCCAAAATAATCAAAGTGACTCAAACCACAGAAGTTTCCCTCTAAGAAAATTAATAATCCTGGTTTTCTTTTGATGTTAGCATTCCTGACCCACCACCCCATAATCTTAGTAATAGGAAACTGTACCCAAATATTGATTCTGCCACCAGACAGAATTATAACTACCAGATCACTTTTATCCTCAAACTAGCAAATAATACCTGTACTTATTAACAAGTTAAACACATTGAGACATACCAATGCGGCTTTTATAATTTATTCCTCTGTCTTATATCAGTGTCTGAACTCTGATAATAAGATAATATATAAATAAATCAATTTCCCCAAATCCAGTGACACAGAGTGCAAAACAGGACTTGGCTTTACCTTGTTTATACCTGTGCCTGTGGTAATCCTCAGTGTTTCCAATATGACTCCCAGGGATAATCTCCGATAGATTTGCTCCTTTCTTTGCAATCAGTCTCCAGCCCATGACTTCTGTTCTTGGGTCAGGAGTTAAAATCAGAGCCTGGTCTGCGCATTTAGCGAGGGAACTGGCAATGTCTCCAGCCCGCTCCCCGGGGACAACAGCCCACAAAGAGAGGTCAAGGCAAGGGGTGATGTTTACTTTCCTCCGGATCTTGTACAGTTTCAGATGTTTTTGTATGGCATCCAGCACGCCGCTGTCACACTCCAGCAGGATGTGTGGCTCTTCTTCTGGATTCTTGTGAAGCCTGAAAAAGTAACACCTACAAGGTCAGAAAAACAAACCTCCACAGCAGCGGAAGCCAACACGCTTTTATCTTGATCCTGGTGCGAGTCCAGAGATCTGGGGAATCTCACCGAAGGCTGCTGGCACACAGAAGAGCAGCACTCAGCTCCCTGTAGTGAAATACCTGAACTTTTTCAGGCATCCGTTCCACTCTTTTCTAGCAAATAATACTCCCGTCACCTCTCCCAGGGACAAAAATGAGTCTGGCTCTACAGTCTTCTCTACCACTCACTCTTACCTAAAGCGAGGTGACTTTCAGAAGGAGGAGAAGCTTCGTTCAGCTGTGATTTCCATTAGTTACACCGTTAACCTGGCCCAATAGTTTGTGCGAGCCAAATTTTTCATCAGTTGACACCACACTTATGTCAGGTGGCTGTACGGTGCGATTATTAGATGCCACATGGCATGCCGCAGTGTCAGTGACTATGCCACCTGTGAGACAGCGCAAACCGCTTGTTTCGGATACAGCCCAAATAGAATCATAGAATCATAGAATCATTTAGGTTGGAAAAGACCTTCAAGATCATCGAGTCCAACCATCATCCATGCCCACTACATCATGTTCTGGAGTACCCCGTTTACTCGCTTTTTTAATACCTCCAGGGATGGTGACTCAACCACTTCCCTGGGCAGCCTATTCCAATGTCTGACAACTCTCTCAGTAAAAAAATTTTTCCTAATATCTAACCTAAATCTCCCTTGCCTCAACTTGAGGCCATTTCCTCTCGTCCTATCTCCAGCCACCTGACAGAAGAGACCAGCACTCACCTCACTACAACCCCCTTTCAGGTAGTTGTAGAGAGCGATAAGGTCTCCCCTCAGCCTCTTTTTCTCCAGACTAAACAGCCCCAGCTCCCTCAGCCGCTCCTCATAAGACTTGTGCTCCAGGCCCCTCACCAACTTGGTTGCCCTTCTCTGAACACGCTCCAGCAACTCAATGTCTTTCCTGTAGTGAGGGGCCCAAAACTGAACACAGCACTCGAGGTGCAGCCTCACCAGTGCCGAGTACAGGGGGACGATCACCTCCCTGCTCCTGCTGGCCAGACGATTTCTGATACAGGCCAGGATGCCGTTGGCCTTCTTGGCCACCTGGGCACACTGCTGGCTCGTATTCAGCCGGCTGTCGACCAACACGTCCAGGTCCTCTTCCAGTGGGCAGCTTTCCAGCCATTCTTCCCCAGGCCTGTAGTGCTGCATGGGGTTGTTGTGACCCAGATGCAGGACCCAGCACTTGGCCTTGTTGAACCTCATACAATTGGCCTCGGCCCATCGATCCAGCCTGTCCAGATCCCTCTGTAGAGCCTTCCTACCCTCCAGTAGATCGACCCTGCCTCCCAACAATCTCACAGAGGTTGCAGCCAGTGATGAAAAACATACAGAGTAAGCCCTTTTTTGCGCATAAATTCAGAAAGATAAGCCAGAAATCCCTTAGAGACCGGTGTCCCACACGGCGGCTGACAGGGCCGACCTGCGAGCACGGCGAAGCCCGCCAAGGCCGCGCGCCCCCGTTTCCATAGCAACAGGACGCGCCACCCCCCCTCCCCCCAGTAGTGGTCTCGCCCAGCCCCTCCCCGCCCCTCCGCTTGGTCTCACCTGTAGAGGATGAGGTCATACAGACAGCGGCCCTGCACGTTGAGCGCATGCGCGTACAGCGCCGCGCCACCGCCGCTCCCCGCTACCAGCGGCGTGACGTCGTTCGTCAGCAGCCCCTGAAGGAAGACGCCGGCCTCCGCCCCCCGCACGTCCAGCAGCGCCCGCCCCAGCGGGAAACAAGCGGCGGCCCCGCTCCCCCCGCCCCGCCACAACCGCCGCAGCAACCCGGGCGAGCTTGCCGCCGCCGCCGCCGCCGCCCTCACCAACATGGCGGCGGGCAGACCGAACGCTGTCAGAGTGACCCGCCGCCTCTCCTTCTCCCCGCCGCCGCCATCTTGTGTGTGTCCGGGGAGGGCGGGAGAGGGCGCCACCTGCTGGCGGGGAGGGAGCGCCGCCGGGCCCGCCCCGCCTCCTCCTCCTCCTCCTCTTCCTCCTCCTCCTCCTCCTCCTCCTCCTCCTCTTCCTCCTCCTCCTCCTCCTCCTCCTCTTCCTCCTCCTCCTCCTCCTCCTCCTCTTCCTTCTCCTCCTCCTCCTCTTCCTCCTCCTCCTCTTCCTCCTCCTCCTCCTCCGTCCCGCCCCGGGTCCCGGCAGCGATCGGGCAGCGATGGCGGTGCCGGGACCCGGCGACAGCGCTGGGCAACGGCAGCCCCGACGGTGGGCCCTGCCGTGGAGAAAGTGAAGGAAACAGCCTAAAAATAAACGCACCTACCTCGGATTTTTTTGGGGGGGGGGCTGCCCTCAGCATTCCTGACCACCCCCTTTAGTCATTCCTCCCCCCTCTGAGCCTTTAATCCCTTGGAAACTGCAGAAAGATAGGGTACGTACCCATTCTTCTCCAGTCATGCTTTGGCTAGCACGCTGGGAAACGCTGCTGCTCCAAAGGTTCCTGTTTTCCACTCAATTTTAATGCTCCGGTACTTATCTTTCTGTAGGACCCATCAGCTGCCCCCATCTTCTTTTTAACACTCTCGGGAAAACTGTCAGTAGCTCCGTTCTGGAATAAACGATAGCGTTTGACAGTGGGAATTTCTAGTAAGCGACACTGCACAGAAATAAAATCCCTGTGTTAAAAGCGCAGGGCTGAAGGTGCTGTTCCCTTGCCTCTTTTAACATTCATTAGCGCTGTGGGAAGTGGACTCTGAAGGGCCCGGGTAGCCCCGGGTTTAGCTGCAGCTCCTTAACGCTGGAATTCATCCCACAGTTCAAGAAACGGCCGTGAGTCATGCCTGTCATTCGTGATTGCTTTTCTCCAGTTGCCGCAATTCGGTTTAAGGCCATTCTGCCCCTTGCCGTTGCCAACACCAGCACGTGTGCAGCAGTGCAGGGAGGGGGCTCGGCTGGCCCAAAATGAACCCTGCAAAAAGGAGCCGTCAGTCTTCGTCGGGACAGGCAGCGCCATTGCCGAGCCCCGGCGCAAACCCACCGACCCTAAAACCCTGAGCCGAGGGGCTCGTTTTTCGGGAGTTGCAAATGCGACGGCAGCAGACGGCATGTTCAGCCAGCCGGTCCTCGGGCAGGACCGGGCTTTCCCCGCGTGCCCCGGCAGCGATAACCTTATCACATATCCCTGCGTGCGGGGGGACAGATGTGCTGCCGGCGGTGGTGAGCAATGTGGCGTGTTCACCCCCCGAATTTGGCACTGGCCGTGCTCGGAGGCGATGCTCGTCAGGCAGCTGGGCAGGCAGAGCAGGTGGAGAAACAAAAACAGGCAGCGGATGTGATTCGAGGTGACCTTGGCGTGCAAACGTGCTCTGCCTGGCTGCTGGCACGTGCTGTGCCTAAAAAATGGGGCTGAGGAAACCTGCCTGCCTTTAAACCAGGGCTGGAGGTGCAAAGACCTGATGCCCATTGTGGGTTTTTTCCTCTCCCTGGAAGTGGGAACATGCCAGGAGCTATGCTTTGCTTTTTAGAGGTCCAGGAGAAGAGGGAAAGTCATGTATCTGGAAGCACAGCTGAGCTGAGACTCCAGGGTCCAACAAGCACTCTAGACCCACAGCTGGATCCAACTCTGGGTCTTTTTTTACCTGGTGCCACATCCCTGCTGCACCCACCAAGACGCGGGGACAAGCAGTGGCCATCCCTTTGCCCATCTCTCTCAATGCATGCCTGTGCTGCCTCCCAACTATCTCACGTCAGAGCATATTTGAAAGGGTGGCGATGGAAAGAAAAGTGAAAATGGAAAAGAACCAGGAAGCCAGTTTGAGCCTTTATTTGGTTTTTCGCTGCCTACAGCTTTTATTCACTTTTCTCTGGGTTTTCTTTTCTTTTAGCGCAGAGCTATACCACCAGTAAAGTAGTATTTAAACATTTCAGTGGTCAGAAACTACAACTGTGCCAGTTTAGTGCACTAAATTGACTCAGGGTTTGAGGAAAGTTTGAGGGTTTGAGGATGGTTTGAGGAAAGCCATAGCGTGGTCAAGAGCTCCAACGCTGAGAGTCCAGGGGAGGTTTGTGCCATTCCTCACTGAGTGTGTGTCTGTCTTAACTAAAAGTAGGGGACCTGAAACCTGGTCAGAGGGACAACATGATTCCCAGAGCTTTCCATGACATTAATTTGGCAGATATAGGGTGATTCTTCCCCGTCCTCCACATCTATTGCTCAACGCTGTTTGGATGATGTTACGGTGACTTTAAACCCCACTAGCACAGCAGGGCCCACCTCTGGTGGGATCAAATCCTCCTGCCTTTGCTCAAGACAGCAATATTGCATTTGGCTGATACTCTCCCATAGGATTAATACTGTAGGACCAAGTAATGTCATCTCCCTTGCTGGTATCCACATTTGGAGCAGAGGTTGCATCTGACCTGCCGTGCTTCAAGCAGCAAGCATGGCATTACGTGGACTTGTCTGCTGTGTTTAAAGCTCCCAACCACAGTCACAGATCCTCTCCTTCCTGCCCTCTGAAACCACAGTCTCAGCTCAGCAACTGAACAAAAAGTAAAGCATGATAAAAGGAGTCTGTGTCCTCAGTTCTCTTCTTCCTATCTATGCTTTGAAGGCACTTTAGGAGCATCAAAGTGCCCTGGTGCTGAGCAGGGTTGGCAGAGGCAGGGGGAGTTTTGAAAAGCAAGTGCTGTGCAATGCTTACTTGACTTCTGCCAGAGTCCCCGGTGTAAAATATCTAAATTTATACTGGAAAACCAGCCCTCTCCTATTTGGAATTCACCTACCCAAATGTGGACATCCACAGCCAAGTGGGCTGGGGTCCCTTGTAGGTGATGGAGATAAAGACACTTTCAGGATGCTTTGTTTCACCCTGAAGTCTCTGCGTAAACTGAATTACATCGGCTGCACTGAAGAAGTGTCTGTTCTCCCCATGGACTCCAAGTGGTCCTGGGGGGCCCAGCTCTGTGCAGGCATCTAATGGTACTGGAGATCAGTCTCTCCTCTGTACCTGTGGCTCTCCATGTCACGGTGAGACCGTGAAAGCTACAGCTCCCTCTTATTCATGATACTGCACCCACATCAGCCTGATGAACTGTCCCCCACCAGCTTTGTCACTTCTAGCGGTGTTTGTGGAAGGAGAGCTGGCGGCGTGGGGTGGCAGGGTGACAAGATGCAACATCCCCAGCTAAGCCCTATCCCAAAGGGGACATCCCCCGAAATCCCCCCTTGGTGGAACATCTCTCATCCAGGCAGGTGTGTTGGGGCAACTCAGAAACCCTTCTCACAGCTAAGAAAATGGTGAAAAAGGACAGAGGTTCTCTCTCTGTCCCTCACCAGTCCCTGGGCATTTGGACAAGCTGCCGGCAGCCTCTTGCTCCATCAGCTTTCCGCTTTCTGCTCTCCCACTGCCCGAAACCCTGCCGTGTCTGGGGCTTGCTGGCTGCTGTGGCAGCAGGACAGCCCGTGGCTCCCACCCGCAAGGGCTCATCCTCGGCATTTATTCATCCATAACTCAGCTGCACTAGCGTAAAGCGGGGATAACTGCTGTCTCTCTGCAGCCAGCCCTGCGGGTTAATGCTGGTATAATAAGCTCATTTTCTCCAGCTTTTTCTCGAGGTGCTAAGCATGAGCTCTCATCCACGAAACCACGTGAGCTGCAATTATTCAACCCTAAGCCTGCGCTTTAAATACTCCCCAAGCTGCTCTCCAGGAGTTCAGTTGCGAGCAGCCAACAGCTGGGACGCTGGGCTGCGGTAAACCATAGCAGCACTTCTGGCACGGGGACAATATCGCACAATCTTGGAGAGGAAAACACAGATTGTGGCTGTGTGAAGACAGGGGGAAAATTGCAAGGGCAACAAGCTGGATGCAGAAATAAAGCAAAGTGGCAGCTGAGTTTGCAAGGAGTGAGTCTGTGCACCAAAGGGGCTGTTCTGTGCTAGCAGGGCTGAAAATGAAGGTAAAGCTGTTATTGGCATTTCCCTAGAGGGAGTGATTAGGAGCTAGTGAGATGCTGTTGACAGGAATACTGTCTGCAGTGTGGAGCAGCTAATAAAAAAGATGGGTCTTGTGATCCCAGACAGAATGGGATGCTGGAGAGTCACTGGTATTTTCAGCCTGGCTTTCTAACGAAATGAGGTTTTTTGCAATTGCTCTGTGTGTTCCCAAAATACAAGCAGATGGAGGCTGCTTTTGCCATTCCTCCTTCTACTGAGCATTAGACTCAGGGGCCCCATCACCCTCTGGCTCTGCCCTCCCTCCGTGGACACTGTTTCCACCACGCTCTCCAGCAGCAGCAATTTGGAGGTGACCTGGGGACAAGAGATGAGGCTGCTCCTCACTCACTTCCCGCTGATGCCAGTTGCCCAAGTCATTGGGGTAGGACATGGCTGCCCATGGTTTGGGGCACAGAGACGTCAAGCGAGCCCGACAGCGAGGGATGAAGGCTGCTGGCGAGGAAGACTCGCTACAGGGTTCATTTCTGTCTGAGTGTGGCTAGCACTAGTATCAAGCTAATGTCAGCCACCCACGGGTGCTTCTGCATCTGAGTAAGTCTGGTACCAACCTAGCAGCCAACAGCAAGAATAAATTCACCTTGTTTCTCAGACCTTGCTAGTTTGAAAGACACCTTGTTATTTAGCAAAGTTTTCCTTTCTTTTGGGTGTTTTATGTAGCACTGCAAAGGATGCGACCTATGAGGCTAAAGTGTTTCTGACTATTGACATTCCTTGTGGACTTGTTAGAGGATCCTGTTCCTCTCTGTGTCTTGGTGGGAGCTGGTCCTGCTCATGCCAAAGAAGTTGTAAAGATACCACAACTGCCAGAAAAACAGAAAAAACCACATGTTTCTATCCAGAATTTGTTTCCTGAAGACTCTTTGGACAGGGGTTGTGAGTGAATATGCCTGTTATTTAATGGGAGGAGCAAAGACAGGTCGTTCAGAAAGGCAGGCTTTCTCACAAGTGCTTTCCCATCGTTTGCTCAGCTTGAATCATCAGCTTCTCCCAGATTCTGCAAAGTTTTCTTGCTTTTGAGTGTACAGGCTTTCCTGAGCAGTTTAAGCTCCATGCCTGAAGGAATTGTAGGCAGTGATTCATCAGAGAGACAACACATCCCAAACAACTAGAAGGTCAACTGCTTCTTAAGGCAAAAATATTTTGCTCTGATTTATAGCCGTATCTGGGAAAACAGAGCTCTTACATGGCTAAAACAGGCAAATAATAGATTAAGTAGAATTTCTTGTCATCAACACTCAGTGCCCTTCTCACGGAAACATCACACACTTTACATACTGTAACAAAATGTAAGTTTTATTCCATTTTATTAGTAATGGATGTGGAATAGTCAGCTGAAGAGTTGGACTGATGTATCTTTCTCTTTTGACCAGTGTTTAATATTCTAACTACAGTCCAGATGTAACATTTACACTGAAAAATACTTACAGATTCAACCTCATACTCAAAAAATTTCTAGTACAAATACAGTTAGTACATAAAAAAATGAACAACAAAAAAAATAACAATCCCAGAAACTTCGTAACAGCACAGACTGGTTATGGCCTTGAGTTAAGTTCAAGTATTTCCCAGTGGAATGCAATGCAAGCAACAAGGTAATCTGGCTTTTACGTGGGACATTTCTGGCCCTTAATGGTAAGAACAGAAATATAAGTGTGGGCACTTTATCCGACCAAGTTTAGCAAGAGAGTCAATGTTTATGATTAGTTCAGCTACAAAGCTAAACCCGTCTTGTGTGTGAACAAAACTACTAGCCTGTAAAAAAAAAGCAAAGCATTAATTATACTACTGACATTTCTTCTGTGGCTGACGCTGCCTGTCGTCTAATCGAAATTCCTCGAAACGCTGGCTTAGTTTGTAATGGTTGTGATGGGTTTTTTTGCTTGTGGTTATGCTTATTTCGCCTCTCTCTCCTTTTCCTTCCTGAACTGACATGATAAAGAGGGGATTTTTGCTCCTGCCCCAAAAGGAGTCGCTCCTGCAGAGACATTAATGCATGTTGGTTGCCTTTGTGGCAGTGACTCGGTGGAAAGACACAATATCCTAAAGGCTTTAGAGGCCAAGGAGGGGAGGAGGAAGGGGGGAAGTGAGCAACTCAGTATGCGTAATAATAATAATAATCCTTTATATTTCTAGGGCTGTCTGACTCATGCTGGCTCCTATATGTGGCTCAGATGGAATCTGGGAGAACTGGGGTCCCTCCTCCCCAGGGTCAGAGGAGTCAGCGGTATCCTCCAGGCTGGCTGGAACCTTGCAGGCCACTTTGCATCTCTCCCAGGCAGCCCATGACATGGGAGCAGTCCTGTCGGGAATGTGCCCTTGTGCTTCTGTCCCTGTCAAAAAGCTTGGAAAGCAAGATCAGCTCCCATTTGCAAAGCATTTTATGCAAGGAAGTATTTCAAGCCTAATAGATGAGCGGGGCTGGCTGGAAGGACGGTGGAGAGAGCGGTTACCCTGTGTCCCTGCTGGATGAGGAGGTTGCATTGATCGTCCTGGCTCTAGTACTCGTCAATATTGCAATTATTGACTCTCACTATGGAAAACAGTGTGTGCGTATTAAATGCGATGGTGACACCAGCCGGGAGGAGGCTGCAAATCTGCTGCAGGACTGACAGATCATTCAAAACCCCCTTGGTGCACCGGGTCTGCGGTGTGAAAATAAAAAGGCAGTTTGAAGGGGAGCAGGAAGATCCTGACTGTACCAGCACACACCTGAAGAGGGGAGCAATCCCCACGCCTGCAGAAGATGGGGTTTTGGGGAGGACCAGGGTGGCAGATGGGTGCATGAAGAGGAGCAGAGTGGGAAGGTGGCCCGAGGACCAGCGCCGCCACACCATTGGGAAGATGTGGACTGGCTGGTGGTGGTTCAAAGACACCAAGGAAAACCATGATAGAAAAGCAGCCCTTGGAGAAAGGTTGATGAGACTGGAGTTGTTTAACTTAAAGCAGACTTGAGGAGGATGAAAACTGTCTTCAAACAGCCAAAAGTTTCTGCAGCCATTAAAGGCATGAGATGTTCTCCATGGCTGCTGAGGACGGGAGACACCAGGGATTGCAGCGAGAGGGCTTCATGTTAGCCATTAAGGAAGCATTTGATGGTGGCAAGTTGAGAAGATCTGTGGTTCTTTCCAGCCTTGTTCCTCTAAGTGTCTCTGAACCTGCAGCCTTGGAGCCCAGGGATCTCCTCCCATCAGGCACTGACCAGCTATATTGTTGGGGAAAGGGGTATAGCCCTGCTGTATAAAATGTATTTAATGATTCAGTCCGGTGCCTGTGATCAGGTTCTGGGGTTTCTGGCTTAAAATCTGTGTACCGCCCCCTTTTCCCCATGGTGAGGCCAGGATGGTTTCCAGAAGTGAGAGCAAGGGAGGCACATGCCCATCCCTGCATTTGGTGACTCGCTGGTGAATCTGCAGGTCAGCATGAGCTGAGGGGCCCATCTGAGTCATCGGAAAATGCTCAGGCCATGTCTGGGGCTGAGGGAGGTGTCTCTGGTATGGACAAGAGAAATCCAAAATCCGGACTCCTGCACAGCACAGCGCCTTCCAGCATTGTGTGGGAAGGATGAGTTTATCCAGGGCTGTGATACTGCTGCTCATCAAAAAGGAATCAGAAAAACCCAGGCAGCATCCAACCATCACTCTCAGAGTTTCCATCCTTCCCTCGGGATCATGACTTTAAATACACACTGTTTCCCCTGGGACACAGGGCTGGCGATAAAGGAGAAGTCACACTGATGTGGAGGACAAGCTTGTGCCCTGGACAGCTGTAATCGCTAGGGAGCAAGTTTCCACCCAGCAGCACCTCTGTTATCCTCCCCAGCAGCCCTGGGCTGTGGACCTGCACGCATTTATCTTCATGGTAGCAGCACCGTCAGCAACCAGCCTCTCCTGCATTGCCCGGTACAGCCCAGCCCAGGAGGACAACACATTCCTGCACGTGGGATAAGGAGCAACAGCACAGTTGGATATGTTTGTCTCCCCGCCACCGTGGTGTGACCTTTCTGCGCCTTTCGTTCAAACTTCACGGCAGAAGGGCCATCCCTCCACAAAACAGATGTGTGTTACTCCTGACCATTGCTGCTGGGAGGGTGCACTGATCCTCCTCCTGGATGCGGCTGTCCAATTTCAAGGGGAAGATCTCTAGGAGCGAGGGCAGGCGGCGCTCCAGGCATTTTACCGATGCCTTCAGCAGGACCAGGAACAAACCTGACAGTCTTTCCCAGACTGTTACACAAAGCCACAGTGAATATTTACAGCTGGATACCTTGTAGGATGTTTCTTTGCTTTTTTTTTAAACCCACTTTTTTACTGCCAGCACTGTTCTTTAACGGCATGGCACAGCTCAGTCGAGGTTCCCAGGAGCTGAAGGCCGTACCCAAGATCTCTGCCTGTTCCCAAGACTGGCCAAAGGGCCCAGACACCTGGGGAACACGCATCCTCAAGGCTTTCAGGGCCCGATCTCAAGGACATAAGAAAGATTCCCAGCAAGAAATCATGTAGAACTAATGGATGAAAAATACTGGCACAGGGACATGCATGCGACTTTGGGTGGCTGGCACGGCCCTGAGGGAACAGCTCAGCACAGGGATGGTGCTGTATTCAGTCAGGATTTACTTCTTTTGTGTTAAGTTTGATCCTGAAAGCTCTGCCTATTTGGGTTCTCCATGGTGGTGAATCAACCATTGGACTCTTGGGAGGATGCGAGAGCATCTGCCAAGCCACAGGCATCTTGGGAACATCTCAGGGATGAGACCTGCTCTGAGATGCGGCAGAGTGGGGCAGTGTCTGGTTTCAGCCATTCGGCAGGAGATGCTCCCTGTGATGAGGTTTTCTTTCTATTTTGTGTTACTGGAGGAGTACAAAGCCACAGCCTTGCAGCTGTGCAAGAGACATGGGATGAAACCACCCTGCCAAAGCACATCCTCAGCACTAGCAGGAGCGTTGGAGCTCAGCAGCTTGGTTTTAACATGCCCCCATATTCCTGTAGCTGCATGAAAACCACCCTAAAACCAAGCCAAGCTGAAAAAGCTCCCCATAAACTAATAAAAAACTTCCTGCTACTGTCCTGGTCCTGTCCCCACTGAAGCCACATCTTCTGCTGAGCCCCCCAGGCAAGTGTGTGAAAGCTGCCAGTTCCCCAGGGGGGGCTGGAGGCTGGAAACCCAAAGACTGCTCCAGGATGAGATCAGCTGTAGTCCTGGACCAGCTGGGTTTTCCCAGGGGAGGTGGAAGGCTGTAAAATTACCACAGGGTTGATATTACATTTATATATATCTCTCTATGTCTATATTCACACACACATGTTCATATGTGTCTGTATATATACGTACATGTACACACACACACACATCATATACACACTATGCATAGGTCTGCCATCTGCCACTATTTATAAGGGTTTGATTAAACAGAAAAACAAATTTGCCAACACTGATCTTCCAATCTCTACTAAAATTCAGCAAATAAAGAAGTCTAAACCCTTTACGATTTTGTTTTCCTGGTTGCATAAAGGCACTTTCTGATGATGTGAAGCAGCAGTTCGTTAAAAACACTGTAACTGCAACGATTCCCATCACATCGGTAGCAAGTGCTACACAGGCACCGGTACGACGCAATGTCACTGCCCGCTCCTGCTGCGTAGTGTTTGATCGTATTTGCTTTTTGCTTCGACGCAGAGGATTAAAAGACAAAAACCTTCAGCGCTGTGCTATGCTTTTAGGTCTCCCTGTGTGAGAGAGTCGCTGTGTTTCTGCCCATAACCTGATTTGGATGCCAGCTCATGGCTCGCAGCATCAAACGATGCCTTCGTTTCCAGCGATTCCTCCTAGAGCATCTAACAATTCAGGCAGGACATCAGCTGTAAGCGTGTCATGAAGGTTCATGCAATATGTCAGTTGTTTTTTCTTATCAAGGGATCAGAAATTAATTTTGATTAAGGATATTTAGTAATTAAACACTGCCTGACCTACAGCACTCTAGCCTTGCCGTGCAGGAGGGGAGCTGCTCGCTGTCAGCCTGACTTCTCTCCTGAGCCACCAGCAGCTCCGTTTCCCATCACAGCACATTGTCCAGTCTCTGCTGGGGGCTCTGGTGGTGACGGAAGGGGTGGGAGATGGGGGGGGTTTGCTGTTGCTCACTGGAGGTTCCTGGCTGGAGAACATGTTGGAAACAGGGAAGAAAAGTCTTTTGTTAACGCACTGGAAGACAGCACTAAATTGGTCTGAAACTCCTTTTATCTCTTGACTTCCATATAAAAATTGTGCCTGTGCCCTGTGAGACGAACACAAGACAATACCGAAAAACAGAAACAAACCAAAATAAAAACCCCACTTACGCTGCCCTCTCTCTTTTTAGATGAAGCTATATCCATACAGACGTCTTTCCATCTTTACTGCTTGAGCTCCCTTTCTCCAAGCTGGCCTTGGGTTTAGCACCTTGTTTCTCCTGGGCGGTGTTGGCCCTGTTCTGCTCGACCACCGTGCCACCCGAGGCGGGACTGCTGGTTCGAGAAGGTTGCGTGTTGCCCTGGGTGCTGCTGTAGCTCTGAAATGCTATGTCTAACTGCTCCTGGGCCACTCGCAAGTGTTTGTGAAGGGTGGACAAGTCTGCTGGGAGGTTCTCGTCCGGGCTGGTGCATTGCTGTTCCTGAGCGACGTTAGCCAAGTTCTGCTCGTGAGCCATCAGGCTGTTGGGGATCTTGGTGGACTTCTCTGATTTCACTACCAGGTTGTACTCGGGAGGGCAGGAGATGTTCTTTGCGTAGGCATAGTTGTAGGGAGGCTGCCTAAAGCTGTTGATTTTCCGGTTGCGAATGGCATCTCGGATGGTCCCAAACCCCAGGTGAAACATCTCACACATGTTCAGCAATAAGCACAGGCAGCTCACGACATACATCACCAGGAGAAAGATGGTCTTCTCTGTTGGCCGGGACACAAAGCAGTCCACGGTGTGAGGGCAAGGGACTCTGTTGCAGACGTAATAGGCTTCTACCTCAAAACCGTAGAGCAAATACTGCCCTATCAAAAAGCAAACTTCAAACGAAGCTCTGGTAAGTAGCTGGAAGACATAGATTTTCATCAATCCTTCTTGCTGGATGCGCCTCCTCCCATCGTGCTTTTGTTGCTCTTTGCTCTTGGGCTTGGCTTTGGCTTTCTCGTGTTCTGCCGTGTCGTCAGAGATCATGGGCTCCTCTTCGTCAGCTTCCATCGGGTCCTCCATGTTGCGCACTGCCTGCCAGTTCAAAGCAAACTGCTTCTTCTTCTTGAATCCCTTGAACTTCTTCTCCTCCTCTGCCGACCGGGCGATCCTGTGGATGGCATAGCCCAGGTACATGACCGAAGGGGTGGATATCATGATGATCTGGAAGACCCAGAACCTGACGTGTGACAGCGGCGCAAAGGCATCGTAACAGACGTTGTCGCAGCCGGGCTGTTTGGTGTTACAGGTGAACTTGCTCTGCTCATCGGAGTAGATGGACTCCCCCCCCACCGCTGTCAAGACAATGCGGAAGACGATGAGGACGGTGAGCCAGACCTTCCCCACGAAGGTGGAGTGATTGTGAATCTCTTCTAGCAGGCGGGTTAGAAAGCTCCAGCTCATGTTGGTCATAAGGGCTACTCAGTTATAACCTGCAGGAAGAGGGAGAAATAAAAAAACATCGCGGTGAGTTAACATCTGCGGCTGCAGTCAGCGATAACGGCTGTGACATTGGCACATCTGGGACAGATGAAGTCATTTTATCTCAAAGAGGCACCCTTCGCTGCGGCAGCCCATCAGCCCAGGACCCCTGAGGGACCACGACATGGGGCTGACCGTGAGAACGCAGCACTGGGGAACGAGCCGTGGCCGGTGTGGGGGCACGCTGCAGCACCGTAATCGTAATAAACACAGATTAATAACGCAACAAGCCACAGCACCTACTGGATTCACCATTACCCGCTTTGTTGCCTGTTTCAAGACGTCGCTCAGCTGTAAGAAGGGTTTGGGTGACTGTAAAAGTGAACACAAGGCAACATGGCAGGCACCTAGGCACAAAAAGGTGTTTAACTTGTGGTAATCTCTTGCTTGCACACCACGGGCTCAAGCGCCTGAGCTGAAAGCAGGAGTAGAGGATGCTGCCCACATCACAGAGCCTTGCGCTGCTGAAATATCTTTCATTAGCAAACACGGAAAAATGCAAAGAATCAGCAAAAGAATGGGAATATTTATGTTTACAGGCGGATGGCCCTTTTAAGTTCCTCTTGAAAAAACAAAAGAAAACAAACAAACCAAAACAAAACAAAACAAGTTTAATCAAATGCAGACTGTTTTAAAAATAAACCTTGAAAAACTTTCAGAGAAAAACATGCATTTATTAGAAGACCTGGACAGCTGGAGAGGAAGAGCTTTGTAATAACCAATTTGTGTTTAGCTTAACTTGCAATGGGGCCTCAGCCCAAACTCCTTGGGTGACCCCAGGCAGCAATAAAGGCAGAAGGCAATTTTACTGCTTGACTGGCAGCAGCCCTGACAGATACCTGGAGATGAGAGCAATAAGGAAAGCACCCAGACCCAAAGAGCACTGTGGTGGGGAACAGCAGGGCTGTCCCCCCGGGGCAGCAGAGAATGGGTTTATCCTTTCTGCTCCCCTGCATCCCTCCTCTGAATCATCCTCAGGCTTATTATGGAGTTTACCCACCTTGTTTCCACACAGACACCTGATGGCAGGCAGTAAATTAGGCATCTGCCAGCCCAATCCCACCCATGAACTGACACCTACTGCTGCACCCAGAAGCAAAGAGTGGATGCGTTGGTGGCAGATGCAGGAGCCAAGCACGTGAGCGTGGACACGAGCGAGTTAGCATGGGATAGCACATGGCAATGGTGTGTTATGGCTCAGCAGTAGCTGGCCCAGCACGGGCTGCTCCTCTGCAGTCCTCCACGATCACGCAGAGGAAGAGAAAGGAGCTGTCGTCCATACGTTGAAAGGGTATAGACACCAAACCTACCCCTCCATGCTGGGTGAGCATGGCTGGGTGGAGGTAAACATCCAGGAGGAAAAATGATGCCGTCAGACATGAGCCTGGTCCTAACCTGGCTCTGCACCACTTTTATACGGAGACACAAAATTATGCCTTAGGGTTTCCGTGGCACAAGCCGGGCTTTGAGCCCATCACCTCTGCCAGGCGCAGGGTGGGAGCAGCCACCGGTGCCAGCCATGGGCACAGCCCCAGGTGGGAGCAAGAAGGGAAACGTGCCTGGTTCTGTTCTCCACATCAAGCCTTTCTGGAATGCGTTTTTGCTTCTTAGGACTGGAGCCAAACAGCGCTGGTTTGTTCAGCACTCGCCTTTGTGCTGCCCCGGGAGGTAGCAGCGCGGTCCGCGGCTCAAGATGCAGTGAAATTCTTCCACTGTCGAGGGCTCTCGAGAGCAGGCAGATGGAATTTTCTAACCCTGCTATTTCTAGATCAAACAAATCCTCTGCGAACCCAAACCCCCAAGTCTTCACACGCCAGACTGAGACTGTGGGAGCACTCTGCAGATGGTGTTATTCTTGTCCTGTAGCTGGAGAAACTGAGGCAGGGAGCAGAGAAACAGCTCACTCCAGGCTGGGTAATAAGCCAAAATAAGAGGTGGGGAAGTTCTCCTCTCTGCCCTCAACTTACCTGGTGAATAACAACAGCCCTCAAGCCTGTTGGGGCCAGAATCTCCATCCCCTGCCCCAAAAGTGATGCCTTGGACCCAGTGGTCGGTACAGAAACGCTCCTGCTGCAATTTCAGGACAATTCAGCCACTGTGGAAGAATGTGGAAAGCGATCCCCACAGAGTTATTTTTTATTTATTGAGAAAATTAGGTTTATTCAGGGGTGAGATTAGAAAGCATCCCCCATCTGCTTCTTTAGACTCAGTGGATACACTTTAAAGTGTCTTTAACCCTTCCTCTGATTTATGTCCTCATTCAGATATGGGCAAAATGGGGCATTAAATGATTTGCAAGATTAACCCAGGCATTCGGCCAAGCTCCAGCTGCCGGGGGGCTGGGAAGGGAAGACTCCGCTGGGTGCGGCGATGGCCCACTGTGGGACATGGTGCATCCATCTCTGGAGCATCCAGGTCCAGCTGAGGCAGGGCTGGGGCTTGGATCGAGCACACATCGGCCCCAGCTTGGCTGGGGTGTTCAGCCACCCACCAGCTCCCACCTGCATCCCCAATGAGTTGCAAGCCCCAAATTGTTCTAAAACACAGGCTTCCAATGTCCTGTAGAGCAGTTCATTTATAATTTCAGTGCTCACCTAAAGAGTTTAGGATGCCTACACTTAATTTACCATTTTGCAAGTCTTACTCAAGGACACAATTCCCAAACTTGCCTCCCAACAGCAGTTTGCTGGGGCAGGGAGCGTGTGACCAAAGTAATGATGGCTTTTGGAGTAAATATTCAAGTTTTGATCTGATATTAGTCAGGATCATTAGCAAAGCACCCATTGCCTCCTCTGGGAGACACATTTTAGAAAGGAGCACCCGATAGCATTGCTTCAAAACATTCACAAACCTCCCGAGTCAAGGAAAAGGAAAGAAATTGCAAAATAACAGAAAAGGTGGGTTGTTGCTTTGAGAAGACCACCTCTGGTTACCAGCCACCAGCCCGAGCTATTCGTCCTGCCATTGACACTGCGGCTCAGCCCTCTGTGCACATCTGGATCTGCAGGAACTTCTGCAGGAAACAGCCTCGAGCTGTTTCTGCGCCCCTGGGACCCCGCTGTTACCTCTGGGTATGGTCACACCTTGACATTACGCTCCTGCGTGTCCACCCACTCTCCTGGCGCTGTATTTGAAAGCAGGAGCTGAAGAAACGAGTTAAAAACCCTGCCTACAATCAGTTCAGTTAAAATTCCAGTGCTTTTTGCGACTCACTGGCTAGAAAGACTGTACTATGAGATGCCTTTAATTGCTTGGGGGGGGGGTGTTAGTACACCATTATATTTTGGAATCAGTTATGAGGCAAACAAGCTGCCAAGGAAGGATTTGTTCACATTGCTTTTGCTGATGAATAGGATGGTACTAGGAAAAGGCTATGTCTCATCTCCTCACAATGCCAACCATCAAAGCACAGAAAATGGATTTTTGCATCTTCCGTGTGCTTCAGACCTAATTCCTCCATGCACTAGGAAAGTTACACAGTCCAGCTCCCTGGGGAGAAAAACCTGTGTGGATCTGCAGCAGGTAGATGGATTAGATTAGGTGGTTCATGTAGCTAAATTATCTGCTGGAGAGATCACATGAGAGGACCCACCATCCCTGTGGCTTTGAAATCCATTCATTCAGTCATCTATCTTCATGTCACCTCCAGACTAGCTGACGTGCAGTGTATGAAATGCGCGCGGGGTACAAGTTTCACTTCAAAACAGCTACAAAGGAGGAGTTGGACCACTCAACCCACCAGCAGCACTTAAAGTAGTGAAAATTGCGTATAGCCAGGTACAGGAATGAGCTGTTGGCTCCACGTTCTCGTCACAGTTACTTCCCAAAACCCACTGTCCCCCTCTGTGCAGTCACAGCCACAACTGTTGGAACTGGGAAAACTTTAAAACCCGAGTCTAAAATAAGCAGAAGGGGGAAAAAAAAAAAAAACAACCAACCAAAAAACTATCTGTGCTAGCTGGACATCCTTCCTTTCTGCACAGTTCCCACACCGTTGCTCAAACTGCAGGGAAAACAATGGAAAAAAATCTACTTACAGAGTCATGGTGCTTCTCGCAGCGGCTTTCCCTCCTCCGCCGACATTCCTGTGCCGCCAGCCCTCTGCCTTGCCCTAGATAAACTCCCGCCGCCTCGGTCCAGCCATGCTCCAGCAGTTGGAAACCAGAGCTCAAGGGAAGTATTTAAAGTTCTGTCAAACCCCGCCTCTGCATTCGACTGGGCACCCTCCACCGGGAGGTCCTGTCCGAGCTGCCCGCACCCCTACGGCCGGTCCCACCGCCGCTCCTGGCCCCTCTTTGCCTCGCCAAGCCTTGGAAGAAAGAGGGAAGGTGCTATATATATACACCAGGAAAGAAAGGGGCATTGGTTTTAAATCCAAACAAGCCGCCGGGTCTGGTTTTAGGAACGCTGCCTGGAATTTTGCTGCTGAGCTCTTGAGCCGGTTGGAAGTAAATTAATAGCATCAGCTAGTGGCACTGGTAACAGATTTGTAAGACAGAGAGCATGACTAATAGGGAACATGTGGAAAACACATTTTGGCAAAAGCTCCTTGGTTGCTGCTGGAAAAAAAAAATAGTAAAAAAGGAGGGAAGGCTCGCTAGTGAGAAAAACTGCTCTGAAGCTCCTGCTTTGCTGCACCCCCAGGCAAAGCTTTCTCTGAAAGAGGTCGTGCACCTCTCTCCAAGCTGGTGGATGGGAGCAGAGAGCAGATGAAGGATGGGGAAGGGGTTTGAGCACACACGGAGCCTTTTTGGCTTCTTCGCAGAGGGAAGAAGAAATAAGAAGTATGGGAATGTACATGAAGCCTAAGGCAAGTGGAGAAGAAATTCTCCGTCCAGATAGTTCAAGGATTGCCTCTCCTCCCTGCCCCATCCCTGGAGAGCCTTGTCATTGCCACGCCAGCAGGATCAGGGCTCCTGGTATCTGCTGAGATGGAAATGGAGAGTCGAGGCAGAAGTGTCCCCAGGAACCGGTGAGGAGGAAAAGGAAGCGACAGCAGGAGCCAAGAAGTCACGAAAAGGATCAGTCCCAGCCTTTGAGGGGAGTAAGCATGGAAAGATGTACATTTTGATCAAGGGGGAAGTTTGATACCATATATTTTATCAGGAACTTTAATCCCTGGTCCTGACAAAGCAGGACATTCACTCGGCTGTCAGACCCCTAGTTTCCCAAAGAGCCCGAAGGGATGCAGAGGGGCAATTCCTGCTCGCTGGAACATCTCGCGCCGACGCTTTTGCAAGCAGGAGCATCTCCTGCACCGCTCCATGCTGGCTGACACTTCGGCTGCACCGCTGAAAGTTGTTCTGTGAGAGCCCAGGAACATGCGAGCCTCTGCTGACACCAGAGCTGGGCTGTGCGACACGACCCCATTACAGTTAATAGGGTCTCCAGGGTATATAGCATTTCTGGACACATTGCAGTAACTTTCCTGAAGGTTTTAAATTACAAACTATTTACTCATACACAGTGATAAGTTAATTCGCTGTTCACGAGTAGTTGTCTGTGATAGGCAGCCGGAAAAAGCCTTATAATCAGCTAAGTTAGGTGTAGGGATGAACATACCCTTGGGGGAATATGCCACGCTAGGGAAACCAGCATTTGGAAGGTATTTTGGGGGGAATAAGCTTCTGAAGCAGTTAAATTGTCACGACCCCGGCTGCACGCTTCAACTTAAG
This sequence comes from Buteo buteo, assembly GCF_964188355.1. Classification (NCBI taxonomy): domain Eukaryota; kingdom Metazoa; phylum Chordata; class Aves; order Accipitriformes; family Accipitridae; genus Buteo; species Buteo buteo. Next base: position 3,555,667 of record NC_134172.1, on the reverse strand, counting down.
CACATAGCACACCAACAAAGCTTGCACTCTCAAAAGACATGGGGAGACAGGGAGCTGGTTTCAGAGGAGAGCACCAGGGCTGGACATCTCCTCCAGCAATGCCCCGACCTCCCTGGAGATCTCCCATTGGGACCCCTCTGAGGGCAAGAAAACGTGCAGCGAGCCAAGGCCACGTTACGTCTGCATGTTCCTGGGGTTGGGTTTGACCTCCAGCATGCTGGGCCAGAGATGTCCTTGCTTGCGTGGTCCTTCAGGTCTGCAGACAGTGCGGTGGGTCTCCTCCGCATGGGCCACCACGTGGTCTCCTTGGGTGCATCCCCCCCCAAATGGGGACACTGCAGGTTCCAGCACATGTCGCACCATCTACTTCTAAAAGACAAGTCCTATGAGATCCATCAGACCTGAGGGATGGCTACCAAGATCTCATTCCCATCAAAGAACTGTGGTGGAACTTCCACCCACTTCAGCCACTGCAGGATGGAGCTGCAGAGAAGTATTATTAGTTATTTAAAAATAACTAGCTGAGAACAACTTCCAGGCTCTGCAGGACTGCAGGCAGCAACTTAGAGATAAAAGGCAGCTCAGCATGGTCCCTGTCCCGTGGGTCATGCAGCCTTTCCAGGCCCTTTGCTTTCTAACTGTGCAGGTTATTTATACACACAGCAATCTCGTCTGGTGGAAGTTTTTTTTGGGCATCCGTGCTTCAGGCGAGCCAAGCAACATCTGCTCCTGCTCCAGCCTCCTGCCCAGCAAGTCTGGCCATCACACTGGCAGGGATTGAGTGGTTCCCATCACCAAACCATCACCCATTGCCCAAACCATTGCCCAGGGGAGGAGGCAGAAGGCTGGAGGCAGATCCAGACCCTTGCATTTTTTCTGCATCCTTTAGCTGGGTTTTCACCTCTGAACAGCTTGTGTGCATGCTAAAACCTTTGCTGCGTGGGTAGATAACAGAGGAGGGCAGGAGTACGCACACAGTTATAAACAATTTGTGTTTTCTTCCTCCCAAGGAAGACACTGGAGAGCAAACAGAGCTTTTCTAGCCATAAATGAATGGACAGGCTAAAACAGTAATAGGCATCTTTTCACTCCCGACCCACCCCTGCAACGTCCCATGTCCTCGAGTTTATGCTTGGCACTGAGAAAAGGGAATAAAAGAGGGGGACAGAATAAAAGAGGAACAGAGGGGGAATGGATGTGATGAAGCCTTGTATGATTCTGGGTGCTGCTGGGAGTCACCTCTCCACGCAGGCACCGCTTGTGTTTCAGAGTAGTGATCCGTACATATTTCTCTTAGATGTCCTATTGAAATAAATAAGTGCTGTCACTAATGATCATGAGATCTGGTATAAAGTCTCCCTGCTACATCAATGATGAGTAGCAACCATAATTATCCACTCTAAACACAAATCTACGAAGCTCTGTACTGTATTGTGCTGACAGTTCATTTTCTTCTCTAATTTTCACCTTTTGGATTTTCATTCGATCTGTTTTAAAACTAAATGAAATCAAGAAATGCATCCTTGTTCAAATGATAAGCCTGCTTTTTAAAACAAGACCCAGGAAGCAACATCACTGTGTTGAGACAAATGTCAAAAAATTGAAATAAATTAAGAATGTCAAGTTTTTACCTTATTGGAAATTGTTGGATTTGGGCTTAGGAGACTACAGAATTCCATGTCTGAAAAGCAAAAATATTTGAATACCACAAGTGAGGGCAAAGACTGAAGCAGCAGTTTTAATTTGTATCTTTTCTTCTTCGACTAACTTCACTAACTTTTTTCTCTGACCTTCAGACATGAGATGCGGGACACAGCTTCGCCCTTGGTGGCTGTGGGTGCCATCTGCTTTGAAACCAGTTTGTAATGGAAAGGGTGGCAAAGGCACTGCCTAAAAGGAAATATTAGACTTGGAAAATATTCTCCCTCTTTTGCATAATATTAAAGTCCACTGCAGAACTGATGAATTTTGTTATTACTCTTATTAGTCAGTAATTTGCGGGGCAGTTAGAGAGAAAAAGGGATCTGGGGGTTACAGCTTTGCCAGTGAATGATAGAGTCACAGAAAGGCACGCTGAGGGCTTATCTTTGCAAGCTAAGGCGGCACTTTAAAACATTGCAGCTACACAGAAGAAGAGGCAGGTTTTAATTTCATTAGTGTCTCTGGCATGGCTGGGCTGTTCCTTGCAGCCCCATGCCTTTAGTGGAGCACTGCAGTTCTGGAAATGGCTCTAAATAGAGATTTTTGTTTCCCCGGACGTAAAGATGTGGTTCAGGGAATGGCAACCTCCTTTCCCAGTGCATTCTCCTTTCCCAGTGCATTTTCCTTTCCCAGTGCGTTCTCCTTTTCCAGTGTGTTCTCCTTTCCCTCATCCTGCCGTTATCCTTGCTGTTTTCAGAGCTGCTGGTCCCCAAGCACACAGGTATGGGGGGATTGATGGGTTTGGAAGAGGACTGGGACTCATTTTTCACAAGTTTGGTTCAAGTCAGCATTGCAACTTTGACATTTCTAATGGCTTGTCCCCAGGCACATGCCTAATTGATAGGACCAGGTAAACCAAGCGCTGCAGAGAGGTCCAAGCGTGTATCTCCCTGGGGCATCTTCAAGGTTGCCTTCCATTTCATGATGGGAAAGAGGCCATCAGCACCCATTGGAGCTCCTTCTTCATGCCTGGAGTCTCCAGAGCCTTCAGCAACCCAAGGACCCAAGTTGTGTCATTGCCTCGGTGATGTGCTGGCTGGGCTGGGGACTTCTGCTGGGACAGAAGTCTCTTGCGTTAAGGTGCTTTGGGACAGGCCAGCCCCTTCCAGCATGGGCAGAAGCAACGTACTGGGTTAGGACTTGGGTTTATGGGTGGAGGGACCATGTCTTGGGACAGCTCTTGTTCCCAGCCGCAGAAACAGCCCGTATCCTCAAGAAACAGTAACTGAACCAACAACCCCATTTACGGCTGATGGTATCAAGGCCAACTGTGGATGTCCCGGGGACCCGTTCAGGAGCTGTGATGCAGAGACAGGAGGGAGCAGGTGGGAATGGCCACAGTGCTGCTCAACTCAACCACCCCAGCCAAGGGCCTCCAGGCTCCCTTTCAGTCCTACCATGGTCCCTAGCTTAACATAGAAAAAAATCTCGGTTGTGCAAATTTTCCTCCTTCACCCAGAGCTTTGGGCATTATCCAAGATTTGGGTCTAATCGGGGCTCGCATCATAAGAACGCAGCCAAAACCTTAACTCTCGTAAAAAAAGAAAAATTACAGGCAGAAGAAAAAACTGTGTCAGTGTCTGTTGCTAAAATCTGCTTCATCGCAAACCTCTGAGCGGACTTCTCAGGATAGTGGTGATGACAACCCCAGAGCAAATATGTCATTTGAATGTCAGAAAGAAAAGGTCTCAACCTATTCATCTTCAGCTTGATTTTTTTTTCTGCATCTAGCTCTGCTTGTTGGATGAACCCAAGAAGGTTTTGATCTGGATCAGGATGTTGCAGTTGGTCTCTGGCTCTTGTAAGGACCAAACTCACACGCTTTTCCAAAGCCTGCGGGGATTTTGGCTGCATCATGTCAGGATGTTTGAAAAACGAGGTGAAGGCTGCTTTCTTTCATGCACTCTGAAAATATAAACTCTGGCTCTGAATTGCCATGAAATTTGGACCACGGTTGTGCCTCAGTTAGCCCAGAAGATAGGTCAGAAAACAGAATTTCTGTTAAGTTTGCATTGGTTTGTGATTGGAGCAAAAAGCCAATGCTGTTAGCAGAATGAATAATATTTCTGCTGAAAAACAGTGAAATGTTTCCTTTGGATATCACTGACTGATGACCGTGGAGAGGTAAAAGCACTTCACTTTGAAAATTACCAAAAAAAAAATCTGGTTAAATAACGGTTAAATAACAATAAGATTTAAATTCTAAACTACAAAAGCCCAGAGGAAGCATTTAAACCCAGGCTGGAGAGCAGAAGTGATTTATTCCAGCCCTTCCCAGCTGAAAATTTCGCTGTGATGGACACATTCTTGAGACAAATTTCAGTGTTGACAAAACCACATATTTTTTTCTGACGGGAACCTTTCTGCTGAAGTTGTCAAGGCCAGCGAGATAATACAGTCCAACGTACCGAAAGGTGTCAAGAAGGGACTCACGGAGAGCCCCGGGGACGTGGCACAGCAAAGCCCTTTATAGCATTTTTTCCCTGCGTCTGTTCCCGCTCCAAAGAAAGCTTCTGCCTCAATAGTCAGAGGTCAGATGGAGCAATTATTCCCTTCTCTATTTGTTTCCCTTTCCTGAAGTAGCCGGAGAAGCAATGGGAATAAAAGCCCATCTCCAACCGCACCCGTTGGGGTCATACCTGGCGTTAGTGCTACCCACGTCTCTCCTGCAAACCCATCGCGGCTCCCCGAGCTCTCATAACAGGAAACAATAAAATTTCCAGCCGGCGTTGCCAGCCCTGGCTGACCTGCAGCACAACCCTGTGAAGCCAAGCCAGGTTCAATTTGCTATAGACCTTCCTGAACTTGTTCAAAAGAGTGTAAAAAAAAAAAAAAAAAAAAGAAAGAAAGAAAAAATTCAATAAAAATCAGAGGAAATCCATCCCCTGGTGAAAATGGCTGTGTAAAAGTTCACGGCGCATCACCTCCTCCTGCCGTTGCCCCTGCAGCCGCTTTTCCACCTGCAGTTCACGGAGCAGCGGTGCGTTAACGCAGGCAGGGGCAGAGGAAAAAAGGTCAGGGTGCATGGGAAAGATGAGGGAACGCTGGAAAAAAAGTCAAGCGGCCACATTTTTGGCTGCTCCAGAAAGGTGTGGGGTTTGTTGGGTGTTTTTTTCCCTTTTTCCCTAACACCTGTGGATGGGCAGAGATGGTGAATGAGGAGGGAGCTTGGAAGAGCCACGGGAAAAGGGGTCAGGAGCGAGGGGAGCGGGAACGGAGGTTGGAAGCTCAGCCACGGCTTCTGGGCTCCATTCAAGAGCTGCTGGGTGAGGTCCCTGGCTCGTTTTCCCCTGCTTTTCAGCTGCATGAAAACCATATTCACAGTGTCAGTGAGGGGAGGGGATGGGAGCAGCCAACAACTCTGCAGAGGGACGAGCATCTTCGAAACAGCTTGAGGGTAAAGACAGCAACGCCCCAAAGCGAAGGTGGAGCGGTTGTGTCCTCTGTGGACACGCACAAGCAAAGCAGGACATGCTCAACACCCCCTCCAGCTTTCCTCGACAAGCCCCTCTTGCAAATACACATCAGTTTTGGTTTTCTCGTGGAAAATGCTTCGCAACCGCACAGGAAGGCTGCTGACTCTCAGAGTTTGAGTTTTTTTTTTTTTTGCAGCAGTTCCAATGAGAAAAATGATGGTGTCATCTCTGGCCTCGCACACCTCATCTGTCAGACACGGGGACAGCCACCGCAACAGGCGGGACAACCTGTACACAGCTGGCCAGGACGGTGATGTTCAACCAGCCCCACTACACATAGAAACCCTCGGGAGGGACTCCCACCAGGATTTAAACCAGGTTTGTATGGGTTGGAGCAACCCAGGGAGACCCTGCCACTGCCCTTGGCTCTGGCTTTTGCCCCTAATAAAGGACAGTGTGACCCACCACGAACCATGGCCCCATTTGCCAAAGTGAGGACTCAGGTCTATAGGTTCAACCTTGATCCTGGGCTGGCATCCACCTGCCCAAACCACAGTGCAATAGGGAAGAAAGCTCTGGATTGGGGATTTGGTGGAGGTTTCTTTCACCCCTGAGTGTAGAAGCAGCCCAGCATGAGAATTGGGTCCAAAGTTATCTTCACCTCTTTACCACCACAAAAACATCTGTATTTTTATACAGTCAAAGTCCAGGTTAGAGGAACCATGTCTCAACCCTAACAAGGACAGGAGCTTGCAGAGGGCAAATCCCCCACGAGTTGGTGCAGGAATGGGACCCACAGGACCCAGCCCAGGTGTTTGACTCAGGTCCACGCTCTACCTGCTTCTCATGATGGTCCCTTGTACAGCCTTGGCCATACACCACGACCACTGAGCAACTGCCCTGTCTTACACTGTCCTTGGGGCAGAACTCATGCCTTAGTGCTTTAAACAGCCATGTGGTTAAAGACCACGTGTGGGTGATTTGGAAGAGCTGCTATGCCTGTGAGCAGATTTAAAGGTCCTTTTGCTTTGGTGCGGCATCTGGTCGGTGTGTTGAGTCCCACTCTGCACTCTGCTCTACCAAGAACGTAATGCTGGTCTCCTAAACCCATCATCCAGCACCTCAGCAAGTGTCCTGCTTGCAGGAGCTGAGAAGCTCAGGAAGCAGGACTTGTAAGATAAGTCAAGATCTTATCTGAACCGGGACATCTAAGACACCAAACCTCTCTGAAGACCCCAACACTCATCGCTGCAGCATCTATTTCCCAATCTCCTGGCTTTGGAGGAGCCTCTGACTTGCCAGGTTGGATAACAGTGAGGCCACTCCATGACCCGAGTGTTGTGCAAATGGGGAAGAGGGCTGGGGATGGCTGCCAAACCCTTCCCTCCGCCGTATAAACCAATGCCAGCTCCATCCCCAGATAAACTCTGTGCTGCAGACCTGCCACCCCAAATCACCAAAACATCCTCCTGAGCTCAGCTCTGGCTACCCAGACACAGACCCCTGCTCACGGTAAAAAAATCCAAGATCAACTAGGCAAGGATATTGAAGACAAGAAAGCAAACGCCAAAGCAAAAATACCAGACACTCGGCTGCGACTTTATGGCCCTTTTTGCCATTACTAATAAGATCTAAACATAGTTAAAAGTAAAGAGAGAGAGACTCGAATGTGATAAATGAGGAAACAAATGGGTTGGGCATGCTCTTGCCAACTGTTCTTAGATAACAGACGAAACAGAAAATAAAGAAAAAAAGGAAACATTATTACTACAAGTGCTTTCCTATCCTTCTGGCCAGGTTCCCAGCATGACTGGGACAGGTTTCTACTCTGGTCACCGAGACTTATTGTTACACCAGTATCACCAGTAAAAATTTAAATAACCACTTAGGTAATTATCCACAGAGATAATTATACAGTCATGTTTACAGGCAGAAAAGAGGAGGATGAGAGAGAAATGCCCGGAGAAGTGCCCGGTGCTGGGCGAGCGGTACGGTACCTTCCCCGGGAGCCCTGGGGACAGGAGCATCGGCGAAGGCTGGCTGGTCTGATCCGAAGGCGAGCGTGGGGTGGGAAAGGGCTGGGAGCTTTCCTGGACGTGTTTACATAGGTGGGCCCCCACCCGCTGACGCTGGAGAGGTCAGCAGCTCCTGCCTCACATCTGGACGCCACTGGGTCCCCCGTGCCAAGAAGGGAGACCACGTGTCTTTTCATCCCCAGAGCCTGCAGGACTGGAGGGGTGTTGAATCAGTGTCTCTCCTTCCCCTCCAGAGGTAGATAGTGGGGTGGAGAAGGTGCCCTCAGGTTGGCATCCAGGTGGGAGTAGAGCCAGCCCCATCTGGCCCAGGGCCATGCTGATGCTCAAAGCAAAGGTTGACTCTGAGATCTGCAGTGCTGGAGGTCCGAGCCCTTGGGCATCCAGCGGGGTGCTGGCAGCACCTCCTCCACCCAGGTGGGCATGAGCACACCCCTGCCTGTCTGCCATGCTGGGCATCCAGCCATCCAAAAACTACACCAGCACCACCAAACCTTGCACCAGCATCACCAAACCCTACACCAGCATCACCAAACCTTGCACCAGCATCACCAAACCTTGCACCAGCATCACCAAACCCTACACCAGCACCACCAAACCCTACATCACCACCACTAAACCATACACCACCTCCATCCAACCCTACAGAACCTCCACCAAAACCTATACCAGCAGAACCGATCCCTACACCACCACCACCAAACCGCACACCACCTCCACCAAACCCTACAGCACCCCTCAACCGTGGGCCTGAGGGTTTGCCGTCGTCTCATCACGTCCCACGTACAAGGCTAAGGCAAACATCTCCCCCAACCTCGCTGCCTGCCCTCTCCTACCAAAGGGTGGACTGAGCTGGTCCCTGCTACCCAGTTGCCTCCACCCCACATGGTGCTGGGTGGGAAGGAGCCAGGAGAGGTGGCCTACAGCCAGATGCTCTCAGAGGACCATCATGGGATGGCACCTTCCTTGCTGCAGTACTGCCCTCCCGGCCCGTAGGAGAGCATAATCTCTTAGGGCCCCAATCCTGAACGTACACACGGGGCTGTGCAGGTTGTCAGTCCCGAGGCGGACAGCCGTGCTTGCTGCCCCTCGGGAAGCCGGCAGCCGGTTGTGCTTCAACACGAGCGCGCACGCTACTCTGCGACAGGTTGCTCTGGGGAGCGAGCAGCCATAAAAAGCCGGAGAGAAGAAAGGGTAATATCGAATCCAGCTGTGAAAACAAAGATTAAAACCCTCTGAGCCTACAAGCTCCCTTGGCCAATGCGCGGGAAACAATGCGCCAACATTAATTTGTCTCTCCGTGTCCATCCCACAGATACTTTTTCATGAATGAGCATGTTGTGGCGGAAGGGGAAGGCGGGGGAGATGCAGGAGGAGGAGGTGGACAGCCCTTCCACCCCTTTTACACAGGGGAACCTCTGCAGTTCATGGAGAGGCAGGGCCGTGAGGCTGAGCCAACGATGCTCCGGTGCTTGGAGCTGATCCGCGACCTGAGACAAGTGGGCAGCTGGATGAGGTTTTTCTCTCTTTGCTTGCTACAGCAGGCTGGTTCTGAAGGTAGAGATCTTCCCGAGAGAGCACCAGGCATGTGGGTGCATGGACGCAGGTTTTGCTAGAGAAGTGAGCGGCTCGAGTGGATGCTACCCTGCTCACACCAGACCCTCCACCACCCACTGGGATGCGGTGGGCTCCCGCTGCCAGAGCAGGTACTCCTGGTCTCACTGGGGCTTGCACAGGGGTCGAGCAGCCCCATAGCAGGTATTTGGCCGGTTCCCAAGCAGGGATGTGTGAAGCTGCGCTGTGAGGCTGGGGATGGGACACAGAGGATGCTACAGTCACAGTTTAATCCACAATAATACTAAAAACCCCCCATGATGTGCAGCAAGCCCCTTCCTAGTCTCTCAGTCTTGTGCTCACATTTTTTTTCTTCCATGCTTTCTGCCAGCCCAGAGCCAGCTCAGCCTCCTCTGCTAATGTGAACATTGCTAAGTTTAAAGAGGATGGACAATGGCGCGGAAAGAGGGTGCAAAAGAAAAAAAACCTAACCTGATCTTCCTTCACTTTGTGATAAATAGCCCTTAGAAATGCCAAGTGAGGGTTTCTGACCTACAGGCAGCTACTGGGGCACGTCTTGGTTTGCTGCTGGTCAACTGAGGTCCATCCTCTTTGCTGCGGCTCTGATGGTGGTCACTGGCTGGGCACCCAGCCCACCACATTTCAGTATTTCAGGACCCCCCCTGGAAATTTTCTGGAGTGAATAGCTGCAGTGACCTGGCCATTACCAGAAGCTGAGGAAAGAAGATGAAGTTGTGGGTGGCTCTTCTTGAAAACTCACTCTTTCCATCTCTGGTTCTTTCCCTCCCTTCCTCTCCAAGGCATCCTCCCTTTAGCCTCCAGACAGAAATCAATAAGAAACCGCAACACCATCTGTGTTTCTGAGAAAGATTAAGAAGGAACAAATTAAGGGATGTGAATCAAAACCCTCAATTATGTTCCGCAGCATTGCTATAAGGCAGTTCAGTTTGCACACAGATGGACAAGGTAGAGCCCTGTGGGCTTTGTGTGAGGAGCTGGAGCCTGAGGAGCAGAGTCCCACAGCCGACTGGTGGTACCCGACTCACTGAGCTGTGATGAATATGGAGCCTGTGAGCTTCCTTGCATCATGTGAAAGCAGATCTTCATCCATCGTCATCTTTTTCCCTGGCTGCGTTTTGGGTCCCTACTGACCTCAAAGCCTAGGAGCCTTCACCTCCACCCTCTGGACCCCACGTCAGAGCAGACTCTCTGCTGTCTCTAGGGTGACTCTGGGCAGAAATGAGCAGGGCACCCCTATTTCCACCTCTCCCAAAGGCAACAGCACAAGGGAGATACGGTTTTGCCTTCTCTCAAGCAGTTAGAGTCCTGCAAACCGTGAGCCCCGATCACCAGCACCAGACACGACCCTGTGATAGAGGGTGGCTGAGAAATGATGAGGGAAGGGACTTGCCTGGTGGGAGATAATATCCCAGCCAAGCCCAGGAGGTCCCACAGAGGGTCTCTCCCATGGCACTGTCACCCTGTTCCATGTGGGACTTGACTCCAACCAGCTGCATCACTGCTTTCTACTTAGGTGTGTTTCTTCTGCCTACACCCTTGACAAAATGTCATTGCATCACCCTGCCATGATCCCAGACTCCCCTTTGCGTCCATCCTCACTGGTTTTATCTATGCTGCTGGCTCCAAAAATGAGCAGGCCTTCTCCTGGCACACCTGATGTCACATCTCACCACCTTCAGGACTGCAGATACCCCAGACAGCCCTTGCTCTGCTGCTGTCCATTCGAAGGTCCTCACTCCATCCCCGTTTCAAAAATTCAGCTGACCAAGTGGGTTTTCTCCTTTGGCCGGAGCCCCTCTTTTCTGCTGTTGATTTAATAGTCCAGTTGTAATAGCCAAGAATTTCCAAAAGCTGGCGGAAAATTAAAGAATCGGTGCAGGAACGAAACCACCCCTGCCTTGGAGAACGGCACATTCGTTTCCTGCCAGCCATCCTCTTTCAGGCACTGAGAGCAAAAAAACTTCGGGCCTTTCCAACCACTAAATCACCCTTTTGGACTCATCATGGGGGCAGTTGAACTACACCTAGTTCCACCTATTGAAATGACGGCAACAGTCTCCATCCCACAGGAACTGACCCCTTTACTGTCGCCGATGCTGGTGGAAGTGCTGATGACATACGAACGTTAGCAACCGTTATTAATTTCCAGTGGCGTTTGCTGAAGTTGGAGCCAATGCAGAGTTAGGGGTGCAGGGGCGTAAGCTCAAGGGGATGGAGATGGGACATGGGGGTATTCAACCCAAAGGAGAAGCCGAGGGCTGCACGGAGGGGGAATTATGGCTTTGCTTAAGAGTCAGCCCTACCAGACTAAGCAAGGTGTGGGCTGGTTAGCCAGGATGCTCTGCACGTCAGCATATCCGAATCGTAGCATGATAGAACATCTCAAGTTGGAACGGACCTATAAGGACCATCGAGTCCAACTCACCTTAGTTCTCACGCTGAAGTCCTGCGTTCAAAAACACGTGAGGTGGTTGGTGGGCTTCGCAGGACCGAGAAACGGGGTCATCACGGAGATGTTCACATGGCTTCCTCTTGCAGCTCTCAGCAAAGTCTGCCCAGCAGAGAAGTCCACGCACATACTCAGCCCATCACCTGCCCCATCCTGGCCAGCCCCAAGGAGAAGTCATCGCTCCCCCCACCAGCCCCAGTCCCTGCCCAGACTTCTGTCCAGCTCCCGCTTATGGAATGTTGGGTGCTTTTACCTGCGATTTGGGGAATGACCAATTTCATCCTTTTTCGTGCCTGTCCACGCAACAGCCCCATTAACACCGTGGAAGAGAAGGGGAACAGGGGGGGGACACGTCTGGCCTCTCTGCTGTGCAATGGAACGGGATGGGTGAAACGTGCATCCCGGGGCAGGTCTGTTTTTGAAAAGCAATTACTGGCAGGGAAAACGTCAAATCCTGCATTCCTCAGCGAAGGAATCTGGATGATGTCACCTCCTGCCCAGTGGCAGGAGCATTCCTGCCTGCGGCGGCTCCCTCCGGACAGCCCCTGCCTTTGCTACAAATATTTGGTTTGGCTTGTTTTTTGGAAGCTTCCCATTACAAGGAGTAACAGCAGGATGGACTCTCCTACTGTAAGGCTTGTCTCTGTACCAGCACATTAGCACGGGCCACAGGTTAATAGAGGTTCACACATGCCAGCCAAAATTGTACTGCCAGTAGCAGAAGTGTTTGTTTTTTGGTTTTTTTTTTTTTTGGTTTTTTAATCTGTGTGGTGCAGTGCAGACTGAGAGATATCAGAAATGTCTTAAAATAGAAGGCTGCCTGCTCCACTAAACCACTTTCAACCAAATTCACGCAGTTTTCTAGTATGTGTATCTAGATTGGAGGCATGTAGGTGTGCCTCTAATCTTGTGGCTTTCTCTCCCTCCCTTTCTAGTAAGATACATCTAGTAGGAAACATCTAGTAGGATACATCTAGTAGGATGCCTAAGCAAGTCAGGATCTTTCCTAACCAACTGGCCTGGAATAAAGTGCCCTTTTGCCTGGAAGGGGAGTCCCAGTAGATATTTCTAGGAAAAGGGTGGCAGGGGTATGGAGCAATTGTGGGATGATGTGGAGGCAGGACCACGTGCAGCGTGGTGGCTTTTCCTCAGAAGGAAAAGACCTCTCACGGTATCCTCCAAGACTGTTTTTAAGGCACTTGGGTGGGATTTAGTTGCCTAAACTTGGGTGTTCAGCCCTCCTTGGAGCTGAGCTCAGCATCTGCCTGACCTCTGAGGGCTGGTCTGGGACACAGCTCGGTTTCCAATTCTTCTCTCTGCTCCTCTAAAGTTCACTACATGCTCTCAGGAACCAGAAGACCAGAAGCAGACCCCATCCAAGATGTGGTGTCCTCCTGCAATTATTTCCTGCTAGTTTACATTTTTAATTACCCTTAAAAATACCCGTCGCACGCAAAGGTGCTGCTTGGACCTCGCTGTTCACCCGCTTCTCCTTAGCACCCGTGATGCCGGAGGAGGAAAGGTGGACACAACCAGAGGGCTCAGGAACTGATCGTAAAGTACGTGTTTTATGGCAGATGGATAAATTGCTTCCTTATGCTCCAGGATGATCCACTGCTGGCACCTGAAGAAGTTTCATACTCTCAGACCTCAACTGCAGGTCTAATGGGAGAGGGACAGTCCCGCCCTTCAGCGGAAAATGAGCAGGAGGGTGGTTTTTGTGAGATGCTTGTGAGGTTAGATTACTCCAAATCCCACAGATGTTGATGGGATCTCACTCAGGTCACTGATTTTACTAAAACATGAGTTGTGCCACGAGATCCTAGCAAAGGCTCAATGAGAGAAGTGATGGGAATGGAAGCGAGCTGCATTTTTAACACCAGTACAAGGTATTGCCCCATATAGGAGTGCGTGGATGAGCTGGTTTGGGTTATAAAAAAAGCACATTGAAGAAATCAGTTTTGGAGGTTTCCCAAGCTGATGCCTCTTGCATCTGCTGATCATCTTATTCTGCCAGGTCAGGCAGGCTGTGAGCACGGACAGGAGCCCCGGGCATCACAGTCTGGCTCTCTCGGTGCCAGATATTGCCTTCGTTGGCATAATGGCTAAATCTGGATGGATCCCCACCACGCTGATGGGTGAAATCATCTATCCTTCCCCATGGGGACTGCAGGCTGCAGCAACCTCTCTGAGCCGGGCAGGAGCCAGGCATTTTTCACAGCTGCTGGGCAGCCTGAGCCCTAAATCAACCCTTCTTCAATTAGCACAGGACTTTCATCAGCACTCTGTTGTTTTTAAGCTCCAGCGATAAGAGGTTACAGTGAATATTTCAAACCGTACATAAACTACAGCCTGCCAACATAAACACCGTAAAAACACCCCCTATAAATCATGCATCAGAGTTCACCCTTACTAGAACTATTAAATTTTTCTGGAATGGCTAAAAAATTGCCGTGGGCTGCCAGGAGGCTCTGCAGCCACGAGATCTGGGAGAAAGAGAGACAGGCAGTGCAAAAACTTGCAAGAAAGCAGCTGCTCAGAGCAGAGCTTTCTCCTCATCCTCCCACCTCGGGATCTCCGGGCGAGCTCCGCTCATGGAGGACTAAATAAATGAGCTCCACGCCCACACGTGTCCTGGCCAGCATGTGAAACCTCGCATGTGTTTGCCGTTAAACACAGTATTTCTTGCAGAAAGCCGCCTGCTTTTCCCTGCTGCTCTTCTGGCCTGACTGCATCCATCTCCTCCTATTTTCCAGGGCATCCCTCTCTCCTGTAAGAGCTAGGAGTAAGGTCATCTCACAAACCAGCTTCAGAAGCGCCCCACGGACCCCCACAGCTCACGCTGACCTTGAAGACTGAAGCAGGAGATCAAAACCTCCTCCATTTGCCACCAGAGCTTACTCTGATCTCCAGGCAGAAACAGCCTTGGTCAAACCCTACAGCAACCTGGGGAGCCGAGAAGGGGGAGGTCTGGAGCAGCCCCCACGCAGGGACCAGACCCAGCTCTGGTCTCTTTGCCGTGGATCCCACCCGCCGAAAGACCAGCAGTGCTGCAGCATGGCCAACATCAGCCCCGGGCCATCTCCCAGGCTGGGGCCAAAGGAGAAGGCACAGCAGTCCTCCCCATCTCCCAAAATCACGGCGGCACACAGTCCATCTCACCACCCCGGGGATGTCTGGGAGAGCTTTGCTCTTCTGCTGGATCTCCTCACTTCTCCACTCACATGGGGATGCCGGGCAGGTCTCCATATCCCACGCAAGGCGGTGGGATGTCTCATGCTCCACCAAGCCGGCATTCCCCCCATACAAACACCGTGTCTGTCCCGTGCAAACCTCTGGGTCCACTCAACCAGGAGCTGAAACTATGGCTGAATTCTTCTTACCCGTCTCCCCCTGGCCCCACAGCAGGAAAAATATTTTGTCCGGGGAGTTTGCAGCCTGAGAGCGACCACCTCCCGCCGAGCCGAGCCAAGCACACAACAAAGCCGCATTGAAAAAGCCGCCTTCCTCCGGGTGCCCTTGGAAAAGTGGCTACATGAGCGCCGACCAGCTCCTCCGACCGCCGTATCGCTGCTCCGGCAGCGGAGCAAAACACAGCCCCGGCAAAACTAATGGGTTTTGGCCTCTCGGATGGGCCTAAACACCTACGTGTGGGCAACCGAAACCAGCCCGGGGAGGCTGGGGTCAGCACAGGGTCCTGGCCCCGGCGGTCTCCCCTTTCCTGGGGGACCCAACCACAACCCCAGGAGAAGCCAGGCTATCAAATGAGGTTCTTCCTACAGGAGGAATTGCTTTGCAATGCCCTTGGCATCATCTTTTCTCTCTCTCCTCCCCTCCGGCATCGCTTCCTTTTTATTAGCTTGATCTGTTTTGACTTGAAACTCTCCAGAGCCGCGGCTGGCTCACGTCTTCCCTGGAGCCACGAGGTGATCCCATCCCACCTATCATAAGAGGAGAGCAAAGGGCTGTTCTCGTGCTGCAGAAAGCCCCCAGGGGGACCTGGCACTGCTTGCAGGGGCCACCGGGTCACCGAAACACTGCCAGAGCGAGGGGGACATCGTCTGCTCTTGCATCATGTCACTAGATAGCGGCTCTTCCCCAGGGCTCGGAGCAGAGAGACGGGCAGGGGGGAGGCAGCGGGGAGCTGCCTGCCCTGGAAAGGAAACAAGGACATTCATTTCTTAGTGAACCTGGTTAACTATTTCTGTCTGGGAGTGCAGAGGAAAGGGCTGGGCAGAGCCGCAAGCAATACCATTGTCCCCGGCAGGAAAAAAAAAAAAAAAAAAAAAAAGGAATGATAAAAAAGTGCCTGGAGGAATTTGGCTCAGGCTCACGTTTGAACCAGCATCGGGTTTCCGAAGCAGAGGCTTCCGGATGCACGGCAGGGCGTTCTCCGGGGCTGAAACTGGTGGGGAATGTCGTCTGGGGTCGTGGGTTGGATTAACTCTGCATTGACCCAGAGGGTCAGACCGAGAAGGGATTTAAGCACCCAAAGATGCCCGGGGCCAGACAGGAGCCGGCAGCGATGCTTTAGCCCAGTGGCTCGGTCACGGTGGGGGATGAGCCACGTTTCTGGGCTGTTTTCATAGAATCATATAATCATGGAATAGTTTGGGTTGGAAGGGACCTTTGAAGATCATCTAGTCCACCCCCCCTGCCACGAGCAGGGACATCTTCAACTAGACAGCTTGCTCAGAGCCCCGTCCAACCTGACCTTGAACTTTTCCAGGGATGGGGCATCTACCACCTCTCTGGGTGACCTGTGCCAGGGTTTCACCACCCTCATCGTAAAATCTTTTTTCCTTATATCTAGTCTGAATCTACCCTCTTTTAGTTTAAAACCATTACCCCTTGGCTATTGCTACAGGCCCTACTAAAAAGTCTGTCCCCATCTTTCTTATAAGTGCCTTTTAAGTATTGGGGGGGTCGCAATAAGGTCTCCCTGGAGCCTTCTCTTCTCCAGGCTGAGCAACCCCAAGTCTCTCAGCCTGTCCTCACAGCAGAGGTGTTCCATCCCTCTGATCACCTTTGTGTCCCTCCTCTGGACCTGCTCCAACAGGTCCATGTCTTTCCTGCACTGAGGGCCCCAGAGCTGGACACAGAACTGCAGGTGGAATCTCACCAGAGCAGAGTATAAGGGCAGTTTTCCCATGATTTTTGTCCATTTACATCCTGCCGGCAGCCCGCTAGCAGGCTCACACGTGCCATCTGCAGCTCGCTGCCTTGCTGGCCTCCACCTCGTGTTTGAAAGGCGCTTTGCACAAAGCAGAGATTTGTAAAGCTCTCGGCCGAGCGTGCATTTAAGAGGGTATTAAAAGTTGCGGTCAGAAACAACAAAGCAAAGCAGAAACGCAGCCTTGGGAGACGCTGAGACCCCTCAGTCCTTGCTATGTCAAAATGGCTCTTATCTCATTTGAAATGGGGATGCTGCGTGTAAATTCACCCAGAAAGTAGGGTCTCATGACCCCCACGCCATCCTGGCTCCCATGGAGCAGCTGGTGCTGCCCTGTCACCCCCCCAGTGCGGCTGGGTCCCCTCCCAGTAGAGACCAGCTGGTGGTGGCATCCCTTAGGGATGACGACTGGGGCCAAGGCTGTTGAGCGTCATTAACCATCAGGGTGATGGGACTGAGTTTGGGGCTGCTCCTGGTTGCGGGGGGGAGCAGTGCTGCTGTGTTGGGGGACCTCAGCAGGCTGGAGAAACGGGCTGGTGGGACTCAGGTGAAGTTCAACAGAGGCAAAGGCAGAATGGTGGCCCTGGTAGCGGACAGGACAGAGGACAGCGGGGAGTGACCGGCTGGGGACCTGCTCTGCAGACAAGGACCAAGACTCCTGGTGGGTCAAGTTGGATGTTAATCAGCAGTGTGGCCTTGCAGCAGAGAAGGTCACCCCAATACCGGGCTCTTAGCAAGAGTATAGCCAGAGTTACAGTCCCCTCTATTTTGCCCTTGTAAGGATACTGTGTCCAGTTTGGGGCTCCCCAGTGCAAGAAGGGTACTGGAGGGAGTCCTACAGGGGCTTCCAAAATGCTTGTGGGCTGGAGAACGGGATGTTCGAGGAGAGGCTGAGAGCGCTGGGTCTGATCAGCCTGGAGAAGAGAAAGAGAAGATCTTATGGGTGCGTGCAGCTGCCTTGTGGGAGGTTATAGAGAAAGTGGTCCAGATGCTCCTCAAAAGTGCACAATGAAAGGCAAAGCTACAGCCAGAAAAATTTCAACCGGAGACAAAATAAAAAAGTCTCCATGACAAACACTGGCACAGGGAGCTGGTGGGATCTCCACCCTTGGAGATAACTCGACTGGACAGGGCCCTGGGCAGCTTCATCCAACATCAAACTTGGCCCTACTCTGTGACCTCCTGAGGTACCTTCAGCCTCTGTTGTCCTCCAGTTGCACAAGTCACCCTCGAGATTCCTATCAGTTCCCCCTTGCTCAACATCTTCCGCACCCACCAGTGGCTGGGAAAAGTTGGCATCCTCCCCAGGAGACTGCTCTGCCCTCAGGGTGAGCAAGAAGACAGACACAGAAGAAGGTGTGAAGGTCTCACAGAAGCTCTCCTGAGACCCTGTGGGATGTAAATGGACCTGTATAGAGCCACTTCGCACCCTAGAGACAGCCCAGGGCACCTGGTAGACAACCCCAGGGTCCCCATCCTCTGGGGAGGCAGCCAGAGAGCCGATGGACCACCCCACAGAACCAAAAAATGCCACCAGGCTCTCCTGCAGAGGCAGAGAAATAAATTGCTCTAGCAAAGTTAGAAGTGAAGAAAGTAGAAGTTAGGAATGAAATAGCAATTTACCCCCATATGCCTTAATTAATTTATAGGACAGGGCTCCTCATTTTCTATCCATTTCCCCTGCTCCCTACTGCTACAGCCCTGGGTTGCACTGACAGCATGCAGCAACCCTGCACAAACTCCTTTCTTTTCTCTTTTCCTAGCAGCAAGGAGCAGAAACCACGGCAGTTTACGTGGCCGGTCACCAAGATCTCCAAGCAACGGACCGGGTCAAAGGGAGCTGCGCAGCCTTAAAAATTAACCTTGTGCTGGTTGGATGAACCTTGGGTGGAAGAGCTCCAAACAAGCCATAAAGAACGAGAGGAGAGTTCTCTACAGTGCTGGGATTTGCAGAAATACAGCACATGCCGTATGCCGCCGTCCACCTCCGCAGTACGTTACAGGGGAAGGGGGGGTTTCCTTATTACACACACCGAAAAAAAATCTTCTGGTATTTCGGGCTTGGACAACACCCAAGGATCGTCTCAGAAATAGCTCTCCTAGCTTGCAGGAGTACGAGGCGCAGATTCCCCATCAGCGACGTGCCCCTTTCTCCAGATCCCACCCGCCCGTGACTCACTTGAGCTGGGTTACGTTGGATTTCCTTCCTCCGACTGTCTAAGGAGGCTTTGGACAGCGGACAGATTGCCCTCCCGTGGCATTCCAAGGTAATTTGGGTGAAAGGAGAAGGTGCTTGTGGCCTCGTAAGACTCAAGGGACTCTGTTTCCTTCTGGTTGGGGTACGGGGCTGGTCGCTCACCCCCCTGCCAGGAGAGGACACGGCTGTCTCCCATTAAGCACAGCTTAAATAAATCTATTAAGCCAAGCTCCTATGCTTGGTATAGATGGAAAGGGCATTTTGGGATGGGAGAGAAATGCCTCCCTACCATGTGTGGGGCACAGCATGGACCAGGAGGGCTCAGGAGGTCCTTCCAGCCCCACTCGCAGGGGATCCCTTTGGACAAATGCTGGTTGCAACCAAGTTTGCTCTGACCATACCAGTGACCTGGAGGTAGGAGGGCTGTAGCTACAGGTCACCCGTTAACCACAAGGAAGATCTAAGCGTTTTAAGGAGGATGGAACCATAAAGGCTATGGAAACACAACAGCATCTCTTCATGAGATTCATCTGAGGACCTAGAGGCATTGATGGGGGATGAATGTTGGAGAAGGAGATCCCACCCTGAGGAGGATCCTGCGTGTTTAGAGGCCAACAGGAGAGTTTTCTTTCAAGGAAGGCCCACTAGCCAAAAAGATGAGGCCACCAAGGAGCAGGTTCAGCTCCCGCTAGTGGTGATGCTGCCGAGCCACTGCCCTCCCTGTGCCTCAGTTTCCCCAGCTGCACAGGAGAGAAGACACCCCCTGTGAGGCGCTTTGAGATGTGAGGATGAAAAATGTGCTCACATCCTTGGATATTATTTAAAAAACAATACAAAAGCACCTCACAGAGAACATAACCTTATCAATGGATCTTTTGTCCATGGGTTAGAGACACCAGCTGCAAAACCGCATCTTCTGCTGGGGTGAGCTCCTACAGGCACTGGTCTCTGCCTGGTCCTTAAGGACCAGCTCATGATGCACGAGCATGTTACCACCTAAACTGATGCTCCATAAGCAAGCAGGCTGCAGACCCCAAAATTTGCTGTGCAAGCAGAAGTCTCAGAAATAGAACCCAAGGGACTGGGAGAAGGACTAGCAGGAAAACCAGACCCCGAAGCATCTTCCTCGGGATGGGGACTGGCCAGATGGTCCCAGAGTACCTAAGGGTTTCCATCAGGAAAAAGCTAAACCACCGATGGTTTAATCCCAAATTCCCTGCAGATGGATTTGCAGTGCCCTGCATGACGGGGGATGATTTATGCCGACATAAAGTGTGCACAAAGTGATGCCAAATAGGGATGTTACGTCTCTTTCCACCGGCAGGAAAGGCAATACACAACCGTTAGGTCACAGCAAACGCGTTCCCCACCCGAGTGATGGGGAAAGGGCAGAAAATTAAGAGCAGGGGAGGGCGGAGTGGGAGCAGAGGTGGATCAAAGCAGAGGAAGGGGTCTGCAAAGTGCCACGAATCAGCCAAGCTAAAACCACCCAGCCAAATATCAAAATAAAGTGGAGGGGAGGAAAAAAGAAAAAAACAAATCCAAAAAAGTAACATACGGAGAAGCGCTGGGCTCAGTCCTTTGCAAAAACGTCCCATCCTTCCCCGCCGCGGTGCGCGGAGTCGCAGGCAGCACCCCGTCCCTGCCTGCCGCCGCAGGCAGAGCTCCCCGACCGCTGCTTTTCCTCCCCTCCCATCCCTTCAAACCGAGCTCTCTTCCCGCTGCACCAGCCTGGAGATGATGACGTGGAGACCTCCACCGGGAAAGTTTCCCGAGGCGGGAGAGCTCCTCCGAATCCAACGCCGCAAACCCATCGTTCCCCGGGACGTCAAGGATTTCTTTCCTTTCCTTTTGTTTTTTCATTTCCTTCTAAGCACCCACAAAAAGTCCGGAAAAAATGAGAATGCGGCGATGCTTTCAGGAGCCAAGAGCAATGCTTAAGGGGAAAAAAAAAAATCTAATAATTCAAATTGTCTAAGGCTAATAATAGCAAAAAGAGAGCTCCTTGGAGCAGGAGAGGGGAGGCGGAAAGCTGAGTCGCTGCCACGGGATAAGAAATGTTTCCTTCTTGTTTGGACTTTCTTCTCCTTTCTGTTCTAACAGAGGCGAAGCAGAAAGAAAGTCAGCTGCAAAAATATATCACAACTACAGCGATATATTGCAGCAGCATCAAACCCCACTTTTTTCCCTTGATTTTTATGTCTAAATGAATGTCCTAAAGCAGCACTCATCGGTCAAATTTTTAGTATTTTTATGGTGGCCAGATGCTCCCTGCCAGCCCCATCCCAGACCCTCTTCATCCCTCTGCTCCCTTCCCAGCCCCGTTTTGCAGGGCTGGGGTGAGGGGAGGGCAGCTGGAAGCATCACCCTGCTCTGCAGATAACAGCTGGAAGGGAAAACAGCTGGAAGGGGACAGAAGGGACATTTTCCTCCTCCCCTAGCCCCTCCTGCTCTCAGCCAGAGGGTTTTGCCCCCCACGAAGGTCTCTGGTCAAAGAGGGGGGGTGACGTTACCCAGCACTGAAACGCAACAAGCAGGGATTAAATAATTGCCCCCGTCCGAAGGCTGCGACCTTTGGCGCGCCGTTATCTGTTCCTTCGCGTTGCCAACTTGCATGATTTTATGGCTGATCTCACAATAATTGATGTTTTCCTTAAAGGCCCCATGCTGTGAGGCGAGGTTTGGCTTCCAGGAGTCCCAATCAGCAAGGTTTTGCTCGCTGCAGTTAAAGAACCTCCCCCAAAACTGCACAAATCCAGTATGAAGATGGCTCTAAACCTTTAAAATCTGTAGGATTAGGAGATGGAAGAACCACCAGGGACCCAGTGCATGTCCCTAAGCATTTCTTAAGTAGCACCCCGCCATGTGAAACTACTCAAAATAACTTGTTTTTCCTGGTTTTAAGGAGAAGGAATGTCCTTCCTCTCTGGCACAGCTGGGATGGGGCAGCCAAGTTTTCATCCCCTTATTTAATTTTTCCAAGTGTGTTTCTTGTCTCCAGCTGCTTTAGGGGAGGAACAAACTGGGAAACAGCCTGGCTGACCATGCAGGGGGAATGCATTCCCAGAAGGGATTTTCAAGAAGAAATTAGCTTGTAGGATGCTCCAGGGATGAAGGAGGAGGGAGAAGGGAGGCATCGCCACAGCGCTTGCTCCTGCAGCTGGTGCTGCCCTTGACACGGTCACAAGCCAAAACTTCAGCCCAAACTGGAGGTTTTCAAGCAGATTTTGGGCAAGGAAAACACCCTCACCAGAAACTGTTTAGGGAAACCCTTTTGTAGGCGCCCAGCTTAGAAACAACCTTAAAAATACTTCTAAAAAATCCTCAGCCTCGCTCTGTTTCAGACCCAGAGTGGAGTCTCATTCAGCCTTGTTTAAAACAGTTTCAAGCAAAACCCTGGATCCAAACTTTAAGGGATTGCCCAGACCCGGAGTGGAGTTGGATTTCTGTAGCTTAAGCATGTATTTAATACAAAATATTTTATAGGCATAAAAAGAAGTAAGACAATTTGCATGGCTCTCGACGTTGACTTTATATATATTATATATGTGATATATAGAAAATATACTATATATAATATATACAATATAATATACACAAAATATATTACAAGGATCGATGAAAGAATGACATGCCCCCCCCCGGGATGAGGAACAGAGCATCCTTTTGTCCCCATTTTCTCCCGATCAGCGATACCCCCAGAGTTACACCTCGGTAAGGAGGCGATTAGACGAGCCGTACCTTTCACAGCCAGGAAAAAAAAAGGTGAATCTGAGCTGCGGGTCTTCACCACATAACCGGAGACCTTCTGGGGAGGGAAAAGCCCTGCAGTACGACCGGCCACAGCCCTGCAAACAAAGCCAAGGAGGAGGCGATTATTTCGGGGCATCTCTCTGCCAGGCACAATACGGCAGCGTTTCAGCGCCCGTGCTCAATGCTGTCATTGTCCCCTCCGGAGCCACGGCTCCTGCGTGCGGTGGCACGGGGTGAAGCTTCTGCTCCTCTGCAAGCTCCCAAAAGGCTTCATCCTACCACTGGAGAGGACCAGGAGACTTTGTTTTCCTCCTAGGGCAGGATAACAGACCTAGGGACGGGAGAAATCTCAGTTTTGCCAACGCCGTTGCGCTATTGCCTGGCATGAGGTCCCTACAAGAGAGGAAGGAAATAGGATCTTAGATAAAATACATCTGGGGTACAAAGGTGATGGGAAGATCAGGTTGAGATCGGATGTTAACAGCTCGCTGATAAAACAGAGGGATGCTCTGGGTGGTGTTTTGCAGGGAATCCTTCCAGGGAGTTTGCATCTGGATGCTGCATCCAGTGGAGGCGCACGCTGAGGAGCTGGAGAGGATCTGGTGGTGGCCGCCGAGATGGTCACGGCTGGAGGATGGGATGTGCAAGGGGAGGCTGGCCTGGGTCTGAGCAGGGAGTCCTTATTAATAATGCAGCTGTTAATAGGAGGGTGGAGAGAAAACAGAGCCAAACTCCTCTAAGAGGCACCCAGGGAGAGGCAGCATCTTTGCTGCAGCCAAGACGATAAGAAGGCACGAAGCAAGAACCTGCCTGTCTTTAGAAACACGAGGAGCTGCTGCAAGACTGGTAAAATTTCTTCCTTGAGACCATGATGGATAAGAAAAGGGCAATCAGGTTGGATTTCAGCAGTAAAAAGAGGGAAGAGTCCAGAGATGCTATCGCAGTGGTGCCGTCTGCTTTATTTTTCCTCCTCCCTGCCAGCCCTGGTGTCTGCAGGTTAAGAGTAGATCCTAAAGCCAATGGGGTGAAGCTGCAGTGTGATGGCCTCAAGGAGCAGCAGCACCCATGCTTTGGAGGGCAGATTGCTTGAAAAAAAATGTGGTGCACTGAAAAAAGGAAAAAAAAAATACAAAGCCAAATTAAATGTGGAAAAGCCGCTGTGATGGAGCTGCTCCCTGGGGATGCTGGCAGAGTCTGCGGGCAGCACTTGGGAGCCTGGGGCCAGGAGGAGGGAGCAGAAGGGACGTTCAGCCCAGGTTTGAAGCCACGAGGACGTCCGTGCTGGCCAAGCTGACTGTAGGCGTTACGGCTTGCTGGCCTCTGCAGGTCAAGCTACCCTAATAATTAGCAATCAGATACCAAATCAATGAAACGTGTGATCATCCTCCTCACTCAGGGGAACAGCCTGACAAGCTCTCCCACCCCACGGATGCCGGTCATGGCTCCCCAGGGAGAGAGATTACCCACCGGTGTGGGCAGTGACACCAGTGTCCCCTCTCCACCTGGATCGGGGTGTTGCTTTTCTGTCTCCAGTCCACGCCACTGTGTCTGGGAGGCATCTGTGGGACCACCACCACGAGCAGGGATGCAGCTTGAGCATCCTGCACTTCCAACCAGGAAAAATTATAAACCTCTCCTTTTTTCTTCATCCTATACCCAGTATAGCCAGGTCAGCACATTGCCAATTGTAACAGGAGGGACTGGAGCATTGCATTTGGCTTTTTGGAGAGTTTTCCCAGCAGGGCTCACTCCCCGTCACCTCTGTGCTGGCTTTGCATCAGGGAGCCAGGGACACCCCGGGGGCTGGATGCCCACCACGTAGGCGCTTTGCTTTCCATCAATGAGACTTGCTTGATAGCAAACAGGAGAAGAAACCCCGGTGCTTCAAGGGAGTATCTGCAACTTAGTGCTGGACCGAGGACTTGGCCACCACAGGGTGGATGGCAGAGGGGCAGCCGCCCCGTCCTTCCCTGCACCCGTTGGTCCCAGCTCCCAGGGGTCTCCTCCCCATGTGGGTTCACTAAAATAATCCCCTCTATGGGGCAAGGAAATAAAATATATAAATTCACTGAGCTCAACCTGGGCACCGGCATTTTGCCTTTTTCTGCCTCCCTTCTTTTTATCGCCTCCTTGCATGTCTGGCAACCGGGATGGGGAAAGTAAAAGCCAGGAAAACATCCTGTTCCTTCCTCCTTTCATGCCTGGGGAGAGAGAAATCAGACGTCAGGAGGGGGATGCATCCCTGATTTCACAACCATCCACTTGTACCAGTTGTTGTACCAGTTGCCGCACGCAATCTGAATTGCAGATGGCTTCTGGCGGTTTATGGAGCTGGAGTCACATCCCGGAGAAGCGAAGTCACAGCTGCTATTGTCGGAAAAAGCTGAGCCTGTACTGGATTCCCCATTTTTTTGCCTATTTTTGGATCCCGGGAGCAGGGCTGAGCTCTAGAGACAGGGAGCCTGGTGTTGATGCCGGCATTTCGCCCCAGCCGGTGCTCCTTGCAGTGCATGCCACCCCATCCAGAGCCCGTCGGGTTTATGGATCGGCGTCCCGCGCTCTCCAGGGATGACACAGTTGCACATCCAGTCGATGAGGCTGACCCAAATACAGCGCCCAGCAAGGCGGGCACATCCCGGCTGCCAGGGCTGCTCTTATCCTCGCGGAGCCAACGGAGCAGGAGACGGCATGACTCCTACAAGCACCTTGGAGCATCACGTACTGACGGGATGCTCCCCAATACCCTGTCCTGGAGAGAAAACTCGATCCTTCCCCGCGACTTGCTTTCCAGAAGCAGCGTGGTCAAGGAAAACAAGCCCTGGAGGAGCGATGTTTTGGCTGAGGGGTGCTGGCATGGGTCGGGTGAGGTCCTACCAGGGTCAATTAGCCCCAGCGAGGGTTATTAGCTGTTGTGGTTTTACGGGACCTACCTGTTGTCGGTGTTGGTGGTGCTGGTGGGTGTCTCAGCGTGAGGCAGCAGCAGCCGGCACGCGGTGGTCACCTCGCGGTCCTGTAAGAGAGCACAAAAAAAGACATCAGCATCCGCAGGCAGGGACCACATCACCCATGCAGCCCCCCCAAAAAAAGCCCACAATACGGCATGGCTGGATTCTTCGGCCAGGGAAAGCCAGCCCACCGAGCCCACCTCCCTCCTGCTCCCACGGGTACACTCCTCATCCTCTCCAGCGTAAAGTCAGCCGGCTTCACGTGATTCACGAGGTGCCAGAGGATTTTGCACCACGGCGGGTCGGGGAGCGACAGCAGGTCTCACCCCGCGGCTCTGCTGCGGAGAGGTGACCCCAGGGAGAGGGATGACACCCCGAACCCCCTGCAGTATGGCTCTCGGCTCCTGTTCGAGGTCATGCAGGCTGCCGGAGGATTTCCTAGAAAAGGTTTGCTGCATACCAATGGAAATTCAGGCAGTGGATATAGCAGGAAAAAAAACCCAAAACCAAGGTTTTCCAGAAATGGTGGTAACTGGTGGCCTGAGACCCTTCAGCCGTGCTGGGGCCAGGCAGCACTGACCCCACTGATGGGCTGAACAAACTCTCTGGAAGGTCCTAAATGCGTGCGAGGAGCTTGCAATAAGGTTTTTCTCCCCTGAAAACTACTTCTGACAGCACTCGGGTCACTGTAGCCACAGTCCTACCCATCACACACTGTCCCATCACAACTTCACACCCAGGATGCTAAATCCCAGCGCTCGCGATCGGAAGCACGCAGGCAGACCGAGCCGGACACTGGTGAGCAAGCAAGAAAGCCACAGTTATTCCTACTTCTTTTTTTACCTCGTCGCTTATTTTATATGCTGGCTGCCCAATTATTTCCCAGGCCGGATCTGCCCCGCGGTGCCTTTTTGCAATCGCATGGAAGGAAGCTTGAAAATCAGGACTGCCTCCAAAAGTACTGAGATGCCAAGAAAAGCCACGGCAAGGACAAGTCTCTGGACCGTGGGATCATGGCAGCGGGGCATGGTGCTGGAAGGAGCCACAGGCGGATGGGCTTTGGGCTAATTTTGGCTGCTTGAAGCTATCCTGGAGTGTGGCCCCAGCCTTTCTCGGCTTCCCCTGGGATGATTCGGGCACTGGCTTCAGGGACTGCCTGCCCTCATGAATGATGTCTTTCCCAGGCAGTAGTTCAGTAGTATTGGGTCAAAGCAGAGATCACCTCTGCATCTAAAGCCACCAACCCCATGTTCGCCCCTCGGATTTCATTTTATTTTGTATCTCTATTGCCAAAGACCTTGGATAGGCAGGAGGGTGGGAAAAGCGATCAGCTCCTGCCTCAAAAGCGGTGTATCAGCCCGGATTCAGAAAAAAAAACACAAGAGGAAGACTGCAAAGCAATTGCTTTGAAGCTAAAGTACTATGGGGATTTATTATTTTTTTTTGGCATCGGCTCCAAAATACCCTCAGCCCCAGCCGGGGAGAATCCCTGGGGCAGGTTTTATCCCAGCTTTTCCCTGGCGTGGCTCCTCATACCTTCCCACACACCCTTCTTGTGCGGATGAGCCTTCCTCCCCCAGCATCCTCCTCCTGCAGGGATGTAGGACGAGGTGCTGCCACGCTTCCCAAAGCATCTTGCAGAGCTGAAAAAAAGCTGAAATCTGTCCAATTTTATCCCAGTCTGGTGGAAAAGTGAATACCTACATATAAAAAAAATAATCCCTTTTTCTGACATTTCCGCAAGTAACCCAGGAGCATGTCCATTCTTTCACTTGCGTGTACCCTGAGAAGGAGCGACCGTCATCTCAGCCGGAGTCACAGCCATGCTCAGGGGGAGAAATTCATCCCTGTGGTCCTATGGGGCCAGGTGACGAGGTTTTCAACGGCTGGTGGGACAGCTAAATAAAACCACATTTGACAGCGTGAGCTCCCTCATGTCCTTCATCTCACCCACCTTCATCCCAAAATGCCCCAAACCTGTTGGTTGGCACGTTCAGCGCCTTCCTGCCTGGAAGATCTCCTAGGTGGGAAATAGGTTCCCCCAGGACTGCCCTGCTGGCAGTCGCCACTTGCGGTTGTGTAGGACCCTGATCTGGGCTGCGATGCTCAGCATGGTCCTCGCTGCCCCAGGGATGCAGGGATGGCTGCATCCCTAACGAGCCGGTACCGAAAACACAGATCCAGAAAGGTATTTATGTTTGAAAATGCAATTAATAAAATAGACGTCCTATTTTTTGAGGATGCAGAGATTAAAAACTCATTTCAACAGGTGCCTTCACTTACCCAGCTACGAGATTCAACGTGCAGCACGGCCCCTCCGAAACACCCAACACTGAGACAGGGCACTGCCGAAAACGACTCACAAGACACACTCGACAGCCGTTATCACCCTTTCGGCAACCAGCCCGGCTCCAGAAACCCGCTCCGCGTCCCTCCGCCGCCCATCGCCCTCCCGACGGCCACCCCGTCACCTCGCATTAGCGCCGGGCATCCAGGCGTTCACCGTTTCGGTCCGTCAGACACAGCGGCAGCCGCTAAAAGCAGGTCACCCGATATAAGGCGGGTTATTTAGGACTTCCCTCTCTGTTACCACCAGAGAAGGGGGGACGCAAGTGATCTAAACGACTTTTTGGTTTTCCATTTTCCAAGCGCCGCCGTACGGCTGAAGCATTGTCCCTTCCTGGGTACCACTCACCTCTCCCGGAGGGATGCTCGAAGGCTGGGCTCGGGGCTGGCAGCCGCGCAGCTCTCAGGGTGTTGACAGGAGGGCTGAGCAGGCAGCGGCTGGGCATTTCCACCTGGTGACGTCCCACGCAGGTCCCACGCGGTGGCCGGAGACCACTGGACTGAGGCCAACGCCGTGTCTCGGACCTCTGGGTTTTGTCGCTTCGCAGCGCGGGTCCCCTTGCGCTTTCCTGCCGTCATTTCTGCCATCTAGAGGGGACATTTCCCCATTGCAAACGTGTCCCTCAAAACATAACAAAACCGCAAGATTCAGGAAAAAAAATTTTAAAAAAAAAAAAAAATCACAGTCCTTCACTCACCACCGAAAGAAGAACCTGGCCACAGCAATTCGTGCTCTCAGGGTGGGGAGAGCTGGAGGCTAAGTAGGTACATGCCCAGAAAATTTTGGGGGAGCATTTTCCTGGTGCTTTAAACCAAAGCGAGAATGTCACAACATGAAACTCACAACAACAGAAGGGATTTCAGAGTCTCATCTAGGAAAAATATATTTAAAACAGCTCAAGAGAGGTAAATCATCAAAATAATCATTAAATCATCCTCCCGAATGCAGCTGAAGCATTAAAAGGGTGGTCCAACGTCTGATTCTGCTTGCTGCTATCCATAACAACGGGGAGGACGGAGCTCAGTAAATTAGGAGGTAACCTGGACCAAGAGGTACTGGAAGTGTGCTGGAGCAGAGCAGCTGGGTAAACTGGAGAGGTTGGATACAAAGAGGATGAAACCCAAGAGAGCTGAGCGTAAGGTACAACCATGCCCTCGTAAGACGTGGTTTTGGTGAAAAAATATCACAGCCAGGCCTTGCACAGTCCAGCCATTCATGGTCTGCATGACGCCAGCTTGATCAGGGTTTGGTTTTGGGGGAAGACGGCTGGAAGCCACGACCTGTGGGATGGCAGCTCTGCCGGACTCACCATTTCTTGAGGATCAAACGCAAACCACCTGCATCCTCCAGGACAACAGGCTTTGGGATGAGTGACCCTGCCAGCGCCTGTGCCGCACGACTGTTTGTGGCAACCGTTCCTTCCCTGCAGCCCAAAACCAGGTTAACCACCTGGAGGTACCAGACGCAACTTTGCTCATCTCTCTCCCACAGTTAACCTCTGGTGAAGGCTGGGGTGCTTTGAGTGTAAGGGGCTCAGTGAGGAACCAACCCCTCCAAGGACGCTCAGGATACGACCTGCTGGAAGGACCACAGGACTCAGAAGTTACACGAAAGCATCAAGATTAAGGCTGTAGAAAGCTGGGGAAGAGGAGTACAAAGCATCCTCCCAGCCCCTGTCCAGCAAAGCTCTCCACATCTCAAGCCAGAGACCAATACAAGGGACAGTGGCTAGATCAAATGAATCCCTCCTAGGAAAAGGGATTTACTGCTGCCCTCAAGCACATCAACCAAAAAGGCTGCACAGCTTAGGAGGGAAATCTTTTTTCCCTCGACTTGTAGGTATAAAAGCCTCTAAAAATTTACCTGCACCTAAACTAAAGTGGAACAACAACTACACGTGAATTACAAGATTGCTGCTGGCATGGCAGAGTAGAAGCTCACAGTACTTTTCCCGCAGAAAAAAGGCAGCGGATATATCATATCCTGCAACCATTCCCTTCTCCTCTCGGCTTATTAAACAAACCCATCTGTTCACAAAGACCGTGGTTAGAGCAGCCGAGCCGTGCCGACGTGCTGCTCTGCCACAGCGATACAACACAACGCTGCAGAGGCTGAGGGTGGCAGGCACGCCTGGAGGAGCTGCAGCCAGACCTGCAAAACGAAGCAGGAACCAGAGGGAGCAAGAGGATGCCAACACTTGTGACATCAGGTGCCAGTAAAGATGGGAGCCCCTCCGTCCGCAGGTGGAAACAGGGGTCACATCAATCTAAGTAGCTCCCCTTTTATCAAGCGGCATTAGCTGGCACAACATGTACCTCCACAAATATCGCAGCGGGATCCTAAGCTGCGTGCCAGGGCTGCAGCTGCCCAGACAGCTCCTCTACAGCCTCGCAGAGCGGCTCTGCCTTTCGGCAGTGGACGCCGTGCAATCGCTTCCAAAGCATCCGCCTGAAGTACAAACCCGGGAGAGCACACGCCGAGTGTGGGGCGAACAGAAACACAAGTGTGACTGGGTTTCGTTTTCTTTCCTTTTAATAGAAACATCCTAGAGTAATGTGGGAGGAGGATTAGCCTAAAGGGAATGTCTCTCGGAATAAAATGGCATGATGTGCTTCAGGAATGATGTGCAAAGTTAAAATGTCCAAGCAGGCTCAGCTCAGGACTTCCTGGATTCTTGGGTCTTCTTGATTTCCTGCAAGGAGATCAGGAAAACAACTTGAGCATCTCCCAGTCTTTGGGAACAACTCATAGTTTCACAGTTCTGGAGACCACGAGCAATCATCTCCTCAGACCAGCTCCGCAGCGTCACAGGACCAAGCCCAGAGTTTACAAATGAGCCTTTAGGGACAAGGCAAGGTTTGACTTGGAGGCTCTTCAAAAATAGCACACGCCTTCCATACTGTCCAGGGATGTATGTTTATTTTGCCCTTACCCCAGTATCACACTGGATCTGTTTCCCACTTTTAGGCCACTGATCCATCGTCACTCATACGCAATCTGTGCTCAACTATGTCACTTGGCAGCTCAAACCAGATCAAGTGTGGGCATGAGGTCACATTTCTGTGGCTGCCTATAGACAGACCCTCACCGGCTCAGCCTAGAGGACATGCCTGCCCAGGGGGTGAGGCAGAAAAGCCCCAAATGACTCACCTCCAGGAGTACCTCCTTCAATTCGGAATAGGCTTTTTCTAAATCATCATTAATAATGACCAAGTCGAACAGGCCAGGCTCTTTACCTGGGGAAGGAGACGAGGACAGAGGAGTTAGAGGAGAATGAGTTTCTTCCCTGTGTCATCTCTTGTGCATGACCAAAGTTCCTGTGGCATTTTAATATTATTATTTCAGCCACTGCTAATGCCCTTCTCCGCCAACTGCCCACAAGGAACTGCAGTGGGAAACGATGCAGTACGGTGCTTAGATTAAACTCAGCTCCTGTCCAAGCCCTGCCAGCACTCCTTGGAGAACACAGGTCAGATATTCATGCAAAAAACAGCTCTAAACCACCAATGCATCCCCTCTCCCTATGCACCACCTGAAGGCCCCTGGACTTACTAAGCTCCAAATCTACACGAGCTGCAGTCAAACGCTTCAGTAAACTTTCTTCTGTCTCAGTCTTTCGGTCACGTAGTCTTTTTTCCTAAACCCAATGACAAACTTATTAGAGAAACACGTGTTCCAAATGCTGCATGCAGAAACCACCCCCCATCCCACAAGCCGGTGCTGTCTGCCATTTATTACTGCTGGTGACCACAGGCACGTGAAGTAACACTCTGCAAAGGGTGAGTGGCCTCACTTACAGCCCGGAGCAAAGCAGTGGCCAAGCTGAGTTTGAGCTCAAGATCTCCTACCCAGCGCTCAGCTTCCCAGTCTCCTCCCCCCGCCCTGTATTTTTCTTTTTTGCAGGTACTGCTGGGAGATGAAATCTCTCTGCTGGGCTGTGGCATGTGGTGCTGTTGGCTCCCTCCTCCACAAACTCAACGAGAAACAGAGACTGCCTGATCTACTGAGAGCAAGAGGGGAGAGCCAGGATTCGTGGCCTTCACTGCCATGTACTCCTTGCATGGCTTCAGCAAGCCACACACGCATGTCCACATCCCTCTCTGAACCATGACAGTGATTTCACTTCTGCGAGAAGCACACTGCAATCATTATTACACAGGGCCCCATAAGACCAGAGGAGTGTAGGATTTCTGGTGCTGCAGAGAACCAGCCTCCCTCGGTTTAACTTTAATTGCCGGGGGCAAGTCTCAGCACAAAAATCTCCTTCTCTCCCCAGCATTAGGCACAACTAATGCATTTAAAGGCTGGCCACGCTGCAATGGAGTCTATAACCCAATGCAGGCAAACACGCCAAGGTGTGGGAACTGTACAGGAGGGACTCAAAAACACAGCACAGGAAGATTTATCCCTGGGAGCCAGAGGCTGGGGAGTTGGACTGGGCAGAGGTAACAGCGTGTGCTCAGAAATGTCCTCCTCATCTATTCTACAGCCTTTAAAAACATATGGGTGAATCAACGAGGGGGGAGCCCCCATCGCTTCAGAACAAGACGCTGATTACCTCTAACTGCCTAACGGCAAAGGAAGGCAGTCGCTCACCAAGATGTCTATGGACGGAGGCTGCACGGAGATGTAGATGGGGTTCAGGTCTGTCCTCTTGATGTTCTTCACGCCCTGGATGTCAATGTCAAGGACGCAGATCTGGTTCTGGGCCTGAACAGCCTGCACTGCACCTTTACTGGGGACAGAGCAAAGAGGGGTCAGAGCGTCCAGCCGTAGCAGTGGGGGTTTGGTGCATTCCCCTCCAGCAGCAAGTCTTCACCTCACAGGGCTCCCCTGTGCCTGAATTGTGGCAGGAGAGAAGAGAAAGCCTGCTCTGCTCTTGCTAAACAGTTTCTCTTTCCCCAAGTGTCCTCTGGGTCCCTGGGGTGGAGCAGGGACCTGCTGTGTCCTGCTAGAGAGGCTGGCAAAACCACAATGGAAGGTGTGGAAATGGATAATGTGGGACTATCCCATGAGCCGTGTGGCTCGGGTACAGTCTGCCTTTGACAAACACAGGAGCAACCTTCACCAAAGAGCAAAAACACTGAGAATTTTCCTTCTCCACAGACCCACTGATTCGTGTACCCATGCGCTCTCTTGAAGGATGCTTGACAGAGATGGATGCTCCTGCCTGGGTCACAAGATCCACAGTTAAGAAAATATTTTTTAAGTGGCAGTTCTTATAGTTCATTAAAAGCAGTACCTCTTCCTCAACACAGGGGAACTGCCTTGAGCTTGTTTCTGAACACCCACAATCCTCCCTTGAAAAGCAGCAACACCAACCCTCTCCTGGTGCACTGGAGGTACCTGGACTAGTTACTGGGTAGCAGCCCTCGTGGGAGGCTTTTCAGTCGGTATCTGCACAGTGCTGGGCACAGGTTCTCCTTCAAGCCAGGGCTCCGTGGCACGATGGACAGTGGGGAGAGAATCCCTGCCAGGAGCTCAGAGGTGGCACTGCAGGTTTTGAGGGAGTGAAGTCGGGAGGTCATGCAGTGGCAGATGAGATTAAGAACAGATCTTAAGGTGGCTGGTGACTTTCCTCCTGACCTGGGGAGGTCACAAATCCCAACAGGAAGAAGAAAGCTGAAGCAAAACTGTGAGACCAGCACTGTGCCCTATACAAATACAGAGGTTTGCTGCCTTGCCTGAGTGGGCAGCAGCAAGAGCCCAGATAGGTGCACCATCCACAGCAAATCCACAAAAACTCCCCAATATGGCTTGGTTTGCCTTGTGAAAGCCACAGGCTTTATCTGATGTCACCAGGTATCAACTAACTCCCGCTACAACTGATCTACAAAGAGCCAGCAGCTCTCAGAGCCCCAAGAAAGAGACCCCATGCCTGCACTCTGATTTCAGCCTCTAATTTAAGGCGACTTCAAGAAATTCTGGTTTCTGTGGGTGGGACTCAGTGCTATCCCACAGACAGGGCCCTTTCAGGGCTCTTAAATTAAGCAATTAATTTTTAGTTATTCATTATTATTAGCTGATGAGATTTAGGGAACAGAAAGGCTTGGCAAAAACTTCAACCGTTCTGATAAGCATGAGGGACTCTCTCCATTTTATCACACATCTGATTAGAAACAATCTTAGGCACTTGTAAACATAGGCTTAGAGAGTTTCTGCATTTGTTTTGTTTGCAAACTGGTCTTTATTGCTTTGGGTTTGGGTTAATTTCATCCTCCCGCCCTGCATGCCCACCACTACAGGCAGAGCACAGGCAGCACGAATATGCAGAGGGGACCAAAGATGAAAGTAAGGGCCAGGGAGAACAGCACCTCAGAAACAAACCCCAGCACGTCATTTAATTTGGTTAAAATATCAAACTCCTGCCAATTTCAAGGAAATTGGCTGAGATGTCTTCTCAGCACCCGCCCTGAGGAAAAGGCACCAAAATCAACTCCATCTATGTATCAGGCATCAGAGAGCAGCCGTCTCCTCCACGCTGCAGCCTGCTGGATTAAGCAGGACACACGTGAAGGAAGGAAGCCTGTCCTACGCAGGATGAAGCCAGGGATTAAGGAGCCTGAATTCAGTTTCTCCTTGGTGCTGGGTATTTGGAGGATGAGCGGTCAGGTTTTGCTTCTCTTGCCAAACCAGCGACACTGCAAGTATCAAGGCCAGGGCAGGGGACTGTGCTCCTCCATCAGCCTCAGAGGCAGCATGGCCAGACCCCTGCGAGGCTGCCCGTAGCTGTGATGACAGCAGTGATGCCTATGCCTGTTACATTAAAACAGCTACATTACCGAAATGCATAATTGTCCTCAGAAGGAAACTTTGCCATCTCCAAAAAAATCCTCAAAAAAGCACATTCGGCTCTTTAAGAAATGTAAGTCTTCCTAAAAAGTGTTTCAGGCAAATTTCTTTAATGCAACTAATTAAATATCTCAAAAAACATTTAACTTTCCTCCTTAGCAGGTCCTTTACTATAGCGTCACAATTTTCTCACAATAATTATATAAGATAACTGACTTCTAATTAACATTGCAGCTTAATGTTTTATTGATCATCAGCTCCAATGCCGATGGCAACGCTATTTTAAAATCCACCTAACTCTTGAACCCCAGTCAAGGGTGCCACACAATTTATCTATTCATAAGCAGCCACTTTACCAAAGCAGCACACAAATTTTTTTTCACAACAGCCAGTACAGATATCATTGCTTCTGCTCCTGAATTCATCATATTCAGACCATTAGGTAATGCAGGGAAAATGAAAGTAAGCCTCCATTCTGCCCACTACTTTCTGCAAGCACTTGGAAAATATTAAGGAGTATAAATAGTCTGTGAAAATCATCCCTGTGCTAGAAAAGTGTTAAGCGTATGAACCATTTCAGCAGCCCTCAAACACTGGAGGCTATAGTGAATCTCGTAACCTAATAACTATTTAATTATGATGAGCTAGCTCTCCGCAAGAGTTAGTTTTGCCATCTTAATAAAGCCGACAAGGACCCTGCTATGAAAATTAAAGGCTTTGCTTATGGCAAAAATCTGCATGTTTGGGAGAAAGCAGTGTTGCTAAGTTCAAATATTCTTTTCCTTCACCATCATCTCAGCGCCGGCACCGCCTGGGTTCAGTGGTGACAGCATCTGAACTGCATACCTTGTCCCGTACATATTTCCAGAGAACTCTGCGTGCTCGATGAATTCACCAGCATCGATTTCTTTCTGCATTTCCTCTCTGGTCACAAAGTGGTAATCTGGATAGGGAAAACAGGAAAAATAGACAGAAATTAACAGCTTTGAAGGTAAAGTTCATGGTCAAAATGACACCCATGGGTGCTTAGGGGAGAAGCAACTTAAAATCTGCTTTGGACAATGTTGGCAGACTGCAGATACTGACTTCCTAATTACTGCATACAGCATCCCCTCTCCACATCAATTGTCCAGACACCTGCTCAAAATGTTCTGGAGCTTTCCGTGTGGCCAGAAATGCTGCTGTACCCCCCTTTTCATACCCTTTCTGGTGCAGTGGGAACCACCTCCCCCTCCCCACAGGTGTGGAACACATTACAGCAGGACTGCCAAGGCCCTTAATTTGAAAGCACTGATGATTATAGACTAGAATGGGACAAGAGAGAGGGGGAGATAAAAGGGAACATCAAAATCAAACTAACTAAAAAAGAACATTTCTCTATCTTTTGTTAAAATCCCTCCCCTTCACTTCAAAGTGAAAACTACCATCGGAAATTATATGATTCTTTCTGAAATATGCAAACAAACCAGAAAACAGAAAAGCAGCTGGCCAGCTGGATGCAAACTAATAATACAGATAAAGACATCTCATTAAGCAGTTGCATTTTCCAAAGCAGTGTGCATTTGAGGTATCTCACCAGAGCTACCTGGCACTTCAGAAAATCAAGCCACTCAATGCCCAAGTATGGACCAGGGCACTTAAACTGAGAGCCCTGCTTTGAAAACCTTGGCCAGCAAGTCACAGAGACAGTGTCTAGAAAAGAAAACTGGCAGCACATGCTCTGCCGCTGTTAACATTTCACCGCTTAATTAAATTTTGGTTTTGTTCTGCCAAGTCCATCCCTCTTCGTTATCTTCTCTCCAACGCATGGCACATGCTGCGGAACAGCGGTAAACAGCTACGGTCTTATTGCCACAGAGCTAAAGAACAAAAGTGCGTGTATGCATACAGATTTATACACACATATACAAACACACTCTCAAATATATAATTACTGAATACCTGCCTAAGGAAATGCACCCTATAAACACAGAAGTAGGACTACCTTATCTGCTAGTGGAGATTCATGCATGCACTTCACATAAAAACTTAAAATTTTTCAGAGGAATTATTTGCCGAGTCTGATGAGACAGGCTCAACTGCAACACACTCACCTTTGCCATTTACTTCTCCGGGTCTTGGCTGCCTCGTGGTATCTGTAAGCAAAAAAAAGCCTCGTAAATTTTGTAGATCACTCAAGGAAGTAATAGTATCAAAGAAATAAAAGCACACACGCAGCAGATTAACCCAATCATGTAGTACGCTGATCCTCTATTTAAAATGATCAAAGCTTCTGCAATCAGCTAGTGTAACACACAACGACATGCTGGATTGGCCTTTAATCAAAGAATCCTAGATAATCTGAAAACAATCAGTTAAAATTGTTAGGGGCTGAGAAGTCAGTGTGGGACTTACCAGGCTGGGCTTAGTTTTCAGCTCTGCTACAGCCTTCCTGTGTAATCCTAGACGCGTTATTTAGACTTCTGCCTCAGTTCAGGGGAATTAGCGGTGCCCTACTTCACAGAGCTATCTTAAAAGACCATGCAGCACCTACATAGGCGCTTAAAATAGCCAGATTTAATGAGTAAGGGCAAACTCCTGCATGAGGTAGGTGAATAAATCGGACAGCCTTTGAACCCTGTTGGAAGTCGTTCAAACCAAAAACGAGCTGATAGTCATCATGGAGGGCAGCACCGACTATTTTATTTAGGACCAGCAGGAGTTAACCTACTGCAACAAGACTCTGATCACCTGTAAGTTTTTATAAAGCACCAGTTGCCTAAGTGGCCTACGGAGATTTAGGAAAAAAATATCTACCGGTAAAGAGGCAACCTTGGGGAAAACAGTAAGCTTTAGTTTGGACTGAGATGAGAGATTCAGTTGAATCAAGAGCATAGGATGAAACACACAAAAGGAAAGATAATTTTAAGTTTTTTTCATCTCCAGTAACATTAAATTTTTAAACATCCAGTATTTGCCCTTTCATGGTAGAACACATCCAGATCTCACAGACCTCAAAGCAAGGATTTCACTTGCAGTATCCAAAGCATTAGGACAGTAAAAAACATTTTGGTAACACACTTAAAAACACTTTGCAGGACTCCAGGGAAAATAAGGTGAATGAGGTGTGGACACAGCCCAGACTCTGAGGGTAACCTTTAAGGTGTCACCCATGAAAAAGGAAACAAAATTAGTGTTGCAACAGGCACACTGCCTGAAGAAAATTCCCTGCACTTACTCTGTTGTGGATGCAGGAGGACTTCAGCACTGCCTGCAGCGTGCAGGCAGGTGTGAGTGGATCGAGCTGGCCAGCCAGGGGTTATTTTCACATTACAGGGAACCATCCCAGGTAGAAAAAAAAAAAAAAACCAGGACCCTTGGCCAGGACTTAGCGACCGACGTAGAAAAAGTCAACAAACCACCAGAGCAACAGCTGGAGGAAGAACGTACGCAGGTGATGGGGCAAAGTCTTTCACTGACTGACCCAGTAATGAGATGGGCTTCACAAAACTCTTTAAAATCCCCATCAGCTCCCACAGGTGGGTGGAAAGAATTGGCTTTTGAAACAGAGGCCTGTGGGGGATTTTGTTACTTTCAGAGTCAAGAAGCACTCAGAAAAATCTCATCACCTCTCTGAGCTGTGTTTAGAGGTGTGGGGAGTCACCAGACCTGGAAAGGGTGCTATTCCAGACAAATCCTAGACTTGCCACTCAATACCAGTAGTAAAAGGCATCCTGACTTATTTAAACATCCCAAAGAGCCCACAGACAAAGACACAGGCAAGCCATGGAAGCCCATTATTTGATGCTTGAATACAGCTACAGAGGCAGGTTCTGGGCTAGCGGCCCTGAACTCCTCCACTGCCTTTCCCCAGAGACACATGGATACTCACGGGAGACGCTGAAGCCAAAGATGTTCTCGTAATCTTTAAGCAATTTCTTTAATAAAGTGCTCTTCCCTGCACCCGATGGGCCACTCAGAACCACTGGTCTCGGTCCCTGCATGGCTAGAGACAGAAAAATAAGTGTCCGGTTAGAAACACCCATGAAAAAACACAGCTGTGGATTCCCAGGGGTGCTCGGCCCCACAAAATAGCGTCTATCCTTTACCTTCAGATACAAGTTTCTGCAAGCAAATCTGAAACGATGAGAAATCACAAGCCTAGAGCTGATAGAAAGTAACTGGGAGTGCAAGAAGTACCAGGGAAATGCAAACAACTATTAAATTAGCAAATTGGCAGCAAATGGTGGGAGCCACCACCTCTGTACCCCTACAAAAGATGTGAGCTGGGAGCCCTGAGGAGTCAGATATCGTTTTTTGTGAAGCAGAGAGCAGAAGCCACCAGCAACGCAGCAGGACAGCTTCACCTCGCTTTGCTGCTGGCCCCAATTCTTACCTGGGGAACAAATACCTCAGACAAATAAAGGACATGTATCACTCCAGCATGAATGCTCATTCTCAAGGGACTGAGGTTAAACGTATAGGACATAGCCCAAAGGAGGAAGAAACTGGGCTCCAGCTGCCACTAAACTTGGATAATTCAAGCCAGCTCTGTCCTAGCTCTGTTCTCTGTCACCAGGGTTGGTCCCTCTGGGACCCAAATCCTAGGGAAGACTTTCTCCAACAGGAGAAAAATGCTGTCTTTGCCTGGTGGCACCTGGAAACATCACAGGACATCCACACACACTGGGCAATGCCAGCTTAATACTTGTCCTTACTGATGAAAGTTATAGTCACAGCCACTTCCCTC
Organism: Buteo buteo; assembly: GCF_964188355.1. Classification (NCBI taxonomy): domain Eukaryota; kingdom Metazoa; phylum Chordata; class Aves; order Accipitriformes; family Accipitridae; genus Buteo; species Buteo buteo. The sequence continues at coordinate 3,516,536 of NC_134172.1, read as the reverse complement.
TCATGGGGAGGGGCCACAAGGAGGGTTTGCAGGAGACGCTGGCAAGAAAATAGGACAGAAATCAGCCAGCATTACACACACGCCACTCCAAGCGAGGGATGGGATGCCCATGAGATTGCCACACCTCTTATGTTGCCCCTTTACATCCTAACAAGTACAAACTACGAGCCTGTGACAGACAGTTAAATGTTTCCTATCAGTCCTGGGATAAATATCCACACGCAAAGCCTCTACCATAAGCAGACAATGTACTGAAGCCCAGACCCAGAAGCCCATTGCATCCTCCACCACTAAACCCCAAAGCCTTGCAATAGCAGTCTGAACACGGGTGTGATCTGGAACACGAACATGCTTTGGGGTTTATTTCCATACTTCCTGGAGCACTAACCCCAGCTCAAGGTGTTTTGTGGCAAGAGAGAAGGGTTTGGTTCCTGGTACAGGTGAAAAAAAGCAGCCTGGGGCCACACAGTCCTTTCTGCAGTTGTTTCTTCAGCCAGAAAGAAAAAACTGGGTGTTTTCATGTGCCTGCGTCTCTGGGGAGGAAGAAAGGTTAATTACCAACATGTGAATAAAGAAGAAAATCCTGTGCAACAGTGCAGGGAGTACCACTGGGGACCCTCATCCATCAACAGCAGTTCAGCAGCTTCTAAAACAGAGGTGATGACGAGAGCAGAACAAATCAAACAAGCCTATTTTTCCTATTTAAAAGCAATTACTTTCTGCAAGCAGTAAAGCCCCTGGAAATGCATTTTTTTTTTAACCTCATCAGCTGGGCGTGACCTCAGTCAGGAGCAATCAGCCGACAGACAGTATAATGCCTTTCCATTTTAAATTAGATCATAGCAATGTCACCCTGACCTTACAAATCACTTTTTAAACAGCCTTAAGCCAAATGCCGTCTCTTACAAAATCAGCCGCAGATCGTGCGGCAGGCTAATCTAGCAGGGTTGCCTCCCTGACCCCGGCCTGCGTGAGCTGGATACCTCCTTATCCCTAAATCCCTCCTGCACAGCTCTGCGATCACGCAGACATCTACCAGGCAGCACTCCAGCGAGCAAATTATAGGAGCTTTCCCTCCGTTCCCCAAGGATGCTTCGTACTTGTCTGACCAGAGTTTATCCAAGCCTGTATGTAAGGACGGGGTGTTAATACACAAAGTCTAAGTAGATGCCAGCAGCAGCTAACGCAGGCGTGAGAACACCCACGTTCAATCACCATCTAAAAGGAAACTCAATTTTTTTTTTTGCTGTTGGTATCCTCCAGGTGCCACAGCCCCAGAGGCCCCCCAGATCAGACATTCTCTGGGGATCTCGGAGGACAGGTCCCATCGCATGTGCATGGCCATGTTGCTGGATTAGGCTCCATCATCCAAAAAACACAACTAGGCTGCACAAGCTCTAGGAAGCCCTTCTGGGGACCTGTCCTGTCTTTCCCTTAGCCCTCGAGATTTTATAATTTCCAAATGTCACAGGTTTTGCCTAAATGTTCAATACCAAAAGAGAAAAGCACACCCTCCTACACCTCCTCACCAGTGAAATGCTATTCAGTGCTTGCAGCAAGGAAGCCTCTGAGTTGCTTGCTGAGTTGTCTCAAGCATCTCTCCCTCTCTTCTGCCCCTGCCAGTTCCTCTCGCCCCCATAAATAAAACAGGTGAGCCCTGACCATTGCTTGCAAAACACTCCAGAAGAGAAAGAGGAGCTACACAAAGTTCATCCAGCGCACTTCACAACATGCCTGCTCCTGAACGATGCTCCTTAATCGCACGCCAGCTTCCTCGGCCACCGCTGAAAGCCCCTGCAAGTGACATTCAGATGCCAGCACAGATTCAGTCCAGGCATTTCACGGCTTTTCCTCTGCCATGATCCGGCTGTGCCAACAAGAACTGCTCTGGATGCACAAGTCCCAGCCCCAGCCTGCAGAACCCAGCCAGGAGGCTCACATCCCAGCTAGAGGGAGAAGAGCTTTCCTCTCTCCCTCCTCAAAATTTTATCTGCCCTTTAGCAGGCACTGATAGGAAAAGGGGAATCTAAAGCTGCCTAAATCACTTATAAACATTTCATTCAACCCCAGACAAACTGGGAAGCGGTAAGAGGAATGGGCAGAGCACTGGCTAGCAGCAGGCTCCAATGCATCCTTACCTTTTGCTTTTACTCCCTTTCAGCCAAGGTATAAAGTCCAGCTCCTTGCAGCGGCAACAGGCTCACAATACGAGCGAGCCGGCAGAAAGCTGGGCTATTTGTGAGCTGCCTAAAGCCTTAATTACCGAGCTGCAATTTTAAGATGGCCAATGAAAACTGCTCGCTGGTCTTTAATCTCCTCTTGTGGTTTCTCCTCCGCTCTCTGCTCTCTTGGCTAGTAAAGCTGCAGTCAACCACCACTAATGGGCTGACAGGTGCCGGCACGTGCCGGCCTGGCGTTTCGGCAAACAGCAGAACCGTCCCCGTCCCTATACCTAACCTCACGGATTGCACATCCCCCACAGTCACCAACGCAAACACACACGGGGAAGAGCTGCTATCTGTGGGTCAGAGGGAGGTCTGGTACCTCCCAGGTGAGACCACCGGCTCATTCGGGTTGGAGAGGGCCTTGGGAGACCTCCAGCCCACCCTCCTTCTGAAACATAGCACGTCTTTAGCTGGTGATCAAGCGGTGGTGCCCACAGACACCAAGATCAGATGGGCTCTTAGATAGCACTGATGCACATCAGGCAAAAACCCCAGGCTATAAAGCTGCTACGCTCGCATTACACACCCAACAGTTGTGTGGTTGAGGCAACTCTTTTAGAAAATCACTCAGTCTTGGTTTTAGCCAGGATTTCACCTTCCACAGTGCTCCTCTTCTGAAGTCCGCATAGCTGTTGCCTCCAGCCGCTGCTTTGCCTCAGGTCAGCGATTAGGCTACTTATCCACCACGAAGGCAACAGAGAAATTCCTTCTCCTGCCCACGCAGATCCGAACCCAGGCCTCCAAACTGCACGTCCCAGCACCTCCATAGTGGGACCCTGCAGGGTCTGTGCTGCCCTGATGCTGGTGGTGCTTTTCTGCCCAAAAAAGCACCGGTGGGGCATCAGGGGAAGATGGAGACGCTCTCCTTTACCTTATTCCCTTTCTTCCCCCAAATACTCAGAACTAGAGTGAGAAAAGACACATGGGTTGCGACCACAGGTCTCACTTCTTTGAGAAACGGGCTAAAAATAAACCAAGAGACTTGGAGGTGCTTCCTCTTGCCTCCCTCCAAATGTATCCCTTCTCTTTTGCTGGAGATCTGCAGAGGAAAACAAGACGTAATTTAGAGGGGATAAAAAAAAAAAGCCATTTCCACTGCCAGATGAAGGGGCTAGGCCCTCGTGGGCGGCAGACGGCAAACACCCGGCTGGCAAACTGGGAATCTGCCAGCACAGAGCAAAACCAGCTCCCACGCAGCATTTTCAGAAGGCGTCCACCACCCAGCACAGTGCAGAATTTTGGGGGCAGCTGCTCGGGGCCGGAGAGGTGAAGGACGAAGATGTGCTGGGAGGGTGAACGAAGGAGATGATCTCTGCCTCGAGACGTAAGCAGCACAGATGTGGGAGAGGATGCGCTCACCTCCACCGTCAGATTTGGTTAAACACAAGCCCTGACCCCAAAAAATCACTTGTAACGATGCTTCTCCGCTCCCCCAGCCCCATCAAACCCAGTTCCTCTCCCTCTGGCAACCTGAAGCCCTCAAAAACCGTAAGTAAAGCACCAAAAAAGCCTGGAAAACCCAGTCTGGTGGATATGGGGCTTTTTAAATCTCCTGTTTCATTCTCAGCCCAGTAAGGCATCTGCCTGTCACATTTTCAAGCTGTTTGCAGCAGTAACATTACAGGTACATATTTATTTTGAGCAGAAGTTCAATTTTCTCCCCCCTTTGCCCAGATTTTGGCATTTTCAGAGCAGCCAATCTACAAATATCTAGCACAGAGGGTCTCTCGCCTCCAACGGGTTACTCTTAAAACGGTTCTGGATCCGGCCTAACCACCACATACCACCAAAACCACAGCGGGCTGGAGTCAACCAGCAACAGAGCAGCACAGCTATTTAATAAAGATCCTCACGTTTGGGGAGGTGCCACACCTGAGACTGAGGACAAATGGCCACGTAGACCCCTCTGGGCTGCAAATAGACAAGGTGGTCCCCAAAGGAGGACGCAGGAATTTGTCACTAGGGCGAGGAACGTTTCTCAGTCTGCTCCTGCCTGCTAAACTCACCCTGGATTTTAACTGGGAGGCAGCAGCACGACCAGTAAAGCAAAGGACAGACATCACAAGAGTTAAACAAAATTAATGCTGATTAGCAGAGAGGCTTTAAAGAGGAGGTAGAGCCCCCTTACAAAGTAGAAAAGAAGATTAAAGGACAGTTTCCCGGGAGCCCCAAGAAAGGTCTCCTGGATTAGGATTATAATCCCATTCTCTATTTTTAGCAGGTTCATTATAAAGCTGCAACTCCCACCTTCCTACGTTTTGGGACGCTTTCTGAAAACCCCAGCCAGCCACAGTAACACAACAAAGCTTAACATTATCTGAGAGCAGGCAGATGCTCGGCATCTCGATGTCTGTGAGAAGCCCTAAGGGCAGAACATCCCCTCGGCCGGTCAGAGGGCACCGGCTACTCCAACGGCTAGAGCCCTGGACCCACACTCGTTCAGTCGGGGAACGGGTGGGTGAAAGCTCCGGGGCTTCACGTGCAGTTTCTCAGCATGCAGAGACTGTGCAGGACAGCCGGGCTCAGAGGTTCTGCCCCGACAGCCAGCAGGTTGCTTAAATAAAAATAATTACTTGCAGTACTGAAACAGGAGCAGAACATCCCCACTGCGGTACCCAGAGCTGGCGGGAACCCTCTGCCGCCTTTTTCCTGGAAACAATTATCTAAAAAGCACTAATTAGCCCCTCCACCGGCTGCACTGATTCGCACTCCCTGCGTTGCGGGGCGCAATGGTGCAGCAGGAGGAACAAGAACCACTGTCTCAAGATTACTGTGGAAACCAGCTAGGTCCAGGCCACAGACGAGGCCAGGACTCACTCCAACACCGCGTCCTGCTGCAAAACCGGACCAGTTTAACCAACGAACTGGTTCGGGCCAGTCTACCCGGCTGGGTAAATGCCAGCAGAGGCGAAGCTCAGCCAGGTGCGGTTTTGCCATCCGCTTCCCCTCACGAACGCTGCGTTTCACCACACAGCACCCTCCCTCAGGCCGGTACCTCACAGCCCCGGGGGCCGCTTGGGCCCCCTCAGCCGAGGAACCTTGTGAGGAGGATGGACAGCCCGGAGGACGCCGCCAGGGCCCGGGATGGGCCTCAAAACCTCCCGTTCTGTCCCGTTCCGTCCCGCTCACCCGCCGCCCGGGCGATGGCACCGCGCAGCCGCCGCCAGCTCATGGCGGGAGGGGAGAAGCGGGGAGGGAGGGGAACGACGGGAAATGGCGGATCGCTCCCAGCAGCCCCCGCGCCGCCGTCGCCACGTGACCTGACGTCAGGCGGGGCGGGGTTTGGGGGTGGGGGAAGAGGAGCGCTGCACGCCGGAGGGAGCGGTCACGTGAGCGGTAGGGCGGTGGGGCAGACCACCGGTGCGGGGGAGGGGGGGAGATGGGCCGAACTACAGCGCGGTGGGGGGAGTTGCCCTGGGCTGAAGTATTGGGGGGGGGGTGTCCTGGGTCGAACCACATTGGGGGGCGGGGGGGGGGAGCCCTCGTGGGGCTTGAACCGTCGTTGGGGTAGGAGGGAGCCATCGTGGGACTGAACCATGGCGGGGCGCGGGGGGGGGGGCATGGTGGGGCCGAACCATGGCGGAGGCGGGGGGGGCATCGTGGGGCCGAACCATGGCGGGTGCAGGGGGGAGCCACGGTAGGGCTGAACCATGACAGCAACAGGGGGGAGCCATCGTGGGGCTGAACCATAGTGGGTGATGGGGGGAGCCACGGTGGGGCTGAACCATGGCGGGTGCAGGGGGGAGCCACGGTGGGGCTGATAAACGACAGAGAGGGGACCTGTGGGGGGGCCACACCGTGATGGGGACAGGGGACTGTCACCCCCCAGCCACCCCAAGGAAAGCTCCTTGTCCCCAGGAGGCCACCTCAGCTCCCGCTCCCTTTGCCGGGCACCTGTGTGGAGGATCCGGCCTCCCTCACCTGGACTAAGATGGCGGCCACGAGCCGGACACTGAGGTGAGCAGGCTGGCCCTTCAGCAGGAGCCTCAGCGGGGCTGGGTTCCACAAGGCGGCGGGGGAGGTTGGCGTTCTCCACCATTTAACCCACTGCCACGGCAACGTCTCCCACTCTCTCACCCCTGACCGACCATGCTCTCCCTCCATTCCGCCTTCCCGCCAGCGCCCTGCGCCTCGACGCCTTCCCCAGCCTGCTGCCGGCCTTCACCACCTCCGTCCGCCTCAACTCCAACCGCGCCGCCGTCTCCCACCTCCGCAGGCAGCTCTACGGCCGGCTCTACCCCATCCTCCTGGTCAAAACCGACGGCTCCACCGTCCGCCTCCGCTACAAAGAGCCGAAGAGGATCCTCATGGTAAGGGAGGGGGTAGGCTGAGGGGGAAGGCGAAGCCCTCCCCTGCCCCAGGCAGGGGGGTTTTCACACCGTGCCCCCCTCAGCTGCCCCTGGACAGCAACACGCTGCCCGAAGCGGAGCGCAAGGCCCGGCTGAGGAGGCAGTTCCCCAGCAAGCCGAAGGCTGGGCCGGAGGAGACCTTCGAGGGCATCGACTTGGCCACCTACAAGCGGTTCTGGAAGAAATGACGCCCTGAAATTAAAAAAAAAAAAAAATTATTTTTCTTTAAATAAATAAGCGAAGCTGAGAAACGAGTCGTCGCGGTGCGGTTTTGTGAGGGGGGGACTGAGGCGGCACCGCCGGTTGAACCACGGCCCAGCCCCCCCCCCCTCCGGCCTTACGCAGTGGTATCGCCCGCAAGCGAGCGCACCCCCACCGCTGTGACGGAGGTGGTAGCGGCCGGGGCGGGGCGGGAGAGCGCGCGGGGCCCGGAGCGGCGCGCGAGGTGCGTGCTGGGGGGGGGGGTGGGCGTGGAGGGGAGGGGGCGTGTGTGACCCCGCCATTTTCAGCCATTTCCCCCCCCCCCCCCCCAAAAAAAAAGAACAAAAAACCAACGGGTGTACAGCCCCTGGGCTGGCAGTGACCCCCCCCCGGGCAGTGTAGCCCCCCCCAGGCCCTGCAACACCCCCTCCGGGTCGTAAAATCCCCCCCCCCCCAGGCCGTGCAACCCCCCCCCCCAAAACCCGTGCAACCCCCCCCAAGCTGTGCACGACCCCCCCCCCCCCAACTCGTCTCTGGCTTGTGCACCCCCCCCCTTTTCCATTCCAGCACCCCCAGGGCTTTGGTTACCCCAGTGAGTCCCGGGGGGGGGCATATTCCCCCCCCCCCCCAGGAGACCCCCCCGGGGTTGCACGGAGGAGCCTTGGGGACACACACACACACACACAGAGGACACACAAACCCGGGGCTGATCCCCCCCCCCCCCCATTTTGCAGGTCATCACCCCCCCCCCAGGACCCCCCTGTACGGTGGGGTTGGGCACCATGTTCGGTTCATCCCGAGGGGGGGTCCGGGGGGGCCAGGACCAGTTCAGCTGGGAGGACGTCAAGACGGACAAACAGCGTGAAAACTACCTGGGTAAGGGCTGACCTTGGCCAAACCCCCCCCATCCCCATCCCCATCCTCCCTATGCCCCCGTTTTGGGGCGCGGATGGAGGATTTTGGGTGCGAGGACGTTGAGGGGGGGGTGGTTGTTTTTTTTTTTTGTGTGTGTCTCCCCCCCCCAACAGGGAATTCCCTGATGGCTCCGGTGGGCCGGTGGCAGAAGGGGAAGGACCTGACGTGGTACGCCAAGGGCAAGAAGGAGACGGCCCCCCCGCTGTCCCGGGAAGAAGAGTTGGCCGCTGTCCGCTTGGCCGAGCAGGAGGCCATGATGGCAGCCCTGTGAGTCTACCCCCCCCCCCCCCCCAAAAAAAAGGGGGTGCAAGTCATCCCTCCCTCCATGACCTGCTTTTGCTTTTATAGGGGCTACAAGAACGTGAAGAGGCAGCCCACCGGCCTCAGCAAGGAGGTAAGGGGGGGGCACAACCTGTGGTGGTGTCCCCCCCCCAGCTCTATTTTTTTTTTTGGGACGCTTTTCCCAAAAAAAGCGCTTCCCCCCCCACCCCCGCTCCGCAGGACTTGGCCGAGGTGTGCAAACGGGACGGCACCGAGCGGGATGAGAAGGACGTGGACCGGGTGGTGGGCTTGGGGAGCTCCAGGTATGGGCAAGTCCTGCACCAAAATGCCCCGTTTCAGCGCAATTAGATTATTTTTTTAATTTATTTTGCCTTTTTTTTTTTTTTTTTTTTTTTGACTCGCGGCGACGTCTCTCCCCAGCGGCAGCGCCGGCCGGGTGATGCTCTCCAAGGAGGACAAGGAAGCGGCCAAGATGGGGCTCTCTGTCTTCACGGTACAGTCACATCTTCTTCGTGAGGCTTAAAAAAAGATGGGAAAAAGGCAAAAAAAAAGCCCTGCGCTGTGCTCAGGATTTTTTATTTAAAAGCAAAGCTGGCGGTTGTAGCGCAGAGACCTGCAAGAGCTCCTTGAGTCCTGTTTGCGCAGAGTTAACGTGTGGGGTTTTAATTTGGAAGCGGTTCTTGAGGGTATTTTATTTTTTTTGCCAAATTTAATTTAATTTTTATTTATTTTTTTTCTAAATTAAATTTAATTTTTAAAGGGAGAAGGTCCCTTTTTCTTGTAATTCAAAGCTACAGCCTCACAGACGCGCTCCGTGTTTTTCCCCCTTTTCCAACCCTAGCACCAGAAAGTCTCCAGCAGCCCCGAGACGTCTGGCTCCAAGAAGAAGGAGGAGAAGGTGGAGGAGAAACGGTGAGGATGGGGACCACCGCTTCAGTGGGAAAACACCAGAAATGGCCGTTTTTGGGGAGGGGCGAATGTTTTGCAAAACGCTTCTATGGCTCCGTTTGGCACCGAGCTTGTTCTGCATCTGCCTCGATCACCCCCAAAACCTCTGCTTTGCCCCCAAAACCTCTTTTTTTCTGGGGGCTTCTCCTTGGCCAAGGAGGGGCGTGGTGGGAATTGCCTGGAGGGAGGGATGGGGATGAGTTTTTGGAGGAGCCAGAGGGATGCACAGGGCAGGGATCCTCACTGCTTGATCTCTTCCCCGCAGACCAGAGGGTGGCAAGAAATCCAAAAAGGAGAAAAAGAAGAAGAAAAAGAAGAAACATAAGAAAGAGAAGAAGAAGGATAAGCATCACAAGAGGGATGCTGTCCCGTCGTCTTCCGATTCTTCTCCGGACCGGGATGAGAGGTAGCTGGGTTGGGATGGGGGCTGAGCTTCGGTCGCAGGGAGGGGGACCGGGACCAGGGGGGACCAAGGCTCACAGGGCATCATCGCTGGAAAACGGGATGAAGGATTTAGGAGAGCCACGTGGTCACAGCTGGCATCGGGATGCCCTGTCAGCATCTCCTGCCTTTCCAAAATCCCTTTTTCATCCCCAGAATCGGCTCGTTGCGTGTCCCCAACGTCCCTGCTGTCACTTACCTCTCCATCCCTGTAGGCACCACCGAAGGAAAACCCACCAGCGCCCCGAGACGTCGCGGCACGGCAGCCGGCGTCGGCACGATACGGATTCCTCTGCCAGCAGCTGGGATTCGGGCAGGAGCCCTTCGCACCGTCCTGCCCGTCGGCGGAGCCGAAGCAGGGACGGCCGCGGTCGGCACCCGTCCCCGCGGCGCAAGGCGAGGAAGAGGAGCAGGAGCAGGTCCCCTCCGTCCCGTGGGGTCAGGCAACGCCACGACACCGATTCGGAGGACTGAGAGGGAGCCTGGGTTTTTTTCCAGGGAGATCTCACATAGGCTTATATATTTTTTAAGGTTATTAAATTAAAAAAGCCCCGGCTCTGCTGTTGCCGGGGCCGAGCCTGGCAAAAAGGGCATTATGTTTTGTGATGCCAGCTGCCCCTTCCCTGCCTGCAGCTCCTGCCTTTAACCAGGGGCAGCTCCCCCCGGCCGTGGGGGGGGGCAGCAGGTGCCCGGGCACCTTTCTCCTCGATCCCTGGATCCATCCATCCAAGGAATGATTGAGCTCGGAGGATGCTGCGGGGCGGGTGCCGGCATGGGGAGGCTTCCGTCTGCGATGCTGGAAATGCTGCGGATGCCTCATGTTTATGTAAAGAGACTTTGGATGGAGTTATTATTATTATTATTATTATTATTATGTTTTTTAGTATCTTCTTTCAATGCCCTAGAGTAACTGCCAGCAAAGCTGCTGAAGGAGAGTTTCTTTCCTTAAACTCTCCCTTAAATTAAATAAACCCCAGGGCTTACGCACTGCCAGGAGGGGTTTGCATCTTGGACGTAATGGCTGTGGAGCTCTCCACGGGGCCACCTCTGTTCTCCATGGGGCGATGGGTGCTCTCCGTGGGGTGACACATGCTCTCCATAGAGCAGATATACACATGTGAGGAGGGGAGCACTCGGGACGTCCCCCCCAGGAGAGGACAGAGCCCTAGCCAGGCTGCCCCAAGGTGACATTCACGCTTCCCCCTGTCCCCAAAAAGCTTTTAATTCAGGCAGACCCAAGCAGGAGCCAGCTCTCTCAGAGGGACATGAAGCAGAGATGGTTCCATCACCCCCAAACTCCTGTGGGATGGCATAAATCACCGCAGGGACGTCCACCCCTGTGTCCGTGTCCCCTGTGTGGGGATGGAGCAGCCTGTCCCCTGGGGACAAGTGCCTTCCCGGCCCAAGTTTGGGGAAAATCAGGGGCTTTGTGACTCAAGCTGCTGGGGGCAAGGGTGCTGGATGTTCCTTTGGGTTGAAAAACAGCATTTTTAGATTTAAAAAAATAAACAAAACTGCCCAAATTAGGGGCTGCAAGTAGAACCTCCGAAATAATTCCTTGGCTGATGGGGAGAAGATGGATGGGGCTGGGGCATCTTCCGTAGACATTTGTCCTGGTCATGTCCACCCCGCAGCGGGGCAGGGAGCAGCAAGCTCCGTTCCCATCCAGGATTTTAAACCTCAAAAAATAAGTATTTATGTGCTTGGCACACTGCAAAAGGGGAATTTCACATCAATAAATAGAAATATTGATCCAAATGGAAAGGGGTTGTCCCGAGCGGCTCCGGGCCGGAGCATCACCGGCTGCCAGAGTGGCAGCTCCAAGCACAAGGGCCTCGTTTGTGTAATTAATGATGCAATTTCTCCCGCTTAAGACAGGGTGGTTTTGTGTGTCTTGGCAGACAAAAGCCCCTGGCCTGGCAAGTAGCTTCAGTTTGCACTTTGGCAGCGTCGAGGGAGGGGAGCTGTGTGTCTTCTGTCATCCCGGCAGCCGTGCCATCGCCCTGCCTGCAGCCGGGCAGGGGGGACCGGGGGCGCGAAGCCACGCTGCCGGCTGGGACCAGGCGTGCTCGGTGTCGAACAAGGGCAGCATTCATCACGGGGGGGACACGACACACACACAGCAGGATCGGGGCGATAAGCTGAAATAAAGCCCTTCTGTCCCGCTCCCCTCCCTGGCTGCAAGCACGTGCTTCACCCCGCTGATGCGGGCAGTGGGAGATGCTGCAGAGCGGTTGCAAGCTTCGGTGAACCCCCACCAAATGTTTTTTTGGGGGGGTTGATAACCTCTTGGCAGGGTCACAGGGCTATTTCCTCTTGGTCTGAGCAGCTGCAGCCCCAGATGCAGCCCAGGGACCCACCGCGCGGCTGCCCACGGGCTACCGCAAGTGGGGTAGCCCCAAGCCCACGCGCTCCTCGGCTGGAGGCTCTGACCCTGCTGCCGCTCACCAGATAGAGCTCGGCAACCTCGGGGTCACCCTCCTGGGGATTTTTGGGGTCCAGGCTGCGACTGGTGCCTGCTGGAAGTGACCCAGTGCAGGGCTGTGCTTGAGGGGAACTCAGCACCGAGAGCTCCAGGCTGAAAAGGAAACTACGGGAGAGCCGAAACACCATGGTGAGCAGAGAAAAAAAAAACCCAAAGCCCATGCAAATCCCAGCATCACGCTCCCTGCGTGGGCTCCTGCTTCCCCTGCCTTCATCTCCTGGCCACGCCAGGATGATTCGCACCCGCAGCTCGAAGCACGTGTCCCAGCCGGGGGCAGCCGGTGCCGGAGGGTGTCAATCTGCCATGTCGAGCCCAATGCCGGAGGGGCTGTGGCACGGCTATCCCTGCGAAGTTCAGTCCAGCCTGGAGAAAACTCCCTCTCCCCATCTTTCTCCTGCCTCCCGGGCAGGTTGCGCCTCTTGCTGTCTGCTCCAGTGCCTGGGGAGCACAGCCGAGCTTCGTGCCGTGAGCTGATGCCTTCCCCGAAGGTGTTTCACAGCTCAGCCTCTCCTGCTCTCAGCCCTGTGAAACCTCTGCCACGGCTTTTACCCCCTGCCTGTTGCTTTATCACAAGCCCCGTTAAACCATTCACGGGACTGCAGGAGCTTTACCTGCACCGAGGAAACGGGATGGATGGAGCAGCACAGCCCATGGGGATGAGACAGGGAGGGCTCTGGGTCTGTCCCCCCCTCCGAGCTTGCGAATGAGCCGGGGGAGGACACGGAGGGTCAGAGATAAGCCCCCACAGTGGCTGGCATCACCCAGGGCTGTGTCCCCTCCTTCAGTCCCCACACGGAGGAATCAGGCAGCAGCTCTTACCCCTTGCACTGCCCGAAGGAGGTTCCTGTGCCTCTTTCACACCCAGAACCAAGATCTGAGCAAAACAGTTTGAGAAATACAGACAAGATAAAAATGAGGGTGAGTGGGGGTGAAGGAGCACGGCCGCATCCCCACCCCAGGGCTGCACGCCCCGTCCACCTCCCTGCCAAGCTGTTGCACCAGTTTCTGGGTGGACTGGGGAGGAACCACACCAGCTGCAGCGTTCAGCCCTGCTGAAGGGAGCCAGCATTTCGTGATCGCCCTTTCCCCTGGGCTGGATGGGTGGCTACAATCCCCAGGGGCCTGAGCGAAGCCAGAACAGAGCAAAGCCTGCACTACCCAGAGCGGACGGCACGGCTCCCACAGCTCGCTCATCCCCGATAACATCAGCACATTCCCTATTTTTTCTTCCTTCCAGCCCTGGCCAGCAGCAAATTCTGTGCGTAGAGGAACAGGATCTGCAGCATGGCGTGGAGAGTCTGGACACTGTGTGGGCCCTGTGATGACACGCCTCAGGTGAAAACCATCGTTTCAGCAGAGCACCCTTTTAGGGATGGGGGACACGAGAGGAGCGGGGAGGGGGGGCTCTGCTTATTTCAGCAGCACAAAGTGATGCCAGCGGAAGAGCTGGCCTTTCAAGTTCAATTCCCTCCCAGAACAGGAATAAATAGGTGTCCTGCCCCATTAGGCATGCAAAGGTCTTGATTCAGAGCTTGAAATTCAAGGCAAGATGAACAGCTTCAAAAGAATAACCTGACTTACAGGAGTTTTGTAATCCCATTGTTTGCCTAATACTATATATACTCTTTACTACCAAGACAAGTGCAAGGAACAAGAAGACACAGGGCTCAGGCAGCCCTTGCTGGGAAACCCTAATAAACCTGACCTCCCACCTCCAGCTCCCCCAGCTGAAGACAGGGCAGAGAAGACACCCATTTCGCCCTACGAACCTCTGCACAAGAGAGGACAGTCGTAGAATAAACCCCTGCTCACGATGAGGGCTGGTCTGTGCACACATGTTAAGCAGCTGCCGGGCTGCCTGAAGGATTCAGAGAAGAAACAGAACCTGGGGAGCGAGGGGAAGCGTGACCTGTTGAACAGAGATCAGGAGATCATCCAAAATGCCAGCTCTCACTTGATGCCGAGAAAGCAGATGCCAGGTCAACAGCCTACAGAGAGCAGCACTCCTGTCCCACCCTGGCACAGCTGCGGTCCCCTCCAATACCCACCCAAAGCCTCAGGTCTCCCCACCGGTGAGGTTGCTGTCTAACCTGCATGTAATACACCTTTCATCTTGCAGTTTTCCAGCCTGTGTAATGGGGAATCTGCTGCAACTCCAGCCAGGAAAAAAAGCCAGCAGCTGGCCAGCAGCCCAAGCGTGACCCTCAGTGATGAGAAGCTGTAGCTGACAGGGGAAAGCAGGATGATCAGCTGGGAGGAACTCTGTCCCAGGTCCAGAGGCAACTACAGAATGGAAAAATGCAAAACAACATGTTTAGGAAGGCAGACTTCATACTCCCTGTCCCGTCGTCCGTCCGCCCCCCCCCCCCCAAAAAAAAACCAACCCCATGCTGTTAATTCACAGATCCTATTATTAAGCGGGATGAGCAGGAAGAACAATCTGTTGTGGGAAGTGACGGGACTACTCAAGAAGCTCAACAGATGCCCTCGAGGCAGTGGACTCCAGCAGAAGCCAACTATCGCCAGCCAACAGGAGCAAAGAGCTGCTGCCCACCTCTTCACCTGCAGGAGTCCAGCTGGGAATGATACATTATTTGGAAAATATGGGAGATGTCCTGACATTTTCATGCAAATTGTGATGTGGCAAAATGCTGGTTGGATTTGCATTTATCTAGCACACGGTACTGTACAAAGGTGATACAAAACAACATGATACCAGTGCAAGTTTCATGAAACTTTTTATTCAACAAGTATTCATTATGATTCTGCCAAGATGATCAAATGAACAGCAAGGCATAAAAAACATGAAATAGTTAAGAGATTTTATTCTAATAGCTTTAATTACAGTGCTTGTTTGTCAAAATGAAAACTGAAAACAAGTATACAAAACAGTTGATTACTAATTGTGTATTGAAAGCAATAAAGGTTTCCACAACACTAAATAAACCAGTTCTGATAGTTCCTCAAGTTAAAGTTTAACAGCTCCAGCTTCTTCAGTGTTTATCAAAATACAAAAGAAAAGTAAAGAGGTCTTTTTTCTGATGGCAAATCTGAACCTTGCAGTATGAGGGATGCCAAGGGTTTTCACACATATACAGATATGGGATTGTTCCAAAATGGGATTGAATACTTCTAGAGTGGAATGACTCTCCAAACTCTCATGCTTTTTTTTTTTTTCCTAGACGCTATACATAGATGTTTGGTGTTTTTCATGGCAATTCTTACGTTAAGTACAGTACTTTCTGCCTATAGAGCTTAGGACTAGTACAGGCTGTGCTTTCTGTGGAAAGGTTTGCCTTCTGGAGTGGTTTACACACAAGAAAAGTACAAAACACTTTTGACAAATACAACAGGCTAAAAATGCTGACTCCTGGAAATTATTCAAGTTCAATGGAAGCGGTAAGTCTCACCTGAACCAAAAGTCAGATGTTTAGCATGAGTCTGCAAGCTCATCTAAACAAGGTCTGACAAGTCTTTTAATGAGTATGAACAAATATGAGCACATACTATGAGCGACAGAAAGAGCCAGAGATCTATTAGTTATGATCTGTTCTTTAACCAGATGAAGCTAATTGGGTGTTGATCATTGCTTCACCATTTCAAAAGAAATCAAAAGTCTCCACATTAGAGCTAGAACAGCAGAAGCCATGTCAAACGTTTGTATGTTGAAGTGTTTTTACTTTTCCTTGACTATTTAAAAAAATACAGAATTCAGGTTAAAAACCAACCGCCAAAATGGATCTCACAGATCTCACAACCCAACCGAGATAGTATTCAGCTCTACTGCACAAGGACCACTGGCAACCCTTATGTTAACCCACTTAAATCCCTTCCAAGTACTAAACAGTGAGTTGATTCTTTACAATAAAAAAGCTGAGTAATATTGCATAGGAGTACCAGAAACTGCCTCATTGGAAACAAAAACTATTTACATTAAATAAGAAACCTAACTGTTTTCAGGCTTGTATTTGCCACATTTACAGCATGATGCAATATATACTGTGACAAAAGAAATGAAAACAGCTTCCGGCACTCAATACCACAAAGTAGCACAGTTTGCCACATTAGAGTAAAGCGAAGGGCGAATAGGAGGAAATAAGAGGGAAGGGTGGAAAAAGAGGGAAGAGGAAGGTTTATGGTTTCATTTCTGGTTTCGGAGCTGATTGGACAACCAGTCCAGTCCTTCATAGAGACCGTCTCCACTAGTGGCACAGGTTGCCTGGATATACCAGTTCCTGTGACGAAGAGAATGCAGTCCAAGTTTGTCTGTGATTTCCGCTGCATTCATCGCATTCGGCAGGTCCTGAGGGAAGGAAGAAGAGTCATTTTCTCCCCTACTCGCTGAGAAGCAATGCCTGCCTCCCTAAACCAGTTTTGATCATCAGCTCTAAAGCCATTAAAAGAAAGTTAAGAGCTCTTAGATCTTCTTTCAGAAAAGCTCAGAGGATTACTTCTGTATTCAAGCTTTTCCCCATTACTGATAAAAGTCTAAAAGGTTTAACAATACAATCAAAAACACGTATTATGGAATATTTCTCTTCAGAAAACAGAAGCAAGACAGCTGACATTTGGATCAAGTCATCAAGCCCCTCAATGTTGAGCCAAACCCGCTTACAATTCAAGGCCCATTTCATTCACTTTCCACTCAGGAAGTGTTTTCTGTGACTGCAGTTATGATTTAAGATCGACTTTTGTCATAAAGTAGTACTCGGTTCAGTACTGCTTCTGTTTATAGTCCACCTTTCCTGCTCCTAGACAAGACTTACAGCTGCTTTACCCTTCACAACTGAGCCTATGCAATTGATGAAGCGTGATGGTATTCCTTCTGTAAGTTTACTAGTCATATTTAAGACCCTTGACATTTGGGTTTAAGCTATAAGTTTGGGTTTACAAGCAATAGAGGGCAGAAGTCTCAGCTCGCTTTGTGGCTTGGAAGAGCACAGCTCTTAGGTCAACACAAGTACATTAAAAGTCAGCCCAGGGCTTCCACCAACACCCGTGGTGCCCTCAGACACCCAAAGTGAAGAATCTAGGGAGGTTCTGGCATTCTGGCCTTCCTCTCTGTTTTGAGGAAGCTTGGGCAGGTGCTGTACTCAAGCCAAGCCAACTGTAAAAATCAAACTGGTAAAGTTTTTACCTAAAACTGAAACCTCAGGCTAATAGAAATTACCACTTAGAAGAATGCTCCTTTCAGATGAGAACAGGGTAATTTAACCTATGGGTTTGCTGTCTTCAACAAAACTGAATGGACAATTACTGAGAGCTTATCTATTATTACACTGAAAACATGAACATCAAGTTCAAGACCTAGCACTCACCAACTATGTTGTAAGTTTTCAAGAGTTCTTACAGAAAGACACTTTTCTTGGGCATACCTGTTTGTTAGCAAACACTAATAAAACAGCATCTCTGAGCTCATCTTCTGCCAACATTCTCATAAGCTCTTCTCTGGCCTCATTCACTCGTTCTCTGTCATTACTGTCAACCACAAAAATCAGACCTAGAAATAAGCAAACAATCAGAATAAGCATACACCAGAAGTTATTTACAAATGATAAATATTTCTGGAGGTCAGAACTAAACTTTGAAGAGAAAAAATGCAAAACACTTCAGTATATATCAGAAATACAGTTTTCTTATTACTGTAATCTCATGTCTGAGGGAAGGTCTGTTCTTGCCGAAAGCTGGTGAAAGCAAGCCTTAGTTTGCATTTGCATTTTTAGAACTTGTGCACTTCATCTACCTAACCACTCAATATTTTCCAGTGAGTAGCAACTCTTGAAATCCTGTGACAGGACTCAAATGCACGCACATTATAAAGGCCCAGCAGTGGAAGAAGTGACAAGCTCTCAGTTTATAGGGCTGTTAGAGCTTGTAGTAAAGACTCTGCTTTGAGGCAAAGGCAGAGAGCTGTGACGCTTACAGAAGAAAAGCAGAGTTATGAACTTGCTCTGAGTCAGATGAACAAGGAAGATTGGTTTCTCGATTTCTTCCCATCCCTTTTTGAACCTGCACGAGCTTAATAGAAGAGCCAGAGCAGCACACAAGCACACCCTTTTATAATAATAAGTATTTCCATTCCCCCCCAAGAAGCTTGCAAAATTATCTTAGTAAGGACATTAAAAAAAACTTTTAGATTCCAAAAACCTGTGATTTAAGTGTTCGGACTCACCTTGTGTGTTCTGGAAATAATGGCGCCAGAGTGGTCTGATCTTATCCTGACCGCCTACATCCCAGACTGTGAAGCTAATGTTCTTGTATTCTACTGTTTCCACATTGAAACCTAAAATTGAAATTGTGGCAAAAATCTCAGTTAAACATAGTTGGCCCTGGACCTATTATATTTACCAAGTCACACTCAGAATTTCATAATTAAAAAAGTTATCTCAATATTTAAATCTACTTTAAATAAGCAGAATCCTATACTGAAGCCCTCAACACAGACAAACATGGGTTCTCTGGAACTCCTGCTCCCGCCCCCCCGCAATCAAACTAATGAACGACAGCTGTAACTGCTACCCAAGTAGCTACAAAATGCAGACCAAGCTATGTTGCATGAAAAAAATCTGGTCTTTAAGGACTGCAAATAAGGTATGTCTCTGATCACACAGTTCCCGCAGTCACCCTGTGTTTCTCAGTCTAATCTGCTTGACACCACAACACACTTAGGAGGGCAGACAGCCCTTCTGTGGCCCATAAAGGCTTGTTCCACAAGTGACTTGAGAGGGAACGGAGTGAAAAAACAGAGTCATGTAATCTCCTCCCATGCCAGGAACATTTGGTTGTGCCATCTCCATACCATGGTGTTAGCAAGTGTCTGTTCTGACAGTCAAGTCACCTAAATCAGAGTGGCAGCTGCTGCAAACGGTAAGACCCAAAACTCAAAGCAAGCAGTTATATAAATGTAAAAATCTTACCTATAGTAGGAATAGTAGTTACTATTTCACCAAGTTTAAGTTTGTACAAAATAGTAGTCTTTCCTGCAGCATCCAGACCAACCATTAGAATACGCATTTCTTTTTTGCCAAAAAGGCCTTTGAAGAGGTTAGCAAAAATATTTCCCATGCTTGAGATATGTTCTCACTGGCCAGTGAAGTCTAGAGGAAAAAGATCACAATATCAGTCATGAGCTACGAATGGCTGTGTTCTGACCAGGGCATAATCAACCATCAACAAAAGTATCAGATAATATCAAACCTTTGCAGACACCCCGGCTACCACCGTACACAATTCTTCCCAATACTGAAACAATACAGAGATAACAGATATGCCAAAACTTAGTGCTCATAAAACGACGTGGCTCTGAGTGCTTTAAATCTTTCAAATATTCTTTCAGAGATTTTAGTATTCAATGCTGTTCTCACACTTTAGTTTGCAAAATTCATGGTTTGCTTTCAACACAACTGACCACCTCAGGTACTTTGTCCCCCATTGTTACGGGATAATTCATCTGCAGCCTAAAGTGTCACCATAACACACACTTTTTCTAATTGACCTGCAGTTAAAGTTTTAAATGCCTGCCCATCTCTTTGCTGCTTAGCACACCAATAGCTGGTCCTTTTGCGAAGGAAGCTCAGAATACAGCTTGCATTCTCTCCTACTTAAAACAGCTTCCTTCCTCTCAAACCCTGAGGAAATGGCCGGGAACACAACGTAAAACACAAAGCAGTATTACGTTCATTAACATTGCAGGGTGACCTTCTCTAGGAAGCAAACCCACACGTACTGAAACTTAACTATCGAAAATTAATAGCCACATTAAAAGAGGCAAGTTTAGAAATGAATGCTTCTTCCTTCCCTGCAAACACTTCTGCTTGGACACTTAGAA
The DNA here is from genome assembly GCF_964188355.1 of Buteo buteo. NCBI lineage: Eukaryota > Metazoa > Chordata > Aves > Accipitriformes > Accipitridae > Buteo > Buteo buteo. Next base: position 3,496,862 of record NC_134172.1, on the reverse strand, counting down.
GCAATTAACATCACCAGAAGCTTCCTGTTCAGGCACTGAAGAAACTGCCTCTCCACTCCAGCCCTCACAGACACTCCCTGTGCCCTTGGGACAGGATCCACAGATCTCCCCCCTTTCCAAACTTAAAACTACACAGTTTACAGCGAGCTTGAAATCACCAAGAGAACTATTATTCTGCTCAAGTAAGGCGTGAAAAAAGCAGTCCAAAAGCTTTAGAGTGAGGTGTAGATGAGGATGCTACGTGGTGATAGTGACAATTCACACCTCAACTGCTGCTTTGTCTAGAAGCGGTCAGATGTCAGTTTAAAAAGAGACTGAGCCCAACCGAAAATACAAGCTTAAGACAGCAGGAGCACATATGGCCAAGACGTGTAACATTCAAAGGATGGGTTTCCTGTAAACCAAGTCACACAATTTAAAGCGCAATATGAAGTTTGAATCATCTCTTGTAGACAGTCTGTATTTCATGATGAAACTGTGTGCTTGAAGCAAAATGCTCACTGGAGACAGACTTTACAGAATGTCTACTTAAGACCATTAAAACAAGCTTTGAACTGAAAAGGGCACGACAGAACAAAAATCTGGCCCTGCTCTGTTTAGCTCTATGCTAGGGATATGTGAAGTCTGGCTTCCTCACTCAGCACTGTGAAAGGTCTAAGCAGTTCTGCCCTTCTGGGGAGCTTTGCTGGATACAATTTTTAACCCGAAAGGTAAGCACTGTAACATTAACTAAGTCACATGTCTTTGCACAAGCAGCTCCACAGTGAAGTTCAGAGTCCACTCCCGAGTTCCTGAATGACATCAATCACCACTTCAACTTGCTGAAGTTACTCGAGTCAAAGTTTCATTTATTTTATATGATGGAAGCTCAATGTGATCGAAACTTTAAAACTAAGTTCCTCTACAAGCCAGACAGGGCAGCCTGTGGATTAAAACCAAACAGAAGGCTTAAAAATTCCATTATTCCACCATTTCCTTCAGATTTCTGCAGCACGACCATGAATATTCAACTCCCACTTGAATATATGAAAGCTGTATAAACAGGAAAGTTAATTAGGAAGTAGAGAAAACAGTTTTGCTAGAGTCCCTATTTATCCGAATCACTCGCACAGCAGGAAATCTCACTCCCCAGCCCACAACAGCAGCTCTTACTGGGCTGGAGGGGGGGGAAGGCTGTAAAGCTTTCCTTTGTCCGGCTGCTCATGAGACCTCTATCTTCTACTTCATCTGAAAAGCAATAGTCAGGCTTGAACCGTAACCTTTTACCAGAGCTCTTGTAACCCTCCAAAATCAGCGTAAGAACATTGTTGCAAGAGAACCTTACAAGCTCTCCAAAAGAATGTATCTGTTTTGTTTCTGCATGTTTAAAAGCATAATAGGTTATTAAATGCTTGGATCAACAGTAGTAATCGGGTAACACGGCAAAATCTTAGCATTTACATCCACGACAGCTTTCCACACCCTGGAGAAGTCGCAGTCTGCCGAACAAGTTGCTTATACTTGGCACTACCACTAGTGAATCCCGCTAGATCCTTGTTTTCCTGGCAGCTATTTCCAGGTCAAGCCTGCCCTCCACCACTGAAGCTGCTTTTGTACACCCATCCTCCCTATTTTTACTTTTTGTGAAGAGGAAGAAGTTAAGATACACTTAAGCACTTGGTTTCCATTTCCTTCTTGTTCTCTTCCACATTCCTACTATCCAAACCAGTTCTGTAACTTATTTAGTACTTCAGGGTAGGTGACATTGCAGAAAGTCCGATTTATTTTTATCGGCAGTGAAGTGTAGCTTACAGCCCACCCCTGCAAGACAAGCGTGTTCAGATGTTGACTAGAAAGTAGCAGAATTGTTGCTGTCTAAAAGAAAAATACTAGCAGAAACCCATCTGCAGAACTCCCACAAACCATCATGGTTCCCACCAGTGACTTGCTGGATGCTACTGGGGCAAAAGAGAGGGTCTCTGCCATCACCATCGGGGGGACCATCCTCTGATCAGCAGCTAGAATCACATTCATCTATTGCCACAGAAAAGGAAATCATACTCCCACGGTTTTGTACAAGACACTCCTCTCCCTATACTATCCCTGCCAGTATTTCATTACTCTCTATTATCTAAGCGAAAGCACAAGTTCCTTCCTCAGTATCATTAAAATCCTCAACGAAATCATCATCACAACTGTGACCAGCCATCAGCGCTCTGCTTTTTAGACCACTCGTGCTGTCAAACAGCATAGACGCTACCACAGCAGAAACCGCTGCAACAGTGTAGAGCTGCTTCCCAGGACTTTGCTGCCACCCATTAATACAACTCAGCTGAGGGATCACGCGATTACTTCCACTGTACTTCAGAGCTGAATCTGCTTACTTTAATTCTCATTTCAGTCCATTAGTTGGACCATAAGAACTAACATACACAGTCTGAAAACAGAAAGAAATTTAAGACCCTTTTAGGTTAACCAAGCAATCCTGTGGCTCTTCAGGCAAGATTTGCAGTCTTGATACAAAGACTTGCCAATACTTTGTCTATATTCTATAGTGAGCTTAACTTTCTCTTTTCCTCAACTCAGATGTTGTCAGTAATTGCTATACTGATTCTTTTAGAAGCACAAGTTCAATAAAATGCCTGAAAACATAAAAGAGTATGGCTTGTGAGCTGCTTGTAGTACTTCAGCACATCTTCAAAAGAGGGATCCATCAGGCTAAATAGGAAGATTTGTGTATGAAAGAATAATTTGAATAAACAGCACAGAGTATTTTTGCAGAGTGTAGTGTGCGTGTTCCCTCAGCACAAGCTCAGCTTCTAGAAATGGAAGCTCACCACCCCTCGACAAACCCAGATCACCCCAAAACTGTCTGTATGACTCTTGTTTCTCCCTGCCCATCGAAGCCCTGAAGCACACCTTAGTCTACTCCACCTCGAGATCCTCACAGCAGTAAAAACCTGTTAAGCAGGTTCAGGTAAGATACAATGCACCATTGGTAAACAGCGAGAAAAAAGACATTCACTGGGTAAAACTGCAGTTTTGTTTCAGGAAACAAGCTATTTTCACCAGCCTGTCTTCTAGTAAGGGATACATTTAGATAAGCAATTAGGAGAACAGGCAGCCTTTTTCAGAAAGGCTCAGTGTAATGAGTTAAAAATGAATGAGTGCCTGCAATAGCAGGCAGCCCGGTGTCTGTTAAAGCGATATGGCTTGTGAGTAAGAACTAGAATTTGCTTTTATTAATTGTAGGTGGTTAGAATAAAGAGCTCTGAGGAATCTCTCAAGGCCAAAGATCATTCGACACTTAATCTTCTGCAGCATTTTATATTTAACCGTACATTAATGCATTTTAATATCATTTCATTCAGGCGGCTTATCTTGAGGAGTGAAATACACTTTTTGACCTCCAAACTTCTTGGATGAGCTGTTAGTTAACAAGCCATCCTACAGAAGTATGACCAGAAAGGTATGCAGTACATCAAAGAAAGCATAGCTACATCTTGAAATCTCTGCCTAACCTTAATTTTACACCTCTGGAAAAGTTATTTTTGACCACATAGAGATTAAACTTCAGTGAGCCAGGAGTTGTGGCAAATGCCATGGTTTCATTCTGGTTTACACCGTTTCTTTAAACATACTATTGCAGACAAAATCAGAGGCTAAGACAGAGGATGCCATATGCATTATTTAGTCAAATTATGCCTGCAGTATAGAAATACATTTATTTCACTTGTACGTACCAGCACTTACCACACAAAGCTCCCACAGTGAAAAAATAATGCTCAAAACTTTTCAAGTGGCATAACCAAACTTGCTGGGCACAATCATTTTGGCAATCTGTCCTCTATAGCTGAAAAATACCAGCAGTGATGAAGAAGCTCTTAATTCTCTGTCCCTCCTCTGCACAGCATGCTGAGATAGAGGTACAGAGGGCATTTGTTGTCCCTGGGAACTATTACGTCTCCCTAGGACGTTCGCATCTTTTTTAAATGCCCGTTTCAAGGAGAGACAAACATGATGACACTACCAATGACATACTGCATTACACAGTTATGATCAGTCAAAATACTAATGTTATAGCACACATTAAACACCCTAACAGTTGCTGGTTTACCAAAAAGCTTTTTCCTAGTAGCTTTCTGCACCTCATTCTACTTGCTTAGACATCTACAGCAAGTAAAACTAGTGCACTTATGAAGACAACTGATTTACTACCAAAAGCTTGTCTCTATTTAAAGGAAAGTCTACTTGACATTGGCCTAAGCATTCACTCTAGCTCTAATACAATTAGAAAAACCCCAAACCCATAATTCCTAACCTGGTATTAACACACTAGTTGTATCAGTCACAGTAGAACAAAAACTGATCAATTGGTTATTTAACAGAAATAATGATTTGAAATCCAGTCAGTTATCACTAGTTGGCCTCTGTCATGTTTCTACTTTATAGCATTCTACAAGGTTTTAAATTAAAACATCAAGAGAAGCAAAATAGTCATACAAAAGATCAAACCCACGTGTAAACAAGAGGCGAGAAAGCTTTTTTTTTTTAAAAAATTCAAGTTCAACAGCTGTTACATGCAAGAACAACTGGCAAATAATTTAAAGTGCAAATCTTAACTTGGCAGCTTGTTCTTTACAATATAAAGCGTGATTTAAAAGAGAATGTGAGAAGCGATCCAAGAATAGAACACTGCTAAAATTTAGAATTAATTGAGGGCCACAGTATTTCACACCACCACTCAGCAGGCACAGTCAGTTAAGTACAGTTGCGTTCTTTTGAACTTGATTTTCTTTACAGATTAAAGTGATCTGTTACAGTAAATTTTGAAAAACCTTCTTGATCAAAACACTTCTTTATATATAGCCAGGGTGGCCCAATACACAACTATTCCAGTACAGTTATATTCAACTATTTTTAGAAGTTGTTTACTGGCCTTCTGCATCTGATAACCTGAGTGAAAGATGACTACTTATCAACTCTAGCTCTTTAACTTTGGGGCCTTAATACTGGAATTTAGCTTAAATAATTTTGATTCGAGTTACCTGAGACTTTAGAGCATACCAACATCACCAGGCATAGACAACGCACAAAATTTAAGAGCAGCTAACAAATAGGCCAGGTTCGTTCTTCACCAGGGGATTATCTTGGACTTAAATACCATTATAATATAATAAAGGCCACCTCAAGAACCTCTTCTCAGAGCTCTTCACCAATAGTAAGTCCCAACTCCTTTATAGTTGTACCCATCAAAACTACAGGAGTGTTAACTGTGGAGATCAAAACCTACCAGTGCAACAATTTTCCCCACTTGACACTGGAGGTGCTTCTGCCAAGCATGAGACTGAAAAGGTGTCCTCAATGTTCATAACCTTGTCATTTGTCTTTCAGGAGAGGTTAGAGGAAAGGTACTGGCACTGAAACGTCACGTGAAATAAAAGTTAAAGATGCGTAACTGTAGTTGTATCTAAAGAGGCATTGTTGGATTTGGCCACCAAAGGCTTGCAGTGGCCAACTAAAAAGCACCCAGATGTGCACTGCATGTTCAAGGCAGATGGAGGACAAGTCAACCGCAAGTGAAAAGTTAGGTTAAAGAAAAATCTAACACAGAGCTGCTCCTTATGTAGCACCTTCATTCAACCCAAGTAGGTTGAACATCTTGCTGTCTATAGACATTACCCAGATAGCGCATCTTCCACATGCTGTAACATTCTCTTGAGAGCACTGGGCTCAGAGTGGCAGGAAAACAAAGTATTTCCACTTACAAGATCAAAACAAGGGCAAAAGAGGGAAAATTTCCTTTGGGGTCATGTCAATTTCTCAGACACAAGAGGAACTCACTCCTAAAATACTGGTCAGAATAAAAAAAAAGTCAGTATCAAGCAAAGAGGGCAGGTTCCCTGACTTGATACTCAAAACCAAAATCAGAGTTATTCCCTTATTCTCACCTTCAAGCAGGGGGAGCAAGCTACTTCTGTTTCACAGCAAAATCTCAAACTATTTTAAGCAGTTACACACTACCATGCCTAACTCAAGACCACGCAAACCAACACACAGGAAAAACGCATATCTTGTCTGAAAAATATTTTATTTAAAGGATAGGTTGACAGGTGGAAAAGTACGGAAGGAGTCACTGTTCATGCTTTTAGATAAAGTGCATCCATCACCTCCCTGCGGACTGCCCGTTGCTGCTCAGGAAATAAAGTGGTGCTGACAATGTAACTGTGACACCTAAGTTTGGACTGCAACTTCATATTCACCTGTTAAATGGCAGGTATACTGCTGTAAGAACCAATAATTACAAAGCATTTATTTTCAGATAAGTGTTGACCAGTTTTTTTGAGGCTGAACTATTCACAAGTTCAAAATCTTAGATTTTAAGCCAAATATCCTGTTATTCATTCCCAGTAACTGGGCAGTAAGTCACTATTTACACTCAGAGTAGAAATGGCAAGAACTCACATGAGAGCTTTGATAATGAAACTGGCTTTTGGTTTGGGGAAAATGTCAAAGTAGAGCCTATGCAGCTAGTTGTTAGGTACAAGATCAGTGTATGAATAAGAGCTATATTAGACATGAGAGTTTTATTAGAACTGAAACATCAGCAGAAGTAGTACCATAGTCCTTCAATGTTTGCATGTGTTAGAAACAAGAAATAAAATTGGATACTCACAAGCAGAAAGAAAAAAGTGCTGAATAACACAGAAAAACAGCTGCTGTAGTAGGAAGCTGATTATAAACTTCTTTACTCATCAGTTAAAGGAAGGGAATAATGGCTGAGGACAGTGCTAGCTCTAATACAAGCTCTATAGCATTCCAGTAGCAAAACTTTCCAAGAGAATTCTAAAAAAAGAATCAGAACTATTCCGTTTCAGAAAAAGTTAACTTATGTTCACCAAATTTAGCCCCTCTAAGGCAATCTAGATGCTTGTGAAGGCTGTTGAAATCTGTAAAAATTCTTGCTTGGAAGTCCATCTTTACACATCTCAGCAGCTTTTATTTCTAAAGCAATCTTTTATTTTTAAAGGTGTTCTTTTAACTTCACCACTGCAAATTCAGCTGGAATCTTGGGTTGTGAGCTTTTCCTCCTTCCACCAATTAATGTAATCAACAGCTTATCTGATAATTGCACCTCAGCGAGATGTATCAATGCTGCTGCTTAAAGCAGCCTTTCAAACAGGTGTAACTGGAGCACAACACAATTCAGTGAATTATAACGTCTAGAATCCAGCCCCCTACTCCCACACACACTTTGTTTGCCTTGAAAAAGCTGTGACTAGTCCTGCCCCCGACTTGGTCAGCATGACTAACACGCACACAGGGAACTACATGCACCAAGCAAAAATGCACCACTCCTGCCCAGTCCCTTTTCAGATTCCAGCTGTATTTCACAACTAGGCAATCTCAAATATTCAGCAAAGGCCTCAGACCATCGGGGCCTGACTTTACATTCAGGTGTTTGCCTTTTATCACGATCTAGCAAGCATTATGTGTATCACAGCGACTGTCACAGCAGCAAAGGCTGTTCTGAGCGGAGGTGACATCTGCTTGAGCCGTTTTTACTCCTGATGCTCTCTACCACAGCAGAAGCGTCAATAAACTTGGCAAAGCAATCGAGTTTAAGAGGTTCAAGTGAGGCAAGTTTCCTCACCCTTTCACCCAATGTAATTACTACAACAGGGAAAGCAGTCCAACAGGGTTCTCGAGCACTGCAGATGTGTTTTTAACAGAGGAAGTCAGTAGCATCATACCAAGCCCATAAACTTTCCTTTCAGAGAATCCCTTTCTATATCTGTAAGATTGTGAGTACTTATACTGACAATTTGATTACAAAACCCATGAACAAAAGCCAAGCAGCAATCCTCTAGTTCATCTACAGTTCCTTTTTCCTACAGAAGTGCTCCAAATCAGTAGCAAAAATAGTAATAACGATATTGCCAAACGACCTTGGACAATTTACTTTGACTCGATTTCTTTGCCAGAAAAATAAGGTTAATAGAATAACCTGCAAAGGGGTGTTTTGTAAGCCTTGCCACTCACAAAACAAAGTTCAAAGTATTATATAAATAGTTCGTATTTTAGTTATTGACAAATCTACATTTCAAACAAGACCTCTAGATACAACTCTAATCAACCTGTGGAATTTAGTTTGGCAAGGGCCTAGCAGCAAAGCAACAAGGTCAATGTCAAACACAACATTTAGGCAGTTTTATGACCCAGCGGAGTTTTAGTCGTACTCTGCTGGGGCAAACGGATTCCTCCGTGAAAAGGTTTGCATAACTGGCCTATCACTTTATCAGACAGAGGTTATCAGCCCAAAGTATCATGTTAACTACTCACAGAGACAGGATATAGTATTTTCAGACAGAATATAATATCCTCCCACCGGGAGTTGCTACGCCAAGGAAAACCGATCTCCTAGACCATCGCACCCAAGCCATGGATGGCAAACAGAGTTTGCTCTAGACTAAAGCTCAACTTCTTACCAACACCCCCTCAGCCCAGCAGAAAGCCCTACTCAGCAGACAAGGGCTTACAGGAAAATAACCTCTCTCTCCTACGAGTTTTATCCAAGCCTCATTTCCCCTAGCGGGCTACCAGATCTCCGAGCTCCGCTACCAGAAGGGTTTTCGGCAGAGAGGAAAACGAGGAAATACCTCTCTCTTCAGACCAGTTCACGGGCGGGGCAGAGGCCGGAATGAGCGAGTTTAGGGAAGGGAGGAGAAGCCCATCCCGCCGCAGCCCGTCTAATTCCTCCGGTAGAGGGAGCGGCGCCAGGCCTTGTGCAGCTGCTGGGGAGCCGGAGCGGTCTCCCCCCCACTCCGCCCGTGCCCACGCCTCCCCAGCAGGGAAGGAAAAGAACTGGCACCCACACACACACACACCCCCCAGCCCAGCCACCCAGCCCCAAAGGCGGGGTGGGGGGGGACGGATGGGGCTGCGCCCCGGCCAGGCCCTCCGCTCCCCAAGACCCCCGCTGCACCCTGGCTGCGGCTTCCTCCTCCCGCCGGCAGCCGCCCCGGTACCGGAGGGAGAAGGAAAGACGAAAAGAAGCGGCCGGGCCCGCTCCCTCAGGGCCCGCCGCCCACTCCCCTCAGCGCCAAGGCCGCGGCGCCTCACACCCGGCCAAGGCGCGGGCAAGGAAGGCGGGCGGCGGGCCGAGGGGCTGAAGGGAAGGAAGGGGAAGGTGTCGGTGAACCCACCGGCGTCGGCTGCTGCCCCGGGCAGTGGGTCTGGCTGTCCTCGGACTAGTCCCGCTCGGAGCCGGCTTCCCCCCGCTGCGCCTCTCGGCCGCTCTCCGCCCAGGCACACAAGATGGCGGCGCTCGGCGGCCACGTCAGTGCCAGCCCCGCGCGCGGCACCACGGGTAACCGAGGAGGGCAGCGAGGGGGAGGGGGGCGGGGCCTAAGCTGGGGGAAGGAGGCGTGGCCACGGCAGGGACCCGCAGCGTTGGGAGAGGCGCGGGGGGGGGCGGGTCTCGCCGCCTAGGCCACGCCCACTCGCTGGCCGGCCGCGCCCGGCCCCGCCCCTCTGTCCCGGCCGGCGCGTGACCGGGCGCGGGGCGCGCACGGTGCGCGATCGTGCTTTTTTTTTTTTTTTTTTTTCCCCCTCCCGCGTGTTTTTGGGGTTTTTTTGGGGGGTGGGAGGGGTCGGGGAGCTGATTTGCACCATGCAAGGATCCCCACCGGGGCCTCGCAGGCGCCACGCAGCCCCGCTCCACACCTTCGTGGGCTTTGACGCGTGCACCCTAAGAAGGTTTGCGGGGGTGTGCCCTTTTATTTCCCATAAAATCTCCCTTTTGGGTTTTTTTAAGCCATTTGCTTAAATAGCTGTTTGCTCGGGGATGTGCTCGTGACTTTTATATATATATATACATATTTGAAAGCTGCCTGGGCACCTTGCCGTGGGGTTCGTGCACGCCTGACACTGGCCGTGTGCTCCTCGCCTTCACCAGCGTCGGCTGGTTATCCACGTATTTACTATGTAGGAACAAAGAGTCAAAGAAAATCCTTAAGGCTCTTTTATCCCAAATAAAGCAGGGCTGCAGGGAGGGCCATCTTCGCCAGGCCGCTCTGCTGCTGCTTCAGTTCACCTTTGAGAGAAAACAAGAGAGGATTTGGTAAAATTTTCAGCTGCTGCTGTTGGAAAAGGCTAAACAGATGGAGAGGACCCACAGGATGGAGTGTAGCAGGTCCTGCTCCGGCCCCTTCGTGTCTCGGGTTTCCCCATGCAGGGAAAAACCCTTTAAATTTTTTCACCTACAATACATGGATGTGGGAGGGAAGAGGTGAACATGGAGCAATTTTTTAATTCCACATGGAAAAAAAAAAAAATCACGTGGTCCAAAAGCTCAAGAGATGGGTGTAGAAACAACTATAGAAACTGCATGTGCACAATAGATTTAGGATTATTTCCTTTCTGTTTGGGGGTAACGTTGAGATCAATTAAGGTCATATGCTGTCCCAGGCTAAATACTAAATACTTCTTCGTTTATTAAAGACAGGAAGAGGAGTTTTGAAAGAGAGCAGGAAGCCACGAAAACTGCTTATTTCTAGATTTCCCCCCGACGCTCGTAGGAAATGAATACCTCAAAGTCCTCCATCCCCCTGTCAAATGGGGTTGAAATCGGCCAGCAGCTGAAAACATTACACAGAGCCGAGAGAAGGCAGAAGGACAGATGGATGTGAGCCCAAAAGCTTCTTTTCCTAAAAAATTGGGTCATGTGCAAGAGAGATGGCAGCAACAGGGCTGAGAAATGCCAGGAGGGAGCCTGGGCTGAAGGCGAGATCTGCCCTGTGCTTCTTCCAGGGAGGCACCATCCCCGTGCACCAGCAAGTATGAGTTAGTAGTAGTAGTATTTTACTTAAGGAAGCACCTAAATTGCACTAAGATCTCCCCGAACCATCAAAAAGCAGCCGGAGCGCTGACAGTCTAAGAAAGCGATGGCAAAGACACGCTGAGAAACCAAATTAATCCTTTTTTTCCGGCACTGCGGAAGCCGACCTGTCTGAAACGGGGGATTTCAGCAAGAGTCACTGTTGCGGTGAACAGATTGCTGCCCACCTCGATGTCCAGGCATGGACAAACTACCACTGGGATCGCAGATGTCCCCGTCCATTCGGCACAGGCTGTTTTTGCAGCCCTGGTTTTGTGAACTGTTTGGGGCACAGCATCCTTCAGGACCTGGTTTAAGAGATAAGTGAGTTGAACCTAAAATGCAAAGTGGGGTTTAATCCCTTGGCAACACCTTTGAGAAAGGAGAACTTGCACTTGCTTGAGGCTTTTGGGGAATATCTGCCTCTGTCCTTGCTGGTTGGGGAGATTTGGGGTGAGCTCTGGGGCAGGAGCTGTGCTGGGAGGCCACGCTCTGTGTGTCCGTGTACAGGCTGATACGGGGAAGCTGCTCTCGAGGCAAAAGCAAAACCCTGTTAATGCGTTTATCCCCCATCCCCAAATCCCCTCCTGGCTGTAGCTGAGTTGAGCAACCGCTTGTTTTACAGCCCTGTCTCCATGCCCGGACTGTGAACCAGATCAGGGCACTGCTCTGGGTTAAAAATAACCCTTCTCTCCTTTTTTTTTTTTTTTTTTTTTTTTTGCTTTATTTTTAACCCAGAGCAGTTCCTCACTTTAGCTCATGGGGCTGGGGGGGAGGAGAGAAGATGCTCATCCCCCCATCCCATCACCTACCCTCCCCAGTGAAAATGCGGTTGGTGGAGGCACCAGCTGGGGTGCAAAGCGAGCTGAGGGGGCTTTATTTCATTATTATCATCTACGAGATACGATTTCATTCTTATCATCTCAGTGGAGACCCGAGTCGATGCTGTGTGCAAGGAGCCGGTAGAAATTTGGCCCCGCGATCTGATTCATTGATGACAGCTGCTGTGATGCAAGACGAACACTTTGCCCAGTGACTCATGACATTTATGAGAAGGAAGAGGCCTCTTTTTTTTTTTTTTTTTTTTTTTGCAGCTGGGAGAGCAGATGTGTTGCTTGCTTTCTCTTTTCCGTGAAAAGCCGATGTGGGAAAACGATGAAATGGGAAGGGGTTCCTCGGGGCCGCTCGGCTCGTTTGCTGGGTGCTCCCAGGGTTGCAGAAAGTCCTTTGGCTTTTTCTGGATGGCCCCTTTGGAACTGGAGAGTCTTCCTCCCCGCAGGGAGCCTCGGATGACAAATCTGCTGCCTGAACTACACCCTGTTCTTGCTGCCTGTTGAAAAAAAAAAAAAACAAAACCCAACAAAACCCCAAGTGTTTGTGCAAGGCGATTTTCTGAGGTTATAAAAATATCATCCGGAGTCACAAAGCGCCTGAGCGATGCTTTTCCTTTTGCATCTGCCATAGGAAAAAATACCACGGGCTGGATTTGCTCTAACTCCAGGGTCCCTAAAAGTAATCTTTTCCCCCAGCGTGGGCAAGTTGTCTTTATTGAGATAACTGATGATAATCTGCTGGTATCTGCTATCGTGGGGTGATGGAGACCTCTGAGCTGGTGGCACTGGTGTTTAGCCACCGAATCCCTCCTGGTGGCGATGGCAAAGTCATTTTGGGGTATTTTGGGGTGATGCTGGGGGGGGCACCCATGTGGAAGGGGCTGAAGGACACAGGGGTCGATAACTGCTCTGCTTTCTGCTGCCCTAAAGCTCCAGCTCTGCCAGGCTGTGTTGTCGGGTTGGGGATTTCTCACCTTTGAGTCTCTCACTTTGGGGTGGGAATTGTAATTACTCACAGGAGCTGAGAAATTGTGTCCTCCCCCAGCAATTTGCTACCTTATCTACCAAAACCATGGTGATTATTCCTTGGATTTGTGGTCCTGGGGTCACCTATAGATGGGTCTGGGCTGTTGAAAAGCCAGCAGATCTAATCTTGCTGCTCACGTTTTACCATCCTGGCAACAAAAGGAAAGTGGAAACGGGGAGAAAAACAAGTTAAACTCTAAATGGCTCCCTTGGTAGGCAGCAAAATAAAAATATTTGCAGCAAGAGCTTATATTTTGCCATAGTTTCCCCACTCAGAGCTGACTTAGGCGGCACAAGGACCCACGCAGCCAGAGCATTTTTGAGAGCATCTCCGATGTGGGACTGAAGCCTGGAGAGCAGACGAAGCAGATCAGCTCTCCGCTCGTGACACCGATTCCCCGGGGACGTCGGGCAAATTGCTGCAGCTCTCTCTGCCTCACTTTTTTCTCCTTAATTTGGAAATAGCTGCATTTCATGACTCAGTGACGTGCAGTGTAACCTGCTGGTGAGAAGAACTTTGTATAACATCAGCATTGCTAATTGCTGACACCTCTGGATAAAGCTCTCGGCTGCATCTGCAGTGGGATGATGCCCTGTTTGAGCAGCCTTGGCCATGACTTTTGGTACCCAGGGAAGATGGATTAGAAAGGACAAGTTGGTTCCTCTGCTGTCATCTATCCATCCCTCCTCCCTTCAGCTGCTACAGGGCAGATGTCCCCACTGAGCAAGTCCCTCAGCTCTTCCTCAAGTCAATGGAGATAAAGAGGAGTGATTCACCCATCCTGCTCCAGACATCACCTCCAGTAACTCTCCGTCGCCCACTGAGGGAGGTCTTCAGGGGACACATCCACCTCCAGCTAGCAGGATCCCTCCTGCGACGACAGGCAAGGATTTGCCGTGCCCCCACCATTGTTTCGACCCCAACCGCTTCATTTACTCAGCATGTAGGTTGGAAAATGCACGCTGGCAGGATGCTTTGCCTGCAAAACACCCTGTGACCTGCTCAGCCTGCCCCTGTAACTCAAACATCCGTGGTCGAGGTGTGCTCGCTGGAAGCTGCATCTTCTCTGCAGAGCTCTTCAAATGTAGAAGTGTTAGGACCAGCACCGATTACATCTGACAGCATTTGGGGCATCTGCAGCAGCAGTAGAAACGCATTCCTGAGCACTCACCTGGGCTATCTTCACAAAGTGCTGCTGTCCTCTTCTCCCCTCCTTTTTTAAGCAGCCAGAGCTCCCCACGAAGGGGATGATGAGCTGAATTCACCTGCACGTGCGGGGAGATGGCTCTGACCACCAACTTACAGCAGCTCCCGAATGCTCCGAGCTGCGAGCCGAGAGGCTGCTTGTGTTTTAGGAGTGAGCAATAGTGTCGGTATTTGACCCATCCTGGGAGTTGAGCAGCTCAAGACTCAAGACTTGTTAATGGCATTGGTTGGTATTGTGAATGGTTGGTCTCTCCCTCCACCTTCTCCGATTTTGGGTTTACTTTGTGGCAGCATTTTAATGTCGGAGGTAACATGGCAGTGCTGCGATCAGACCCGCAGCGATGGAGCTGCGGCTGGAAATGCAGCTTCGTCGGGTGTCCAGATCCGTGGGGCTCAGCTCCACGTGGGGTGGAGATACGGACAAGCACCATCGTCCCCTGTCTTTGGGCTTCCCTTGAGCACACCAGCCATTCCTCACCGGTGCTTCCAGGTCTTCATGGCAGGGCTGCGCGATTCCCCACAGCTCAAAGTATTTGATGAGATCAGGTCCTCAGGGATATCTGGTTTTCTTGGGATCCTCGAGGCTTATCCACAAAGATACTCGCTCCTGTGACACAGATAACTTTGAGCTGCTGTGGGGATTAGAAATACCGTCAACTGGGGAGTCACCTAAAGGTCCCACAGCCTCTCCTGTTTGGTGGCTGTGTGCTGGAGGCAGCTGGTTGCTCGATTTGTGATCTGCTGATCCACTGTGGCCACCACATGGACACTGGGTCCCGCAGCTGGGGACATCCCCCCAGGCACCACGGAGCCCAGAAGAGCAAGAGACCAAGCTGCAACCTCACGGTACTTGTTTGGGACAAGGGATTCCCAAGGCTTTGAAGAAAGAAAAAGTTGCAACCATTTTGGGAAGTCACAGGCCTTGTTTTAACAGCACATTTCTGGATTTGTGTTGGTACAGCTTTGCCCTTGAGCAAAGGAGTTTCTCATGCGTCATGACTTTGCACGAATGGTGCATTGCTGTCCTTCGTTTGCAGCCAGCCCAGAGCTTAAATTCAACCTGGCTGTGCTGCCCACAAAGAGACCAGGCTCAGCACACGAATTAGAAGTTAGTCCTTATCCATGGGGGACGTGAAGCCCTTCAGGGGATGCTGGGATCCCTTCCAGGAGTATGAACTGATGGTCCAACTCTGCTCGGGCTCAGGCTGCTCGGACTAACTTTATGAGCAAGCCTGGGTCAATGCGACTGAGTTCAGTGGGCAGCGCTCCCCTTCCAGGGAAGTCTTGTAGGACGTGCTGTGTTGGGTCTGGGCTCTGGGATGGGCAGTGCGGCAATGCCAGAGCATATTCCCTTGTCTCATCCTACCCCCAGCCCATCAGACACTGCCAGAGCTATTCCAGGTTGTCTCCTGGAGGGTAGATGCTCTCCGAGTATAAAGGCAGAAGTTGGGAGCATTAAAATATCCCATTTGGAGAGCTTTGTGCAATTTTACGGAGCTCCATCAGGGAAAGCTGTTTGTCCATCACCAGGGTACCATGCTGCCGTGTAGGATTTGATGTGGCACGTATCCTTCTGCTTTTAATGACCATGCACACAAAACCTGGATTTTAAACACTCAGCTGAAATATTTCCCCTCTAGCAGCACAGTGCTCTGAAATCCCTTGCTTTGCTAGCAAAGCTGCCACCTCTGAAACACTAATATTGTGTCCTGCCACCCTTGGCTTTTTCCAGCCAGGATTCCCAGTTAATGAGCTGTAAAAGAGGGGAGCGCTCCGGCTTTCCATATAAAGTCGCTTGGCTATGGAGATCTAGAAGAAAATGTAACACCAGAGGTATTGAGGTTATTATCACAGCGTTTTCCTGGATGGGAATGAAATTTCGGCTGTTCTCCATCATCAAAACCTCATTAAGTTGCGCAGCCACTAATTGATATGCCCAAACCTGACAACTTGCATCCAAAGAGAAGACAACAGTCGCCCTGGGACCTGCCAATCAATGTCACAGCCGTCCCAGACCCACGGTGAACTTTGACCGCCTGCAAGAATGGTAGCGATTGTTTCATTTGCGAGGAGAAAGATGGAAACCAGCCTAATTATAACATCAATGTCAGGTCACATACCCCCACTGGACACCTGTGTGATGGAGAAAAAAAAACCCAGATGGCAGCTATTGGGGTCCAGCTTCTGTGAAACTGCCTGAGATGTCGTGGCCGCTTTGGGTTGTCCAGGCTGGAAAAACATCATCTTGAAGAGCTTTGTTCATCCAGCATCACTTTTGTGGAAATCTGAGGATGCACACTGCAGGAAAACTGCAACTGGTGTAACGGCAGGAGCAAGAAATGCCAACGTGCAAGGAAAATCCTGGACCGTTTGCAAAGTCAGAGTCAGTTTGACCTCAGCAGCGGGGCTGGGCATGCAATACAGAGAAGAAAGCAAGCAAATGACTGCTCCTAAGCTCCCATCTGCTGAAATCCAAGTGTAAATTAACCTAGGCCCCTGTCTTGGATAGTGCGGTAGTGCCTAAGCATCCTCCCATTTTAATTGTAGATGAGAGCATCCTTGCTGCAAGATGCCCTCAGTGCTAAAAGTTCACAGAGGTCCACCAGAGTTCATGGGAGGAAAAAACCCTGCAGGACTCTTAATCCAACTGTGGCTCTGAGCATCCCTGGGAGAAGATCTGCCATGGGCTGGCCATAACATTCATCGGTAGCCCTGTGTGGTACATACAAACATCACAAATGAGGACCTTGAGAGGTCTTCTTAGCTAAGGCATCATCTGCAAGGACATCTTCTTTCCTAAGACCACACAGCAGCAGAGGAAGAGCTTGATCTACCAGCTCCCAAGCAAGGACTGGCCAAGGGACAACTTCACGGTTGAGATCCCAGGGTGTCTTTTTTATCCCCCCCTGCCCAGGATGCAGGGGAAAACGTGTGCCCACCCCGTGCTATGATCTGTCCTCTGGGATTCTGCAGTCCCTTGGGCAAACACCCATTTACTTTACGTTACTCCTGTAGGTTTGCAGCGTGCGCGCCACGCTTATCTCTAGGGAAACAGCTGTGATTTATCCTCGAGAAATAGATTGCAATTAACATTTAAACCCATACCCATGATGCAGTAACAAAAGCGATATAATGAATCAGTCTTTTAATAATAAGCTCCGTAACCTTTGAAAACTCAGCTGGGTGGGAGCTGGGCACCCAGCAGATAACATTATCGCTGATGCCGGCGCTGTGGAAATCGCTCCACCCTTCCCCGATCCGCTGACCGGTGTCCAAGGGGCACATACTGGTCACTAATTAGAGCTGATGCTATGAAAATAAACTTATGCCTCTGCAGCCAAAATAGAGGTTGGTTCCCTATTTTATTCTGCAGGGACAGATGCGAGCTGGCCACGGGGGCTCGTTCCCAGTTTAGGTCCTAGTGATGTGAGATGGAAAGGCTGGAGGGGATCGTCCGCCTCTTCCCGTCACCGTGTGAGAGGCAGGCATGGGAAAATGGGGAAAAAATGGAGATTTGGGGCCCTCGGTGGGGATGGTGCTGGGTGCGGGGCAGCTCTCCTAACCCACTTGCAGCCAGCATCCAGGATCTGAAGCCACGCATCTCTGGAGGTGTGAAATCTGTAATTATAAACCACTTAATGAACGTACGCTTGCCAGGTGGCTTACGTACAGCTGGGGGCCAGCAGAGCCCATCACGAGCTTGGCCCTTGGCCATGGCATGAGCGTGGTGGGGACGTAGCTTTGGGATGGGCCACTTGGCTGACGCACGGAGATGAAGGTTGGGCAGGAATAGGTCTTCTTGTAGAGATCTTTTTCCCCTGGTCCAGGTGGGAAGGTTGGCTGGTGCCTTCAGCAGAGGGGAAGACATGGGTTTGGGATGTGTCACCTGGAATTTCTTTAGCTATAAAACGCTACGCTTCTAGGCTCTAGTCCTCTGAAAGGTCTTTCTCCTTGGGTGTAGACTGTGCCTTTTGGTGGGGAGGAATCCCAGCTGGCCATCCCAGGAGCAGCTGCTCATCCGTGAGGTCCCGAGACTGAGTCACCCTGGAAGTTCCTCCACCCCGCTGGCTCCTCCGGAGGAGCTCAGCCTGACCACGTCTGACTTCAGCTGCTCCGTTCAATACCTCCCGGGAGGAGTCTGGGCCCAAATCCTTTTTTTCCAAGGAACAAACTACAGCAGTGAGTTTCCTTGGCTTGAAATCCCTCCATCAGCTGCTCCAAGATGTCCTGAAATAAATAGCTTTCCGGAACACTTGTCCTCATGGCATCTCCTAAAGCAGAAACCGTCATCCTGATTTCTCCCCTGGCACCCGAGGAAGCCCCAGAATTCAGCTTTGAGCTCCCGTAGGGTCTAATCCTGTTCACAGAGGACCAGAGGCTGTGCTCAGGTGATGCTGGCTGCTCCCCCTGGTTTCAGTGAGGTCTCTAATGGTTTTTTAAGTCCTTGATCCAGCCGGGGCTGCTCTTTGCATTAGAGCGGGGCAAGGGCAGGACTTGCTCTTCTGTGAGAAGTTTTTGCAGTTTCATTTCTTTTTTTTTTTTCATACTCTTTCCAAACCGAAATGAAAGCAAAAGTGAAGCTCCCCAGAAAATTAAAATTTGAAACCAAATAGTAACAACTGGCAGCTCTTCGCAATGCCAGACCGGAGGGCACATTCTGGCCACGGCTGGCTTGAGATCAAGTAGGAGACCATGGAAAATTGGGGAAAAAGAGGGGAAAAAAGAAAAACAAACAAGCGGTTCAAAAAACGCCGAAACTGAACATTTTGACCACTCTTCTCCAGGGAGAAACAGCATCATACGTGGACTTTTTCTGCTCATTTTGCTTTCCATGAGTGAACGTGCTCGCAGGGAAGGACATGTCCCATTGGAAAGTCTCTGCATTTCTTCCCGGAGGGGGAAGGGGTGAGCTGCCCCTGGTATTTTAATGCATTAAAAAGAACAAACCTTTGATAACGTAACTGCCAGCCATTTCAAGACGCAGCTGATGCTGAAATTAAAAGCTGTGTGAATTCACACTCTAATCAGGACAGGCACCCCCCTCCTGGTAAACTGAGGCACAGAGGTCTGCCGAAACTGCAAGAGTGGAAAGGCTGGCTCCAAAAAAGTTTTTCAGCCTCATTTTATTTTTTTTGGCCGTTGGCTCCCAGGGAGTTTTCTTGCAGCAGATGGCAGCAGCGGGTTTGCAAAGATGCCGTGGCCGGGACCCGCTGGGTGCTCAGCAGCACCCACACCCAGCCCGAAAACCCGGGGACGCCGGTGAGATGGGCTTGCACAAAATGCCCCATCAACAAACCAACGAGCATTGCATTCAGTAGCAAAACATCAAAACTCAATGGTCCGGACGTGTTAACCTGTGTGGATTCTCCAGTGTCTAATAGAGGGGTTGAGCAGCCTTCCCCTCCCCTGCGGCCCTGGTGGGTAAATCTCTCCTCTGCCCAGGTATTAAATTTTAGAAGTTGTATAGGGCTCTAATGACCCCAGAGACCTCTGTGTGTTTGATGCTGAAGCTGTATCTCCTCCTGCGATGTTTTGGAGCTGGGGCAGACAGACCCACCCTGCCTTCTTTATCCTTATTTCTCTGCAGTGGCATTTCCCCCTGGAATCTCAGATGGTCTCTTAATAGTCTGTGCTTCCTAATGAACATGTTTCCCCCCCCCCGCTTTTTTTTTTCCTAGCTTACTTTCTGAAATCAGGGAGGGCTCTCCTGTTTTTTGTGTGTCCCTTCCACAGGATTATCAGTCTATAGGCTCATTTCAGCCCAGTTCAGCAGCAGATGGAAAAATCCCCTTCCCAAACACTGGATGAAATTCCTATGGGAGCAGCCATCCATCCCCTGCTTACACCCTCAGGCCAGACCTACACCTGGCGCAAATACAGGACCGGAGGACAACAGAGGCAAGTGATGTGCCCAAGGCCACACAGGCAAGACATCGGTGGCAGACATGCCCTCTAGACCCCAAAATGGGGGAGATGAAGCTTTTCTCTCCATCGAGGCGGGGTTGCTGGTGCATTTGTGTCGAGCATCCCTTGGGGACTGGGCACAACGCAGCCAGCCAGCTGGGGCGAGGGATGTGGCTCAGCCCTTCTCCGGGATGGTTTTGTTTCTGCCAAAGTTAATTTAGGTTTCTGGACAGTTGCTGTCTGGGGGGGGGGGGGGTCAGGGAGCTGATGTCTGAGTGTGACCCACTCTGGGGGACAAGGGGATGGGAGATGGGGAGGCTCTCCAGTCCCGTTCCGTGTGGGTAGAAACCAGATGATGGCTATAAAAGAAAAGGTTGATTTTTTTTTTTTCTTTTTTTCTTAACATACATTTCTGTGTATTCCTATGCATAGATTTGCATGCATTAGCTGGCAAACGCCTCTGCAGCTGGTGCATGAGCAGAGCAGTTGGGGAAGAGGTGGCAGCGAGGGGGTGGTTGCCTGTGTGCGACCCTTAAAAAATGAATCCCTCTGCCCGCAGCCTTCACACACACACACTGGCCGTGGAGCCAGCAAAGCCCCCAGCCGGGCCACCTTCCCATTCTGCACGTCCCTTGTCCTCGGGCGATGCATGGGACACGCACATTGCCAGGACGGGGCTCCGAGCTGCATCCCTGCCCTGGGATGTGGAGGGACCACTGCAGGACCATCCATCCCCACCGACCCAGGTCCCTTCTGCCCCTCGCAGCGGGTGCGAGGGTGGCTTTGTCCTCCCGGCTCCTGGGTGGTCCGTCCCCCCGGCATCGGCGAGTGAAAAGGTTTCTCTGAATCGCTGCGTTGCTTTATAGCAATAACTGCGGGGAGTTATTCTCCCCAGAATTAAGTCCATGACCGGTGGAAGGGCGTTAAGGTAGCGCTTCGCAGCTCCAATTATCTTGGCCCCTCAGAACAAAAAAGCAGATTGTGTTGCCGGACAAAAGGCGTTTTCTATGTAACTTCTTGTCTTGAAGCATTCATAGTGTGTAATGCCGATATAAATACCCGAGAGCTAGGCTATCTTATGTTGTGGGCAAACCTCCCATTCAAAATAACTGTTTGCTGGGGAATTGTGTTCGGGAGGGGAAGCCAAAAGCGGATTCAGTGTTACAGGCCTGGGTGGATGCACCATCTTTAAGGTATGAGCTGGATAAAATCCTTGCTGGCACCAGGGTGGGTAGGAGAGGAGGGGTGCCAGGCTGGGCCGAGGAGATGGGATGTGCAGAGGGGCTTGTGCAATGATCAGGGACGCTGCCAGCCCCTGTTCCCGCAGCTTTTCCTCCCTTTCTCCCTATTTCTAAAGCAAAAAGCAGTGATGCATCACATACTGCTAAACACCTGGACCCCCGAATTCCGTACCCAACTCCTGACCCTGGGACACTGGTGGCCAAGGACCACCCGCCACGTGAAAGTGATGCCTCCATCCCCCTGGTTACCCCGTCATCTCATTCGGATGGCAGTGCCGTCCCCAGAGGAGGTCACAAGGCAGGGGGTGACCCAGGGGAACAGCTCAGTGACAGTCAGAAGCTAAAAGACTCCAGGAAGTTATCGCACTGCTCTGTGCCTCAGTTTCCCCGCTTGAGCTCTGGGCTGTATTTCAGGGCTCGGAGTTGCTCTGTGGGAAGCCAAAACCCTCTGCCCGTACAGCATCCTCCACCACCACCCCACCACTAGCTGGGACGAACTGGGAGGGTGAATTCTTTGGGGAGCAGTGGAGCTCTGCAGGGAGAAATCATAGTTTGGAAAGCACCTGCAGGTTTATTAACCCTTATGCTCCCAAATTTCTATGAGAAATGAGCTCATAGCTCTGAAAACGGAGTAAGCGAAGGAAACAAATCTGCTTTTCTTCATTTGGGCTTTTCGCTTTGCCTCCATGCAGAAATCAGAAATGCAGATTCATGCCCACAGCGGGTGCATTGGCGTCCCTTTGGGTTACCCTGTTAATTGGTTTGGCTTTATTCCTATATTCCCCTGCTGATGCAGACCTCGGCCAGGACCATGGCCCTACGGGGTGAAGGTATAGCTGTACGTACATCTGTCCGTGCATCTGGCAAGAGAAGCAGCAGAGGAGGACACAGCTGCGTTTTAAGAGAGCTGATGCCAGGCATCGTCTGCCCTGCAACCCAGCGCTGGCATCATCAGCCATCACTATTTGGGGACAGGGGGGGTCTTGTCACTTAGTCCCCACCACGAGTTTGCTCACACCGAATGGATGTGCTGGAGCACAGCTGGGGACGGGTGGAAGGATGGGGACGGGTGGCACCCAGCATCCTGCGGGAAACAGCTCCAGGGAGGTGACAGCAGAGACCACGCTGTCATCCGCGCGAGGTCGTCAGGGCATCAAAGGCTGGGGGGACAGTTGGGCTGGCAAAGACTGTAGTTCCTATAGCTGATGGCTTCCCAAAACTGGGGTGGTTGGCTTCACCTTGAGCCACCTCTCCATGCTGAGGGACATGGCCAGAGTATCTTCTGCACCCAAAGCCAAGCCCAGGCTCCCCGTCTCTGTCTTTTTGCCCCAAAAGCTCTTATTATGTCTCAGCCATCACTGCAAACCCAACTTGGTTGGCCAAAGGGGGCACCGACATTTTTGTTAGTCTGGTTTCCTAAAATAAAAGGAATATGTGTGACCACATTGCCTTGTCTTTTGGTCCCTGTCAAAGCCCATGAACCTGGTGGGCGATGTCCACCAGCTTGCCAGCAGGTGGTGGTCAATGTATTTTCTCCAGGAGACCTGATGCTCGTATGACACCCAGGAAAAGAAGAAGAGGGGACATGAGGATGGTCAAGATATTGCCATGGAGGAGTCTATAGGGACAAGGGAAGGGGGTGAGATGTTTCACACGTATGTCATTCACATTACCATTTTAATGAGTTAGACATATAGGTCTAACTCATTAAAAAACCCCAGCCAACCCCAAATCTGTTGATGACTGGGTTTCCTTAAGCCCATTCACAGGCAATTAATTTTTCACCTGCAATGTCAACGTAGGGCTTGGGCTGCCTTGACCACAGCTGTCCCATCCCGTGAGGTCTCCGGCCTGCTCTGGAACCCTCCCATAACACAACCACCGTGTTATCCCACTTCCCACCAGCTTCCAGGGAAACTAGATCTGCAGCTGGATGTTATGGCTATTTAGGCTGCTTTCCTGGGGCAATAAAACCCACATGTTTATTGCTATCGGGTGTCTTCCACCCTGTTTCTCCCCAAGTAGCTTTTTTTTTTCATGCTTGAAAAGTTTCCTTGGTATTTGACAGTAGAGAAAAGGTCTCAAAAACCATGTGTTGGCCAATGCTGTGTCTAAAGTGGGCTCTCGCTGCCCCATGGTGTCCATCATTGGGTTTAACATCAGGAAAACCCTTTTCTAACAGCATCAAGAGAGAAAACCACCTTGGAAAAAAAGAAACTGGAAATGTATGGGCAGAAAAAGGCAGGGACAGGCAGAAAGGGATAAACTGGTGTAGGACTTCTTGGAATTAACTTGCTGGGGAGGTTGGAGGCCAAAGCCCGTGAAGAAGAGGACACAGAGGCTCAGGCAAACTGGTTGTCCAAGATCAGAAGTCAGGTAAGGGATTTGATGTTGCTTGGACCCCCCCTTGGGCACCCATGCCCTGGGAGCATCCCAGGAATGCCACAGGAGAGTGGCAGCAACTGCACGAGGTTTGGCAGATTCGGGCTTGCTTCTGGAAGTTGGCCCATTTTTGGCGGCTACCTCTGTTTTCATGTTTCAAGCCTCCCTTTGAACAAAAGGCAAGTTAGCTGGAAATGGTTTCCATGAGATACGGAGGAATTTTGCTGCAGACTGTGCCACCTGGACTGGTCCTATATCAATCACTTCCATGGGATTTTGAGCCATTTTCCTCTCCGTTGCTCATCACTGTTGGCTTTGCAGGACTGAGCCAAGTTTCTAAGGGACTCTGTGTCTGGTGTTACCATCTCCAAAATGCTATGGGATGAGGGACACAGCAGCCCACGCACCATTCAGAATCTGGCCAGGATGACCAAGAAACAGCCTTCTAGAAGTGACTTTGCTCCTCAAACCATGCAAAATGCGCTGGTTTCAGTCTAATGCTCTTGGGTCCCCTTGGGTTTGGCTTTACCTGTGCATCACCCAGAGATGGGGAAGCACTGTCTCCTCATGCTCAAACCGCTGCGTTTCTTTGTGTCATGACCACATTTGTCCTGAGGGTGGAGGGGTGTAGAGGTCTAAGGGCTTGGATTTATCTCCGCTAAGGGGGAGATTTTGGAGGCCCACATTCCCTTCCCTGGCATTGGGAATAAAGTAGAGGGCAGAGTGAGTCTTCAGGGCACGTTGTTGTGTGACTGAGCTGAGAGGAGGGCTCAGCTCCAGAGCCTGAGAGCTCCTGGGACCAGTGCCTCCAGCTTGGACATGTGAATGGTGGCCGTTTGCTCTGAAGATGCCCCTCAGAAGTTTTCGAGCTAGTGCAGCATGTGGGGGATGTGAAACCCGGGCTAAATCAGAGAGGGGAAGGGGAAATGCCTTGATACATCATCTCAGCAGATGATGGAGATTGCTGCTGCTGGAGGGTCGTTGAAGCCATGGGTGGAAGGGAGACTCAAAGGTGGGGATGGCTGTGGTTCACAGCAAAATCATTTAACACCAGTAGTTTTAGTAGGGATTAAGCCATGTGCTTCATTAGTAGCAATCAGGGCTACTGTTTGGGAGCAGGTTACCTCCAACATTTTTACACTGTTGTCCCAAGCACCAGGCGTGAAGCAGAGCCCGGTCCAGCATTGGAGTCAGTTGCCCAGAGAGCTGTGACATCTCCAGAACATGGTTTTGTGGGCCTGGATGATGGTTGGACTCGATGAACTTGAAGGTCTTTTCCAACCTAAATGATTCTATGATCTCCATCCTTGAAATCTTTCAAGACCCAACTGGGTAAAGTCCTGCACAACTTGGTCTGATCCCATCGGTCACGGTGCTTTGGGCGAGAGGTTGCACTAGGGACGTCCTGAGGTCCCTTCCCACCTGCGTTGTCCTATAACACTGTGACCTGAGTGATCTCTGATCTGTCCCTGGGTTTGGAGGCTCTTCTTGTTTCCACGATAGCTGGAAGGTTTCATCAGAGCAAAGAGCCATCACCCCGGCTGTGTCCTGGCAGCTGGGACACTGCTGCAGGGTTTGGAGGAGGTCCTGGAGGTCCTGGTCTGGCAAGAACCCCGATCCATGGGTGGTGCTTCCTAAATAACTAAAATTTTACTCCCACTCCAGCATTTTTTAAATTTGTGTGAAATGTTCAATTTCCTGTCACAGTCATTTTATCAAAACAGTTTGGAAGGAAATTATATTATTTTTAAGCTAAAAAGAGTCCATTTTATTTTGGTAGTATGACTGCTTCAGAGACTTATTTTTAGAAATTTGTTTTGAACAAATCACTAAACTTGGAAAAAACAGTTTTTCATTAAAAGTTTCTTTTTTTTTTTTCTTTTTTTTTTTTCTTTTTTTTTTTTTCTTTTCTGGGACCAGGGCAAATATTTGTAGTCCTACAGTCCTATAACTGAGGCACCCATAATCAGAGAGATTGCAGATGGAACCCATGAGCCTTTGGCGGTTGAACCTCTGCCATCCATAACGTCGGGGTTTTTCCAGGGAACGCAAACCAGAGCTGTGCCCAGAGTTGCCCCCAACACAGCCCATCTCACCCCACTGACTGGAGAAGGCACTTTGGTTCCCAACACCAACTCTGCAATTTGGGTGCCCCGTGGTGGGTGGTATGACCTGCTCCTGTTTCTCCTGGAGTGGGATCAAAATGCTACAGCTCTCTGAAGGTGCTGGATGGGGCTCCTTCTCCTCCTTTTCCCATAGCGTGTGGGTTTTTGCAGAGGCAGTAACCCAGGAACTGCTAGATCCATAGACCCAGCTGGCCCAAAGATGGTCAGTTTGGGCTATATTAGAAAAAGGAGCCCATTTCCTCTGTTTCACCCATGCTTGTCTGAGATAGTTGCAGCCCAGCCCGGCCCAAGAGTGCTAGGTTTTTCTTATCTTGCAGTAGAAAAGCAAATAATCCTTCTTGCTCAGGTATCTTGGAGAGAAGCATAGCTGCCTTCTCAGCATGAGAAGGTGTTAACTCTGAACACTACTGATGGCATTTCTGCTTGTCATGTGCACTGCAAAATCCTGCACTTTGTGGCAGCAGTTTCCCACTAACGTGCTTTGCCAGAAGGTTTTCCTGATTGCCCTGAACCGCAGTAGCTTCATTTGGAGGTTGGGGGGTCACATATGAGTGGGAATTAACTGACTGCCCATGCTCAAGTGCTCAGATATGGCCAGACACACAGGCTCCCTCCATGGCCCCTTCGCAGATCACCCGGCAAAGCTTTCAATATGTATAAAAGACAGCTCCTCCTGGCAATAAAAACCCAGAAAACCAAGCAGAATAAAATCACCAGGGCTCAGTGTTCCTCCAAAAGGGATTCACTGAGCTCTTTTCCAGGCTGCTGCCCAGCAGTGACACTGCCGGCGGGGAGGCAGCGCCTGCTGAAGGGACATTTCCAACACTAGATGGTGCAGTGACCCTAGACATGAAGGAGCAAAACTATCTTGCTTTTCTTTAATTCACTCCTTTCTTGCCCTGCATCTCGGTCCCCAAGGGAATTTGGGGCAGAACAGCTCTTTTTCAGCATTCAGGCAGGTTGCCACCCCTTGGTGGATGCTCAGCATCCTGCGGTGGGGACCGTCCCTCGATGAGCTGCGGTGGCCGAGGGATTAGGGTCTTGCCTCTGGGGGACATCACCCATGCCAGGAGGTGAAGCAGGGATCAGGGGGATCAGACTCTGGGTCATTTCCTTGTTGCCTTAACACGTGCGGTTTTTCCTCGGCTGCACAAAGGCGGAAGGTCAAAGGCTGGGGATTAAAAGGTGACGGATGGACATCTGCGGCTGAAACACGGAGCGGTCGTGCCCGGGTGTCCGGCGGCGGCGGCCGTCCTGCTTTATGGACAAATTGGCTGCAAGGAGATGGGGGGGAGGTTGTCCAGGGCTAAGGGGCATCCTTGGATCTTGCGTCGGAAGCCACTGGGGTGGCACAGGACATGGCCATGCTGGCTCGTCCCTACCTGCCGTAGGTGTTCTGAACATGCAGAGCAAAGGGGAAAGCACTTGTGCATGTTCCTCCTTCTCTGACATATTTCCCATCTCTCGTCCACGTGGGACATCTGTGTTTGGACCTAATGGGACAGATTTAGCCAGCAAAATGCTTTTTCCTTAATGATTTGAGAGGACACACGTGCTGTGGTCCCTCAGCCCTGGTGGTGTCTGTAGCAAATACCTTCTTCAGCAAGTGAGCAGGAGCCTCCAGGACGGAGGTCCCTGCAAGTTGGTGCCTCAGTTTACCTCTGATTATGAAAGCAATAAGCAGATAACCCTGCTCTCCAGAGGTGCTGTGAGATTCAGGACATGCTGAGAAAGTGTTTGGAGCTCCCTGGGGTATTATTACAAGGCTACTTCTATATTAAGAATGGTTGATGTCTTACTTGTGTGTCTTTCCTTCTTGTCTCATGGCTGCTGTGCCACCTGTGGGCTGTATCTCACCTGGCTGGTATCTCCATGGCATGATGTGCTGATGTGAATTAGAGGAGAGCCTTTACATCAGTTTTTTGGGGGGCTGGTGTACCAGGGATGTACCCAGATGTGGTTGGTACCCAGAGACTCTCCTCTCCCTGTGCAGCAGGACAAATGGTCGTCATCTCCGTGAGGACGTTAATAGATTTTAATGGGCCTGAGCAGCTTTACACAGTCCACCCACACCTTCTCTCCATGGGCCCATCATCATCACCGTCTTGAAAAGAGCAGGACCAAAACCTGAGTGGTCCCTAACGGCCCAGTGAAGGTATCATCTTCGCCAGCTTGGAAAGCCCAGGGCCAAAACCCGAGCTGGCCTCAAATCTCATGCAGGGTGAACAGCGACAGCTCTCTTCATCCCGTTGGCTCAGTTTTGGATCCCCCCTCCTGGATTTTGGGCCCTCGACGGCTGTGCCTGTATTCAGCTCCTATTTGTTTTTGACAGTCGGTGTTCTGCAGCTCAGATGGGCTCTTTGGTCCTTGGAGGTGCTTGGACACAAGAAAGTGTCCAGCTCCCAACTGAGGCAGCTCAAACTCCTGCTCTTTGATGGGTGGATCTGGGCATCAACGTGGCTTTGAGCAGGGGGTAGTTGTAGGAGCAGATCAAGGAGCAATCGATCAAGTGCGGGACCTTATGCCCATGTCCCACACCGTCCCTATACTGTGGGTCTGTCCTCGCAGACGGACCCAAACTGAGCCCCAAGACCACATGCCTTCAACCTTCAGCCAAGAAGACAATCCACCAGACCCTACGGGAGATGGAGCCGCTTTTTCTTCCTCAAGCTGGACCTCCCCGTGAAGACAGATGAGGGTCTGGCTTCTCTGTCCTGGCCCCACCACCCAAAACCTTCCTCTGGGGTCAAGGCACATGTTTGGGCCACCAGACCTTGCAAGGTTCTTCAGCAAGCTGGGGCGCAAAGCCTGAGGCGGGGGAAGCCATGCCGTAGCCCCGGGCGGTGGGAACTTGGGCGTTCGCCTTAATTGAGGGCTTCAAAAGTCACTCCCAGTGCTGGGAAGGTGACTTAGCTCAGTAATGGCCAAATTCTCAAATACCTGAGGCTTGAGTCATGGCTCGAGGAGGAAACATGCATAAACAAGCAGCAAGCCAGGAAACTCCACCGCTGCGATGGACAAAGGTAAAAGTCAGTGGCTTGGTATGCCTGCGCGATAGCAGCAAAAACCCAAGGCAGCAGGTTTTAGCTGATAATCGCAGCACCCGGGGCTGTGCTCACGCGAGTGAAGGGAGGGCAGATTTAGGCAGCGCGGCCGAGGAACACCCAGGCAGCCGGAGCTGCACCGCCGGTCGGGGTGGTGGGTGAAATCGCAGCGCTCCCCTGGGATTTCTGACTGGGGAGGGGGATAAAAACAAAGTTCATCCCCTGGGAGGTCAGCACGGTGGGGAAACTGAGGCAGGGAGCATGCAGGAGGTGATATCTCATGTTTCTGAGCCCTCGGCGTGACCCCAGTTTCTCTTCTCTCTGCCAGACCAGCGCAGAAAATAAACAGCCCCAAATCTCAGCTGTCAGGCCTGGATCCCAGTGGGGCTTTTCGTATCCCACCCCTCTGAATTCCCCCTCCAGCCTGAGGAATGAAGGCAAAGAAATTTCTCCCAGGTAAGGTCAGGCATCACCCCAGGAGCTTCCAACCCATGTTCAGGCTTAGCTGCAAGTCCTGAGGATGGAGGTCCTTCTGGCTCTTTTCTGCCTCAGTTTCCCCTTAAGCAAAATGAGACCTATCAAACTCCTCCCACAGGGATGCTCTGAACATAGTTACACGTTCTGAATTATTCTCTACTGAGTATCCAGCCAGCAAAGAGAGAGAAAATCAATGTGGTGTTGGGAGGTGGATAGAGGAGACCTGGTGCACCTGGGGAGAATGGAGAACTGGTGAAAATCCATCCTCACTGGTGCCCAGTGGCTGTGGGGCAAAGCGGGCACAACCCTGCGGTGTGGGGTGAAGCTGACCCACGTTCTGCTTTTCCATCCCTCGTCGATGTTGGGGGCCTTATCTCATGGTATCAAGCCCTGAGGAGGCAGAATCGCTTCGTTCAGGGCGCCCGGCTGGCCGGTAAACAGCCGAGGAGCGATGGGCGTGCGCCGAGTTTGCCTTCCTGGCTGGCACGCCGCTTATCGCTCTCCCGGCATTTCCCATTTTTTCTGGTGTAGCACTTGAAGGACAAGAGAGACATTGTCACTGTTCCTCGAGCTACCAGGCGGGGGGCACAGGGGGGGGAAAACACCCTTCTCGGCCTCTCTCTGCCTGCGCCTCTGTCTCTATAAATCAAGTGGATTTGTGCGGCTCCCCGGTCAAGTATGGGCATTAGCGCTGCGATGCGAAGTCATTTCAGTAATGCGCACCCAGGAATGCGCCTTATCTGATTTCCCTCCTGGATTTTCTTTTTCCCAGTCCTGCAAACCAAGGCTGAGGCTCCCCCTCCCTGGGCTCACAGACCGAGATGTCCTGGGAGAGCATCGGTAAGATGCCGGTGGGATTCACCGGAGCCTTCTTGGTGAGCACGGACCCATCCCACGTTGCTCAGGGAAGGGAATGAGGCGATGACAGCCCCCCTTGAGCAGCTGCAATTTGGGGGTCGAAAATTCAACCCTTCCTCTTTGCGCTGCCGGGCGAGGCAAGGGTGGAAAAATTGCCCTGGGAGCTCAAATATAACCTAGGCATGTGTACAAATCACCCCACAAATAGATTCCCCTCCGGATTATTGCAGATGGGGAGCTTTCCGTGCTGGATTTCTTTTGGAAAAAGAGCTTTTCCTTTACCGGAGCGGGAGGGGGCCGGCGGCCGGGGGAAACACGCCTGGAATGTGACAAGCCTGTTCTCCTGCTTGTTTGTGTAAACGAGTTAGGTCTATTCCCTTCCTCTCAAAGTGCACGTTTTTAAGCCTCCTTGCAAAGCAAATTTACTTTGAGAGCACATGGATGCCAGCACGGGGGGCGGGGCATGGTGGTTGGTGATGATAATAGTTAATAATATTAATTATTGAGAATAATAAAAGCTCTTTCCTTCCCCAGAAGTGATGGGTGGTGAACAAGGGCTCCGTCCAACACTGTCCACCACTTCCATGTCCGTATCTCTTCTCACTTGTCTCCTACGAGACCATCTGGCCATCCCCAGCTGGGAATTTCTTGACGAGATGGTTTTCCATGAGGAAAAGCTCAGGTGTCCACAGCTGACCCTTTTTGCATGTCCAGGGTGCAGTGAAGAGCCCCTCAGCTCCTGAGTTGAAGCCGCAGCAAGAAACTCTAGAGCAGACCACAGAGCAACTGATAATTCACTATAAAACCCAGAGATGTGGATGGACCCTGAAGGCTGGTGGGTGGCAATGTCCCTGATGGGTGAAGGACTTGCTCAGCTCCAGAAGGACACTCAGCTTGGCCCTGCTGCTATCCCGGGAAGAGAATCTTTTATTCCCACCCCTGACGCAAAGCTTTGAGAGGTCGCTATGAGGCAGTTCAGAGGACAAAACTCAGTTTTTTTGGCCTGAGAAAGTCACTATCATCCCCTCCACTGCCACCTTCAGTTATATCTTAGAGCAGTTATTGGCAGCAATATCTTAATAATAATAATAATAATAATAATAATAATAATAACGACAATTATGATGGTGATGATCTGTGGTCAGTTACAATATCCCTGGAAATTTCAGATGCCAGCAAGTGCCTGGGGAATAAGCCCCTCTCTAAGTGATGTGCAAAGACCCCAAAATGTCCCCTCCCGCTCACCACCCCAGGCACCAGGAGAGAGGCAAATTTTCAGGGTTTTATCCACTAAAACAGACCCTGGAGCAAGGGATTGGGTTTTCCAGAGTGATTCTAGGTATGGCAAGCAGCTGTGGGCTGCCCGTGCTCCTCGGCTACCTCCCATACGTGACCAGACGTTTCAGATAAAATCCGTGGACATCCTCAATGTCTCATGTTTCTCCCAAGCCAGGCAGCCAGCTGTATTTTTCCTCCTTTCCCTGTCATACCTGGCTGTCAAACCGGCTTGTTGCTGTTGGGCAGGCTGGCAAACAGCCTTGGCATCACCTTATCACGTCCTCCCAAACAGCGTTTTAGCTGAAGCTGTGCAGGTGAAGACAGGCGTGTGGAAAGGCACGTCTCCAAAGGATGCAAGGTTGGGGATTTATCCTATATGTACAGGTAGGGAAACTGAGGCACTGAGACAGCCAAAGGCAGCTTGCCTGTGGCAGTTTGAGTTAGCAGCCCCATCTCGCGTGTCCAAACCCCATGAACCGCCCGTGCACATTTTCCATGGCCAAGTTCACCCTGATTTCACCCTGGGCATGGAATGCGCACAGAGGTCACCTTCTCCTCCTCTCCCTTTGGGTCCTGCAGATTTCCTTGGCTCCAGACTCTGCTTACAGGCTCATCAGCTTTGCTGCCTGTGCAACATATGGCTTTTCCTACTCCTTGAATGCGTCTTTTGATGCCATTTAGAAAATTCCTCCCGGTAACCACCTTGCTGATAGGATGTCTCAGCAGCCCTGGCCAGGACAGCCGTTCCTCTGGGTGCCAACACGTCATGTCCCAGGATGGAGCCAGCGTGGCTCCTTGGGCACATCTGTGGTGGCCTGGGCCAAGAGGTCTGGTGATCAGCAGGACTGGGAGGACAACGGGACATATTGGGACCTCTTCGGCAAAGCCAGTTGGGACCATCCCCACCTTTCCGCCCTGAAAAAAGGTGACCTGTGGCACTTAAGACTTCCTGAGGAAAGGTGGGCACAAAGAGGCTGAGGGCTGGGTATTTGGGAATATTGCTGATTTTGTGAGGAAAGGTTGAATTCTGACATGTTTCCCTTCAGTGGCCCAAATCCCAAAGGTATTGGTGGGCTGAAGATGCCAGAGAGGCACTTCGTGGCAGCTGCATTTGGTGTGCAGGACAATCCCCCAGGCTGCCCAAATAATCTGTTTATTTTAGCAAATGGGGAATAATCCTCCTCTTCTCCCCTGCCATCTCTTGCCAGGAGCTGTCTCCCAGGCCACCGGGTCCCTCTCAGAGCAGTTGGGATTTTGCTGCTTGATAAAACGGGACTCTTCACCCCACGCTGTCAGCTCTGCAAAGCCCAGGAGCTTTGTCCAACGTGTCTGTCACCATGGCTGAGCCTTAACAAAGCTATTTCAGCGCGGTAGGTGCTTCAGCTCCTGTGTGTCAGCCCAGCTAAGGGCAGAAAACTTGCTCCAGAGGTCTGTGGGTGCTGCCAGGGGACAGCCAGGGAGACCGGGACACCCATTTTGTATCAACCCCTTTGGTTATGAGTGGGGCAGACCCCAGGACTTGCAATGCTACCACCACCATCCGAAATAATCGCTGTGTTATAGGGCTGTAGACCAGGATCCAGGGCTAGGTGCTACACAGTGGGCTGTGAGTGTCTGCTGCAGTCTTGGGGTCCTTCTTAAGCCTGTGTTTGGGGTATTTGAAGGTGTAAAGCCTGCTGGGATAATGTTGGTGGACCAAGCGTGGAGGAGGGATTGAAATTGCTCTCCAGTTCATACTGGAGAGACTTGTCCCCAAACCATGCCTGGCTTCAAGACCAGGATGGCATTGATCTGTTGAGCCCAGGGTGTCCTCTCGCCTCAGCCTGATCCAACAATTTGTCAGGGGACGAGATCTTCCTGGGGTGACTTTGCAGGAGCAATGCACGGGTGCTTTTAATATGTGCAGGGACGCGTCGAGGAGCTGTGGCCTTTCCAGATGGGCTGGGGAGCTCTGCTCATGCCAAAGTGCGTTACCCACCTACCCATCTGGCTGGTTATTTCTGAATGAGCAACGCTTTGTTCAGCTGTACCTGGGGTACAGCCTTCTCACAGCCTGAAATCTCCCAAAGTGTTGAATCTACTCCTGTTACACAGTAAGATGTAGCTGAGAGGGTCCCCTGAGTAAGGGGTGGCGTGTGTCCCAAAACACGCATTGACCCACATCCCACCCCATCCTTCTCCTCCACCACCAGCCTACTCCACCTTATTTTCTGGTATTGACTTAGTCAACCTTGGGGTTGACAAATCTTTATTTCCAAACCCAAAATACTTCCATGCATGCTGGATTGTTTTCTTTAATTTTGTCTTTTTACTATTCAGCAGCTTTAAAATGAAAATGGCTGAATGCAAACACTAGAGAAAAGCTTCCTGAACCAACACAAGGTCCATCTTACAGCCTGCCTGCGTGCCTCTTCTCTGCTCCAGGGTGCATCCACCGAGGACCAGATTCACCCCCTGAGATGGAAACAAATCTTCTCCCTGGCCATAGTCAATGGAGAGAGGGACCTCTGACTTCCCTCCTGGAGATGTTCCCATTTGGGCAGCTGCCACGGTCAACAGAGAGAGGCACCTTCCCAAGGCAACTCTTCCCACCGAGTCTCTGGCTTCCCTCTTGGAGATATTCCCATCTTGGGTAATGGCATTCCCAACCAACATGGGCTTTTAAGACCTTGAACTATGCTGGATTGGCTAATTCTAGGTTGAGACATTAGACCCTTTTTCTCATGCAACCTTTGGTTTCTCTGCTGGAATTCCCTGGGGAGATACTGCCATCGGTTTGAATGGACCCCTGTCCACTCCAGTCCTTTCCAACCCCCAAATGTGGTGTTAAAAGCTGCGAAGCGTGTCTTGCTTTTTGTTCCGTGTTGGGACACGTCTGAGGCATTAAGCTCTGAATGCCACGTGAAGATCGGGAACATTTTTGTGGCAAGCTGCCACCTTCCCCTGGATCATTTTCCTCCTGAGTGACAAACCCGGCTCTGAAATGCTTCTAATGCTTTGCAGTGCTGTGGCTTCTCTCGTGTGATCGTCTCCGAGCATAGTACAGACATTATCTAATTACGGCCCTCCCTGAAGCAAAATGGGGCAATTCCTGGCATTTTCAGCGTGCTTGTGTTTGTATCATATGGAGTCAATCCAGGCAGACAGATAATCCCAAACACTGGTGATGCTTGAGTCTACCTCTTTGCAGGCTGCTGCCTCTTTGGATGATGGTCAGAAATGAAATTTGAAAGCGGGGCAGAAGTTTTCGACATGTCTTTGCTCAGGAGCTCAGGTCATTGTGGAAAAAGTCCTTCAGATTGAATTCTCTGAGGTTTAGGTCCCTGAACGAAGCCCAGCATCTCCACTGGCTTCAGTGGGAGCTCAGACACCAGGTGCCTACGAAGATATCTACTGTGGGCACCTCAATTTGGATGTCTTAATTTGTCAGCTGACCTTCATCCCTAATGTTAGATGGGATGAATCCCACCTCAGCTGCAACTAGTAGTGGTGGGACCACACTCCAGGTCCTCACTAGAGCATCTGTGCTCATTTTCTTCTTGCACAGATACAGCCCGGCCACGTGGGCTCTGTGTGGGGTGGAAAATGTTACACCAGCTGTGTGGTCTGGGGTTATTTTTATTAGTCTTCGACTCAATGGGTGAATTGCAAGCCCACTCCTGGAGCTGTTGAGCAACATGGTTATTTAGACTTGAAACCAAGAGTTGATTTTTTTCCCTTTATTTCTTCCCCACCCCTTTTGGCCAATACACTTGGATGATTTACTGATGCAGATCTGCTGGATTAAGTAATTGATTTGATGCCTCTTGAGTGCCAAGAAAGAAATACTCCGCATTAAAAAATTAAAAAATGTGCCAACAAATCCAGCCTTAAGTACTATTTAAAGGCTTTTGAAAAGGCTGGCTTGACACCGGCAGGGCCACCCAGGCTCCTGTTCCTGTGTCCCCTGCCCCAGTGCCTTGGGAGGATCCCCCACAAGGATGAGAATGGGTTTTTATTCCCATCCCTTTCAGGGGCCAGTGGGTTGCGTGGGGTGCATAGGCACCTTCCAGCTTGAACAGGGCGGGAAATAATTATAATAGTAGAAATTTTCCCATTCCTCAGCAAGGTGAGCTCCAGGGCATCAAGGAAAGAGCAAAGAGCAGCTCTATGGGAGGATGACTGATGGACAGATCAGCCCTTCCTGAGGTCAGAGATCTAAGTTCAAGCCTCTTTCTACTCTCTGCCTTGCCCTTATCATAAACTCTTTAAGGAAGGGAGCGATTTGATAGTGCAAGTACTTAAGTACTCATTAGGTATGAGTTACGTACTCATACCAGTACTCACGGATATGAATTACTCTTGGGATGGACATTTCTCCTTTGCTTTTAATTAGAAATTCTGGGACAAAAGAATATTTCCTGGCAAATTTGGTATGAACTGAGATTTTCCTAGGGAAGCTCTATTACTTTATGAAATGAAGAACATTCAAAAAAATTGTCCGAAACACAACCTCACGCTCAGCTGTTCTCTGAATAGCATTTTTGGTGGCCTAAACTGGGTGATCATTCTGCCCGGTAAGCCCAAGTGGAATAAACTAGCAAAGGGTAGTACAAAAATATTGCAAAAAAGCCTTTGTCCCTTCTGGATCTCTGCAAATAAAAGTTTGATTTAGCCCATGGCAGAAATATTTCAGTGAGTACCTTTGGTGGGGGCTTCAGGGGGGTAAAATTAATTGAGGACAAGAAGTGAAATGGGGATAGGAACCTCTTCCAAAGAGACTTTAAAAGGTAGCAGAAGATGGAGTGAAGTATTTCAGCTGTGAAAACAATTGCTGATAAATTTGGTTACTGCATGGCAGCCCTCTCTGAAATATGGTCAAGATAAGGCCGAGAAATTCTGGGATTGTTTTAACCATTGGTGCTAAATCTCTGCATTTTGGACCTAATTCTGCAGTTGAAAAGTAGCTGCTGGTTTTAGGTGTTTCATCAAAGCTGAGCTTAGCAACCTCTCCCAAGGCAAGTCCAAATGAGAGCATCCCAAAAGCCCCAAACAAGGATAAAAAAATCATGGCTCCACTCAGAAACATAAGGTTTGATCACTCTGGGCCCCAGTTTCCCACTTGCAAAAAGTGCCAGGAGTGGTTTCAAAGTTATTCTGAACTGCAAAATAAACACCACTGGTTTAGGGAGAACCTCAGTAGGGCTGTCTACCCACTAATTTTTTTCAGTGTTTTTTTTCCACAATTTTTTTTCTGGGGAATATGGTTGCAGCATTGCCAACCGCTGTGTGATTCTTCGGGTTCCTGGTATTTCTCCTCTTGCTGTGCCAGCTTCTGGGCTCCTGAAATTCTGGAGAAATCACGACTTTCCTTTTGAGAAACCAGCAGCTTTTAGCTCATAAAGAAGCATGGCAGACCTTGAAAAAGCTGGACGTTACAAATTCAAAGTTGACTGAAAGAAAAGGGCTGCCTCCAAAGTCTAGATGGCTAAAACGATTACACATGTTTGAAATCCTCACTGTTCCCAACCCGCTCATCCCTCTTGGGGCTCCCTTGCTTGTCAGCTGCTGAATATTTGAGTTGCCAGCCCTGTGCTGCTATGAGATGGGTAAGACCTGGCAACTGAAGATGATAATTACTAAAAAATTATCGCACCACCAGGAAAAGAAAAAAACACCAAACAAACAAAAAAAAAAGGGGGGGGGGAAGAATGATGTGACTGGGGCTCCCAGCTTGTGTTTGGCATGTTTTTAGTTTGGCAGTGTATCTTTGGTTTTTGGGAGAGTCCCTCCAAGAGCTGGTGAGCGCCCTTCATGGTCAGGACTCTAATTAGCCACTTGTCTCTCCCTGCAGGCATCTGGATGGGCTTTCCCAGCACGTTGTGCATCCTTCAGTCGGGCACGGAGGGGAGGCTGGCAGCCTCCGGGCTTCACAGGGTGCAGAATTTGCATCGGCTTAATCGGAGGTAGCGGAGTTGGCCTGTCTCTATTTTTCTCCTTTTTTCCCCTTCTTTGTTTTGCTTCGTGACGGGCTGCTGAATGCATGAAGTGATGTGAATTGGTTTGATTTAATTAATCCGTTTAAAAAATATAGATCTGGTGTTTGTACATTTCCCCTCCATCTCTCTCGACAGATTTTTGGCTCTCCGCTCCAGCAGGCTTGCAAGCCGGCAAACTCCCTCTGCTGGCACGGCTACCTCCCATTTTCTTCTAGCCAGAAATGTATGATATAATCAGACTTTCCCCAACGGTATGATCCTCTTCATGGGAACAACACTGTGCATCGGTTTCCTCGCTTTCTACACCAGTTGTTGTCGAGCATGTTAGCATCCTGGGGATGCTGCAAGCCCCCATCCCTAACCTGGCAGCAGATGATGGCCAAGCAACGTGGACATCCCCATGGGAGCAGAGCTCTGTTGAGCGGCCACCCTCGGTGCCAGCGTGGTTCCCTGATCACTCATCTTAATTTTCCAGGGAGGACAGAGGTCAAGCATGAGGGATCTGGGTGTACTTACTCACGAAGCAAATTATTACCCAGGTTGAGTAACTGGCACCTGCCCAAGAGGGAATGAGAGAAACTTTCTGGAGAGATTCTGCCCGTCTAGTGCTGGGACCTTATCAGGGCTGGACTATGTTGAGGAAGGATGTTTATCCATTCAGACACTTTTTGTTGAAGAGATTTCTCCTCCACCAACCAAAAACCCCATACACATGTGGAGAGCTTCCTCCTCTGCCGTGGCAAATGTACTTGACGGCGTGTACCTGAAAGCAGCCACTGTGCTAAAGTGTTTGCTTGGCTTCAGAAATGTTAAGAGAGGGAATTTCTCTTTAGGAAGGTCAAAGATGTTGGTTTTGTGTTCACTCTGTGCCTGATCCAAAGCTTCTTGAAGTCAACGCAAAGCTATCGTGGACTTTGAATCAGGCTCTGAGCCCACAAACTCATACCTGAGCAGGAAAGAAAAAAACAAAAGGCAGCAGATGCCTCCAAATGAAGAAAGATCTTGTTTCCAAAATCCCACCTTGAAACTCCAGTCATTGGAGGGCTGGTGCTCCTTTCCCTGCTGGGCACCAGCGAGGTTACCCTTCTGCATCTCCATCTGTATCAATGTCCAGTTTCCTCTTGAAACCTGCTGAAATCTTGTCCTCTGCTCCACAGGGCAAACACCCATCTTATGCAAAGGTTTATTTTTTTTTAAATGATTCCTTTATTATCTTTTCCACTGATACACAGATGTTTTATCTGTCCCCGTAAAGCTTCAGCAGGTTGTGTTCAAAGTAATGAACGTGTCTTTCTTCTCCAGTGCTCCTGGGGTGTGAAGCTGGTGCAGTGAAGGTTGGTGCCTGGCCAGGCTGGAGGAGAAGTCATCTGCTGAAGGGATTTTAAGTCCTTTCTAGGGGGATTCTCCTCTCTCCTGCAACTGCCCTAGACTCATAGAATAATAATTTGGGTAGGAAGGGACCTCCAGAGGTCATCGGCTCCAACCCATGGTGTGCTTTAGGCCATTAACTTGACCTGTGCCAACTAGCAGGATTTGGGGACAGGATGGTGACTGTTCCCAGCGGGCAGCATGGATGGGACTGCTCTGCAGTTCACGGGAACTCAATCCTCCATGATCTGAAATCGTTTGAGATTATCATCGATGTGGTTTGGACCCGGGCCAGCCAGGGCTCTCCCAGGCAATCTCCACAAAGCAGGGAGAGGACTGCAGACCCCGGCCTCACCCTAGGAGGTAATTTGGATGCAGCTTCCCTCGCTGGAGGGTCCGAGAGCTGGATGGCATGGAGGCAGGCCGGTTTGCTCAGTCCCCAGTTCCCAGATGGATGATATTTGGCTGCCCTAGCACCAAGGATTAGGTGCTGTGTTCTTGGTGTCGTGATGTGGGGCTTTTAGGGATAGCATTAGAGCCAACCTGGTGCAGTCAGTGCCTGTGCAGCCTTTGCAAAGAGCCAGTCTTTTCTTGGAGAAAGGTGTTTTCTTGCTCCAGAGTGGAGCTGACGCGCAACCAGGGTGACCCTCAGGACCTGGGAGCAAAAGAAGAAGAGACGGGAGCTGGTGGCATCATCCAGAAGATCATGGGAAAGGGTGGGGTTGGTGTATGAAACAGCCCGAGGAGCAGCCAAGCTTGGGAACTGGCTGAGAGCAATGTTGTGTGAACACAACGCGCTGCAAGAGGGCTTTGGGTGGCATTCGTGTTGTGCAGGCAATGTCAGAGAAGGACGTAGCCCTGGTGTCGGGGAGGTCTGGGAGCAAACGGGGGGCACTGGTGAATGGGAGGAAGGAGATGGAAGAGGACAGGGGGCCAGTCTGGCGAGAGCAGGCTGGGCTGCCCAAAAAACGGTCGCGTCTTGCAAACGGCTGCAATCGCAGAGCAGAGTATTGGCAACACGAAATATGTCAACGGGCAGCGATTAGGGCTGCGGCACGGAGCCCTGCTGACCACCAAAGGAGATGACGTGATGGGGGGACCGGGGCCAGCCCGGGGCTCACTCAACACCTGCCCTGGGATCGGCACAGCTGGATCTGGGCAGGATTCTCCCCCCACCACGGCAGCACGTTTCCCTGAGTGTCCCGGGACACAGACATGGGCCTGAGGTCCCACCAAGTGCCTCCGAGCTCTCCAAGTGTGAGGAGCATCTTCCTGCCGATGTGGAAATCAAAGGCCAGATTCGGTTTTGTGAGGGGAGTCCCGACCACAGAGAACGGTTGAGAGAGCAGCGGGCTGCAGCTCGCACCGCGTCCTGGTTTCTGTCCGACTCTGATGGAGGTTGGTCTGACGCTTCCCATTAGAAGATGGTATTTCCAGTTTCTTCGAAAACTTTCAGCACTCGGGATGAAATTTTCCAGGCCCACATCTGCCTATGTGCCGCAGTTGAAAGCTGAGACCGCAGTGTTTTGTCCCTCCCAGGAACAGCTGCTGGTTTTGCTGGAGTGACCAAACACATTTGGGGGCAAGAATTTCTACCCCACTTAGCAATGGTGTTAGCATGAGGATTTTGTCCTCCTGCAAAAGCAAAACAGAAGTGTATTCCTCCAGGGAGGAAAACCCTTGTTTGCACACGACCAGGAGAAACCAGTTAAAGTGCAGAAGCTAAATCCTGCAACAGTCTATCTTCACTGATAACCCGCCAAGCACACAGCCATTGCCACGTCCTGCCCTAGTCCTGAGATGTTGCTGGTCTGTCTTTGAAGCTTTCCATTTCAGTGACTACCACCGATGGCTCAAGGTAGCCCTTGAGATTAGCAAGGACTGACAAACTCCATGGAGATACAAATCTTCATCTAGATGGTACCCAGCCCCTGCAGATTATGAGGATATGATTTCTCAAGCTCACAAGAACAGCTGCTATAGCTAACGTCCTTTGGTTGTGCCATTTCTGGACTGAAAGTGTTTTTTTGGTGTGCTGAACAGAGCCAGCTGTGCAGGTATCGTGGGGACTTACCCCTATTTCATTCAGCACTGGGAACCCCTCCAGGACCACATCTCTGCTTGTGCTTCTGAGCCATAATGCCCTTTTTTTCCCTCTTTAAGGGTGGCTGGGATGGAGCAGCTATTCACTGGGTGTGCTGCTCCAGGGGCTGCTCATCTCCTGCTAGATCACTTGCTCACCAGTATCAAACCCCACATTCCTGTGGGCAGCCTGACACCTTGGGCTCTCAAAGGCCAGCAGTGGAAAAGCAAATTTTCCTTCTAGGCATGTTTGAAAGAAGGCATCAGAGAAGAATTTCCAGTGGAAAAATACCAAACTCTTGCACTTGACTGAGAACCAAAATAGATTGCAACAGTGCTTTTCTCTGGGAGGAATTTTCCTACCTGGGGGCAGCAGGGGGGAAAGGGCTTGAACGGACAGGCATGAGGTTAAAAAAAATTGTCAGGTCCTTTCTTTGCACAAGCAAAATGGGAGGTTGGCAGCAGGGCATCTCTCCTGCGTGTGCTGTGCACGAGGGACCGGCGCTGCACCTTGCTTTGGACTTCTTGTTGTGTTTTCCTTGTGCGTTGGCAGAGCTGGATGGATGGTGTCCCATCAGCCAAGGAAGGACTGGAATACATTGTGTTCCACCATGGTATATGTTATACATTCATTTAATTTGCTGCATATGGTTGCTGATTATATATATAATTTCACAGGATCATGGAAGAGTTGAGGTTGGCATGGATCTTTGGACATTGTCTAGTCCAAACCTCTGTTCAAGCAGGGCCACTAGAGCAGGTTGCCCAGGACCGTGTCCCCTTGGGTTTTGTATATCTGCAAGGATGGAGGCTCCACAACCTCTCTGGGCAACCCCGTCCACTGTTTGACCACCCTCACAGTGAATAAGTTTTTTCTTACTTTTAAATGGAATCTTTTGTCTTTCAATTTGTGTCCTATTAATTGTTTTATTTTGAAGATCCACCAGGGTCTTTGAAATGAGCTCCCTTTCCAGTGTTCTTTCATGTTGATCAGTCTTCTGGCCAAAATTCAAGTCCAAATTCAAGTCCAAATGCAGACTCCAAGTTTCTGGGGGCAATTTGCAGACCTGACCCTGCTCTATGGATGGTCCCACCAGAACAGCAAATAAGCTCGGCCACCTTTCAAGCACCTTCTAACCACACCTCCCACCACCTAAATATCTCACCAAGCATCATTACGTCCAACACAGGTGTTGGGACGTGGCCTAAAATTGGCTTCCCAGCACTGAGAAGGGGATGGAGGCTCATCCAGTGACTTCCTACTATCCCCTGGGCAGCAGGATCCGGCCCCGCGGCTGACAATGGGCTGCTTGTTGGGCTGAGGCGTTTGGCAGGACCCCGAGGTAAAGGGGAGACTCCCTTTTACTGCTTCTTGCTTAATAACAGGCTTGAGGATATTAATTACCTTAATTAGAGCTGGCCAAACCTGTTTGGCTTGGAGCTGGGAGTTGGTGGGGACCAGCTCTCTCAGCTTTTTTTCTGCTCTCAGGTCTCATGATGTTCCCTGAAGAGCGAGACCTGTCCTATTTCAAACGTAATTAAAAGGCTTTTGAGAGGCTCCTTAGATTCTGCAGCTTTCCGAGCAAGGAGCCCTCTTTTGAGTAAGAGGCTGTGTTGCATAAAATAGCAAGAAAAGTGGCTTTATCTTACCCCCCCCCCCCCAAATAAAACCGGATGGTTTTAGTAATGCATGGAGGCACCGGGCACCTTCCCAACCATGGGCATAAGGCACCAAGACTGCAAAAAACCTCATTCTTGGGATTGTAAATCCCCTTTGGAAATGTGGAGGGTGTGCATGTGCAGATGAAGAACCTGGGTCAGTCGTGAGGCTGGAGGTGACTCAGCCCCCTGCTTGCCTAGCAGCGCGAGCAAAACCTCCTGCCTCAGTTTCCCAGCTGCAAAATGTACCACGTCTTGTCCAGTCATCACTTTTACTGGCACATAGGTAATATTTATCTGGGGCCTGGGGTATCACAAGCAGTAAAGTTTGGTGACTCAGTTGCTCAGAATTTGCCCGGAGAAGTGACTTTGTGGTGAATGCCACGCCAGTGCAAGGTGGGACATTGGGTTCAGATAGCCATGTGGCTTCTCTCTGGGTTTCCCTGGTTGTTGTCACTCTCCCAGAACGGGCGGAGTTTGCTGATGACCTGTTGTCATGATTCACCCTTCTTTTCTCCTTTGGCTGAAGGTGCTGAGCTCACCTCAGGTTGACGTCCAAACAGTGATTTATGCGTTTGCGGGGCACACTCTCCTCGTGGCTGAGAGAGGACGTCGGTGTGGTTCAATCTACAATTTGTCTTGCAAGAAAGCAGGGCTGCCTGCGGAAGCACGGTCCTTGCAGTATGTGCAGTATGTCACCCCAGAGCTGCTGGTCCCTACCCTTCTCTGTAGCCCCAAGAGATGACAGAACCCATGCCAGATACATCCAGTGCTCACTGTGTTTGAATAATGACCTTGGCTTTCTTTTTCTGTATCCTGTACTATCCCATCTGTGTTCATCAGCTCCAAAGCTTCCATCTCCTCTTGAGAAAGCACGAGGACATGCTGCGGGCCAACCTTTTTTAGCTGGTGTCACGGAGTAGACACTAGCCAGATGAAGGCATCTCAGTGAGGTGGTTGAACTACCAGCTCATCTGCCTGGGGTCCCTCTGTTTTCAGGGGAGAACTTTGTCCAGAAGGATACTTGGAGGTCCTAAGCTGGGATTTTGCCCTGAGTCACCTCCCAGAGGTACCTGATCATTTTGCAATTCTTCTGAAGGTTCTTAGAGATATTTCTTATCTGGTTATGGCAGTTGGGGTCCATTGTGCCTCACTGTGGTGCTGTGTGTGATCAATACAGCCAAAGCGACACTTGCCTTAGCCTAAAGAAGAAGTGACGAAATGTACTGTTTCCCTCCAGTGACTATACAGGGAGCCTGAAATTCTTCATGAAGCATCTTGAGAAGGTTTGAACCCATATAGGGGTGGCCCTGGGTCAGCACATGATGCTCAGGTTGACTTTGTGTCATTACTGCCAGAACTAATGGTATAGACCTGGCTGGGTCAGGTGCAGGGCCCAGAATCCGTTCTCTGGGTAGGTAGGCATGTACGTGATTACTGAGCAAACCTGGCCTTCTTCCTCTTCCAAACTACCAGCTGGAGAGGATCCAGCAGTGCCAGGGTACCCAGACCAGTGACCGAGGTCCCTGCACTATATACAAAGCTGGACTGGTAGAATGTCTATTATCTTGTTTACTCCTTTCCTCTGCACAGCGAGGAGAATGTTATCTCCTTTGGTGGAACATCATGCTGTCTATAAAACATAGGTAGAAAGTACAGAATACAGTGTATAGTTTTGGTCTACATGAAGCAGTGTTTTCAGTGAATAAAATAATTGCACTTAGAAATACTTTGGCTGGTGCAGATGATTTTTAGCCATATAGCCAACTGGCTTTTCCAAGCCAAAGTGACAAAGTGCCCATTCTAATACTCTGCCTCCTCTTCTGCATTTCTTGATGAAGGGTGGACATCCAGAGATACCCTATCCACCAGGTATTGCTATGACACATTGGAGAAAGCAGCCATCACGTTTATTATTTTAATCCTGACTCAATGTTTGAGTA
This sequence comes from Buteo buteo, assembly GCF_964188355.1. NCBI lineage: Eukaryota > Metazoa > Chordata > Aves > Accipitriformes > Accipitridae > Buteo > Buteo buteo. Next base: position 3,452,598 of record NC_134172.1, on the reverse strand, counting down.
TTTAGAAGGTTAGGAGAGTTGTGGGCTCTCCTCATCCTGAGATGTACCTAATTCTTGCATTTGCTGAGTTGAAGAAGAGATTTGAACTGGAGATCTCATAGGAGTTATTCAACTTATTTCCATGTGGGCATCTTACCTTGTATTGTGCACAGCACTTCTGTGGCCACAGAATGGGGCAGTTCAGGGAGCCAATGAATGGAAAACAACACCCCCAACAAAGATTACGCTGACTGAGGGACCCCTCAAGGTCCTTTCCAGATACAGTTTAGTGATTCCAGCTCCTGAAATGCCTCTCTTTTTCTTTTTCTTTTTCTTTTTCTTTTGCTTTTGCTTTCTTTCTCTTTCTATCTTTCTCTTTCCCTTTCTTTCTCTTTCTCTTTCTCTCTTTTTCCTCTCTTTCTCTCTTTCTCTTTCTCTTTCTCTTTCTCTTTCCTTTCTCTTTTCCTTTCTCTTTAACAAGGCTGCTCTCATTCATGCTTTTGAAACATCACGTTACAGCCCAGGCTGCAGATTATCTTGTCCATCTATGTGAGAGAGACATTAGTGAATGCAGCACTGCTGTTGCTGGAAACCTGTGTACACTGGTGTAAGGATAAAACAGACCATGGAGGTTATGATCCGGAAAGATGGATTTTCACACTAAATGATGTGAGGTCAGGTATTGAGGGGCCTATTCTGTAATGTTAAGGGGTACAGTATATGTACTCATCCTCTACTTATTAATGTAGCTGGATACTAAATATTAGTGTGCTATGACTGTGGACTGCGCTTAAAATTTGGGTATGTGTGTTTGTGCTGATTTAGAGGTCTGTCACCATATGTTTGTCATCGACATCTTGCATGACCTCAGTGGGCCAACCCAGCTGCAGGTGGTCTGACACGTTAGTTTTGCCTTCTCCCTCCTCCTCAATGACATGAACCTGCCCTGTTGGCCAACCGCTCCCTTCCAGCAGACCAGTTATCCTCTTTGGCATCCCCTGAAGCTGAGCTGCCGACATGGTCCCAGGCTGTCAGACATCTCCAGGGATGGAGGCTGCAAGTGGGTTTCAGAGGGTCTCACTCCTGTTAGACCTCTTCAAGGCTGGTCCCAGCTCCTCTGTCACACTTTGTCCTTACCGCTCAATTAAAGACCCTTCTCCTACATCCCCTTGATTATAAATTTTGCTCAAGCCACCTCTTCATCTCTTCTTTTACAAACTTGCTGAGACCCTGAGTTGGGAGTTGGCTTCCTAGATCTCAACTCCTGCAGCTCCATCCCCTGGTCCTGGTACTTTAGCAACATCTCTGCCCTCTTCCAGGAAATGTGTCCTGTGTTTCAGCTTACCCTAGGAGCAAAAAATTATTGCTTAAGCAGGTTTCAGGCATCTCAGCCTGTGACCTTTCTGTAACTATTTGAATGAGTGTATTGACTTGTTCTGTGAATTATAAACTCCATTAACTCTTTAGTGACTCCCCAGCGCTTGGTGAGAAGGGCTCAGATCCAGGGCATATCTAATGTGCCAAAGTCTCTTCAAGCTTATGGGAATGAGGAGCTTAATCCCCATTGCAGATCTGGTTCAAAATACCCTTTTCAGTGGCAAAGGCTGACAGCTGCTGGTTAGAAATTCAGAATTAGCAACTTCATCACCCAGCACTGTAACATCTTTTTTTTAAATGCTTTCCTAACTTTCAGTCTATGAGAAAGAAATGTACTGTGCCTTTAATCTTGCCCTGCTAAGATTTTCTTCTTTAAAAAAAACACACAACCCAAACTGACTGCACTCCAGCAAACACCTGTATTGCCACTGAAAGGTCTTTTGCTAATATATTTTTCCCCCTGTTCTTCTTGATCACACCTGTCTAGCTTTGGGCAAAATAAAATATTCACATAGCTGCCAGAAGTAAAGTTCTTTCCTGGCTTGAGCTACTGTGTGTAAAGATCTCCAAAGAAATGTCAGATCACTTTATTGAATCCTACTGAAAACTTGCCTGACAGTAACATGCAGAAAGGATCAGGACCTCTCTGTAATTGCCAGTGGGTTGAAAAGAGCGTTTGTTTTGAAGGCTTAAAAATGTTTTTTTCTTTTTTCTTTTTTTTTTTTTTATTTTCTTTTTGTGATGCTATTTGAATGCATTAAAAACTGCAAAGAGCTCTCCGTGCACGTTGCTCATGTAGTTGCATGGATGCATGAACACACGCTGCCTGCACACGGACACATGGGGAGGGCTGGATCTGCAGCTGGATTGCAGCTACCTCTGGGGCAGGAGGCAGAGCCAGCCAGCAGCATGCAGCAGCCAGGGCGCAGGTTAATATATGCAATTTTTCAGGTGCTCTGAGCTTCACACGGCAGTAAAAAGCACCTTTATGCAGAGGACTTTTGCCCTCCTGAAGCCCTGCGTGTGAGCAGGTCAGAGCTACTTCAGAGAGGCGAATTCCACCCTCTGCACACTGTGTCTTACAGCCCCGTCTTCCTGTGAGTGGAAACAAATACCTATTGTAGTGGGGAAAATAATTAGGAGCAGGTGAAAGCATATTTTTAATGATCCTCTGACCAAACTGATATTTAATTTACAATAGGAATATTTGCCTCTCCAAATCCTCACCTGTTGCTCCCAGATGCTAATTACGGTTTGTCACTCCTGTGTCTGCTGGGTAAAATACATGTTCCTCTGAGCAAGACTCACTGCTAACCTTCGCCTTGGCATCCTGGAAAGCAATTCTTTAATTATTCTTTATTTGTGAAAGAAGTAACCTGGGATTACTAATATGATTGAGCTCCAGCCTTTGAGATGGGGGAGGCAGCTGGAGCATCACTGGAACCCTCATTTCTATCTGAGCTTCTCAGATAACTTTAATCTGAGCTAATCTGTCTCAAGTACTCTACCAGACCTCAAAGTCTGGTTTGTAGGAACACTTGAAACCCAGCTGTGGGTCTTTCTTTTCCCCAAAGACTGTTGTTCCTGTTAGTCCAAGATGAAGTCTCCGTCCTCAGAGACGGAGACTCACTTTGAGGTCTGAGTTTGCCAAACAGCCCACTGCTGCTCAGCAGGCTCAAATCCTCAGATGATGCCACATCCAGGGTTTTTCAGATTCAAACCCTGGCCCCAGACTTTCCGATGTCTCTGTTCTTCTGTGGTCATTTCCCTACTAAAAGGCACCCTGTGTGTCACAGGTCTTGTGGGAAATCTGAAGCCACCAGAGGCAGCAGCTCAGAAAATACACAGAGGAATCTCAGCTCCCTTGGCTTGAACTGAAGTCCAGCAAATTCAGTAAGGATGGTATTCATCTCACCTGCCTTTAGGTGCCCACAAGGTTCATCTGGCACTCTGAGGCAGTCACCTGCATTTCACTTTGTTGCCCATAAAGAGAAATGGGAAACTCTTGAGGAAAGGTTTGGTCTGTGTCAGACAGGAACTGAAGACACATCAGAAAGTTGCCACCTTGTCTGGATGTTCGAAGTTAAGAGGGTTGGACTATTCCCGAGGTCTTTATCTCCTAACAAAGCTCTTCATCTGTCCCAGGGGGACCCATTTTTGACAGTGAAGGCAGCAACAGGGTTATACTCATGTTCTTGGTGGAGCCAGGGTGACTGAGTGGCTGAATCTGGTTTGTATTGCACACACGGACACACACGTTTATCACACCAATTTTGACATTGTTAGCTAGACCTTTGGGGCCCCAATACACCTTTCTGTGCTGCAAAATGAAATAGCCTAAGGCAAAGGGGTTTGCCCAAGGACATAGAAGGAGCCAGACCCACAACAGGACAAGACTGAAGAAGAAGAGCTGGGGGAGGAAATAGTTTCAGCTTGGAGCCATCGATAGCAGAATGTGTGGCTGCTGATGGAGGTGATGTTTTCTGTCCAGCTCCTCTAAATGTCTTGTTTCACAGCTGAGGGAATGACCAAATGCTTCCTTGGCTTTGCCAACAGGAGCCCTACAATTAGCCAATATCCTAAGCAAAGCCCTCTCGTAAAACCAGCATGGGGTCATCCAGGGCTTCATCCCGGGAGTGACTCCATGCAGTGTTAGTGACCAGACACCAGTCAAACGAGCTGATTTAGAACCCATCATATGTTCACATACGGGCTCATTAAGCATCATGTTGCAGGAACTGATTGGGAAAGCTAACATGCCCCCCACCTCCCACACCATGCAAGTAACAAAAGGCTGGTTTGGTATTGGCATCCCTCATCTACTGAATTTTTTTATTTTTTTGCAGCTGCAGCTAGGGAAGGGGAGATGGAGGATAACTGAGCAAGCTTCTGGTGGTTGGGAACCTGGAGTTTGCAATGTCTCCCCGTAGGAAAGATCTTTTCCTCTGAGTTTGGGAGCACTGGATGAGAGAAAGCCACATGAATTAGAAGCAGGTGGCTGACCTGAGTGGCAAGAAGAATTACAGACCACATCTACCCACCTAAAGCTCATGCTAGTTTAACAATCTTGGCAGGGCTGTGGTCCTGCAAAACCCTTTTTGTACCAGCCTTGCAAGAGAGAGGCCAAAAAAAATCTTTATTCAAGGACATCCGATGTCATTGGAGGAGCTGGGAGTACCTGCTACCAGCCAAAGCACTTGTTTGCTCATTCGGGTGGTATCTCCAGCAGGAGCTGCTAGGATTGCTTGGCTGGTAGAGCTTTCTAAAGAGACCTCCTCCTGCCCAGCGTTAGCTCCTGGCTGGATCTCATCCACAGAGCCACCTGCATTAACGCAGACTTCTCCCCGTGCTGCCCGGGAATGCAGACCCAGGGGCGTGCTGATGCACGCAGGATCCCACGCTGACGTGCTCTGGTGTGTGCAGGCATCTGTGCTCATGGTGGTGGGGTGTCCTTCTGCACGGAGCTCTGCCACCACCTCTCTGCTCCACATCAACTCATGCAGAGCCTCTGCTCTTAAGTCCGACCCTTGGAAACCCTCTCTTGGGCTCTTGCTTCCTCCTGACAACTGTCCATGCCTGCTTGCACGTCCATGTCCACGCGTGCACATGGGTACGGACTTTTTGTGTGTGTTTAGTTCCCCATCAGCAAATCTTCCCTGTCTCACTCTTGAGATTGAGAACCGTTTTGGCGACGGGGTGATGGCCTATTCTGCATATCTTCAGCACCCATCACCACGGGGGCTTCATCTCATGACAGCGAACTCCAGGGCTTTGCAGCTTCACCACTCACTAATCACTGCTAAATAAGAAAAAGGGCAGGAAGGCCGCTGAACTCATAACAAGCATGTTTAAATCAAGGAAAGAAAAATCAGAGGCCAAAAATTAAGGTGCTTTGATCCTTGATTTTATGTCAACAGAGACGAAAGAAGAACACTAAGTCTTTTTACTTTTTACCAGCTGCTGCTTGAAACAAAATAATTGGATAATTAAAAGGCCTTGCCTTATGTCAATTTTATTTAGGTGCCTTGATCCACTGATGGAATGTGTCATTGATAGAAGGTTTAAGAGCTCATTAGAAAAATCCCAGAGATAAACCCAGGGCTCAGCCCCTTCAAAGGGCTGTCAGCTGGGAGGGGAGCAGGATGCTGTCCCAGAGTGGCCCAGCGTAATGGTACCACAAGAGAGAAACTGTGCTGGGCAACAGCTGTAGAAAAACAGGTTATGCCTTTAGCAAAGCCAGGCTGCAGGTGTTGCAAAACACCCCGTGCCCTCCTGTGCTGCCCCGGCAGCTGATTTGGGTCTGAAGGAACAAATTTGCTTGCTGTGATGGTGTGGCATTTTTCCTCGGCAAGGTGGTGAAGTTTTGGTGGGGTGTGAAAGAGATGTCCCATCTTGAAGCCACCCTCCCATGTCTGCTTCTCACCAGCCATCGCCTGCCTTGTCTGATGTGATCTGCTGGGTCTTGGGCAGGGATGAAGACCCTATAGAAAATAACACGGTCAATGTACCTTGCCTTTCTCCACCTCCCTTGGCTCCCCAAGCCCCAATACTTTTTTCACAAGACTCAGTTGCCAACTCTAAATGACTCAACAATCCTCTGCCTCTTTTGAAAACACCACCACATTTAATACACACATTTAATGCCTTGTGAGGGGTATGGCCTCTCATATAGGAACTCCTCCTTGTGTAAATGCATCTCTTCGAAATAGGGTTCAGGGTGCTGAGTAGGCAGAAGCTTTTGAAAAATGAACCTTTATCTTAAATATCTACATAAATTTGTTAACATTGGTTATATAATTACTGTCCTTGCTGACTCCATTTCCCTGTTTATTCCTTTTGTGACCACAGTAAACTGCAGCTCACAGCCCGAGAGAGATGATGTCGTGATACCTACACTGGATAGGAGTGATTTCATGCCATCCAAAGGGAGGCAGGTAGCTTAAGGCACTGCTTTGGCCCTTTCTAGAATCAACAGATAGAAATGAGCATCTCTGGGGAATGGCACACCCTGGTTCAAATAGGTCCCCCAGATAGATGGGAATGACTTGCCCTCTGAAAGTAGCCCATCGATAGGAGAGAGGCCCAAAATGCCTAAGTGTGCCCCACATTTAGAGGTTAAAGTGAGTTGAGCTGAATCGCATACTCTTGCAACCTGAAAAAATCAGGAGCCCTAGAGAAAACCCTCTGACCTGCAGCCATGCCTGCAAAATTGGATGGCCTGAGACCTGCCAGTTGGTCTGCCACTGTGCGTTACGCACACTTCTCTGCATGCAAGCAAGTGAAGAAATAAATAACCTGCATATGCTCATATAGCACCTAAAGCTATATATAATGTGCATACGGGTACACACATACAAAATCAAAATTGTGTATCTCTGTGGTATATGTGTGCCTAAGATCTGTGTATATAGCTGTCTTTAAATAGCATGAAGAGCTACATATATATATATAGCTCAGGGCCAAATGCAGCCTGTAAGGAAAGGGTTTATATAGCTTTGAAACCCAATTACATGACCTGGAGTCAGCGCGGAGGGAAGCACGGCGGGGAAAGGGCTATGGTGGGTCTGGGTCCTGACTCCAGAGGAGCAAGGGCAGTGCAGGCAGCTGCCTGCGTCGCTAGAAGTACCATTAGCAAAACTTAACGAGCGGAACCCCATCCCTGGCGCTGCTCAAGCTGGCGGTCGGAGCAGGTCTCCGGCGTGCCGAGCGCTGTGTGAATCCGAGAAGGCTGTGATCCTCACAGCAGTGGGTGGTAGAAACCACAGCGTGTAAGCGATGCTTTCTGCTTTATTTGATTTGTGACTGATTTATAGGCACTTCTGCGGTGTAACTGGCTTCACCGAGCCCACTGTGGCTTCGCGCTGCCATGGCTGAGAGCTGGGCTTGGCTCTAATCTCCCGTTCCCCGACCTCTCCCTGGAACGATCCGTGCACTGCTCTGACATGTGGAGAGATTACGGTGTTGGCTTAGGAGCTGATTAGTCTTCATGATATCTGCATGATAAATATCTTTATAAATAGCTTTCCCTGAGCAGATTTCATTAGGCGTCCCTCAATAAGCACCAGGGCTTGCTGAAGGAGCAGCCACCACCTCATAGACTTTTGTCGCAGTGGACCGGTGGTACCTGGTGCGTGGGGTCGTGGGGTGAGGGATAGCTGTGGGGTGATGCTGTTCCCTGACGGTCTGCCATCTAGTACCTTGGCTGAAGGGCGTAATTCCACCGGTGTTCCCGGTGTCCAGCACGATGCATCATGGGCTCTTCTTGCTTTAGATGCCCATCATCACAGTCAGCTCACCTTCCCTCTGCTCTCCCTGGAAGGGGATTGCTGGTGGGGATGACATCCTCCCACATTGCTGAGTCCATGAAAGAGTCTAGGTCCGGACCAGGAAAAGGGCCTGACTCTGCTAGGTCCTCTACAAGCAAACCGCAAAGGAGAAATGCTCCGTGGGCGAGAGATAGGAAGAGGTTAAGATGGCGCACAGCAGCGCGGGAAGCATCCCCTGCTCCAGAGGCATCCCCTCTTGTAGACATACCTGATTTTTGTGGGTTTATCCCTCTGCTGGATTTGGTCCCAGATCTGAATTCCTGTGGACCTTCTTAGTATTTATGTGTTAGGTATAAAAATGAGAAGGTTCCTAAATAATGCAGCGATAGGATAAAATATTCCTTAATCCAGTTACCATTGAAGGGTTTAAGTTGAGGCTGCTCTAACTGCTGTATGAACCTAAAACTCAGGCTGAGCAACACTGGCAGATGAAATGGGAAGGCAAGTGGGTGGAGGCCTCATTCTTAACAGAGATACATGACCAAATATGCCATCGGTAATGCTGTTTTAAGAAGATGTTGCTGTTTCCATTGGAAGTGGAGAGGTGCAATGGAGTGAGTCTACGTGCGTGCATGTACAGAAAGGAGGAGGAAAGAAAATGGGGAGAAGAATTCAAAGAAAACCCTCCCTCGACAGAAAGGAGGGGAGGACTTCTGAGAATAATTGTCTTCACAGGTGTAATTCTTTCTCCAGGCAATTCACAACAAATTCCCATATGATGGTGGCTGTGTGGATGTCTAATTGGACTGGGAGTGACTCATGTAATGATGCTTCCATGGTCCTCAGAAGACAGTCTTCCTCCCCATCCTCTGCTTCAGTTTAGGGACAGAGTTTAAACGGCCAGAGAGAAAGACTGAAATTACGCTCCGAGGCCTCCTGTGTAAGAAAAGCCAGAGGAGGACAGTGCATAAATTTCTGCTTGAACTAGAAAATCCATTTAGATAAAACATTTGGCCTTCCTTTTAAAATCTGTGTAATGTGAATTGTTGTCTTCTGTGCTAAATTGTTCCATCAGACAGTCAACTTCAGTGTTAAAATATGTGCTACGCTTGGTGCTTGATTATGGCTAACTTTGATTTTTGGCATTTAAATCTTCTTGTACCTTTGTGTGACAGACTGAAGAGCTCTCAGTTACTGAACATCCATTCAATAGACTACTCGTGGGCTCACAAACTATCATCCTTCTGTCCACTGAATTAGTGGGTTCGTGTCCCTTTGCTCCTTTGGAGGAATAAATGGGGCCATTCGGCATCTCTCCCAGCAGCTCTGATAGTCTGCTTTGGATCCTGCCCCGCAAGAGCATCTCCCTCCCTCCACTGCCTGCAAAAGCGACCCAGGGGAATCAGCTGGCTCACACAACCTGCTGCCTAGAGTCTGGGGTAATGAGGACATCCCATAAATTCAACATTCCTTCCTTTCTCGCATCCAAGAGCACTAGACCTTCTAGCAATAAACCCCAGTTGCAAGCAGATCGGGTTGCCTGCTGTGATGCCCAAGTCTCTTCCAGCATTGCTGCTTCCCAGGAGGGGGAATATGGCTACATTCTTCGCTTCTGCACATCTGCATTTACATTTGACCTGCATCTGCTTGCTGTCTGCCTGCACCCAGCTTAACAAGCAAGCCCTTTTCCTCCATACCATCGACCTCAGCCTCCATTACGTGCTGATCCGGTAGACCTTGTGCTGTCATCAGCAATTTTTTTTTTTTTTTTTAGTCCAGAACGTAGAGAAAATGTTAAAATGTGTATTGAGGAACCGTTCCCTGTGGGACCTGACTAGGAACACACCCATCTGGCGATGATCCCTTGTTTAGAGTTACGCTTTGAGACCTACGTTAGCCAGTTTTTAATCCCTTTAATGTGTGCCATGTTTGGTACTCCAGTTTCTTAATCAAAATATCATATAGTACCCAGGCAGTTGCCTTGAGGAAAATCCAAGTAAAATTACATCAGCACTCTTCCCCTTATTAACCACGCTTGTGCTGTTATCAGAAAATACATCAAATTAATTTGACAAGATCTATTTTTCATAAACCCAAGTTGATTGGCAGCAATTATATTACCTTCCTTTGATTCCATAATAAACAAATCTCATATGAACTATTCCATTATTTTTTCCTGGGATTAATGGCAGGCTGGCAGTCTAGAACCCGTGTTGTCCTGTCTCCTCTTTTAAAACACCAACAGAACATTCATTTTCTTCTGGTCCTCTAGAACTTCCCTGGGGTTCAAAGATTTTGAATAGGCTCCAATCCCTTCTTGGCCAACACTTTAAAAACTCCTGGATGTAAATGATCTGAATCTGCAGATTTATTAATGGCTAGCTGTGGGAGATGCTGATTACCATCTCCCTTGCTTATGGTTAGAGCCCTAAGTGTGATCATCAGCAGTGTGTGGTAGAAGTAGCTTGTGCAGCTTTTTCTCAAAATGCAGAACTGAAGCATTTATTGAACACGCAGGGCTTTTCTTGGTTATTATCCATGGTTCCACCATTCCCCTAGAGTAACAAATTAATGCTCTCGTCAGGGTTTCTTTTGTTGCTTGTACAAGAAAAGCGCCTTCTCTTCAACCTTGACTCTGCTGACTATAAATATTTCTTCAAGTCCTTTATTTCCCTTATTGATTTTCTCCCTCCTGAGCTCTAGTTACGACAAAAATGTCTTTCTTTCTCCACACATTACACTGGTTTTATTTTAATACAGCAACTCACTTGTTTTATTCCTTATCTTAAATACCTACTTTTACTTTCCTTCTTAATCTGGCTTAAAGAAAAGCTAGTATGGTCTCTCTCCTTGTTGATAAGGGTTGTAGATTTTAAATCGGTAAGTAGAAACACTCTTGAATAGTTCACATATTGACTCATATAAGTCTCTCCTATTGAAGCTACTGCTATTTGACCATTTGGATCTGTTCCTCTTTTGTTGTAAGACGAGGCCCGTAAGGAATTTCTCTCCCTGGGATGCAACACGTGATGTACGAAATTACCATCCTTGATTTTCAGAAGTGTTAAAGGGCTTTCTCTGGTGTGCAGCCCAACCTACATCATTCAGGTTGCAGCTTCCACGTGCGCGCATCCAGTCTCCCTTACAGAGCAGAAAGGTGCTTGAGGACATGGTTGTCTTGTTCTTTGTTGAAACCTGGTGGTCATTAGTTCACACCAACTTCTGGTCTGCTCTTCCTTCTTGTGTGGTTATGAAGGGTTCTCGATTCCTTCCTTTTCATGTCTCACCAGTAGACAATTGTCATTGTGGTTATAGAGAGTTATCTGATGTTGCTATTGCGTGCACATTCAGAGCTCTTCCTTACATCTGGATGAAATATTTGCCAGAGACCTGGGCAATCAAACCAGGCTTCTTAGCACTGGACCTTGGTTTGCAATTTTGTAGTTAAAGGTTTTCTGATTTTGTAGTTAAAGCAGTCTGGTCTGACCTCATAGCTGGCCTTGCTTTGAGCAGGAGGTTGGAGTAGAGATCTGAAGTCCCCTTCAACTGAATTATGCTATGAGCCTATGATTTCTTTGGTTAATCTCCTCACTTAAAGTAGAAAACAGTATCTGAAAAACAAGATTTTTAATTTTGGCTTAATTTCAAAATTCTGTCTTCTAATTAAAATATGTTTCCTGGTAGGCTTCAGCACCAGACTCAAGTACCTACCTTTAGATGTCTACACCATGTAAGCTGGTGCCTGAGATTTCCCTGTAACTGATAGAGATCCAGTCACTGGAGCCCACAGAGCAACCCGGCCAACCAAACATGTGGGTGAGCTGCACTGGGATCTCTGGGATCTGCTGCTGAGAGGCTCAGCTGGGTTGCTCAGATGGTGGATGTGTGGGATTGCAGACCCCTGAGCAGGGCTGACAGACGTGGCATAAGAGCTTCGGGGAGCCCAGTGCCCTTTGCAGCCGTAGCCTGAGGGCATCTCATTTGGCATGAGGCACCACACCACCGACTGCAGTGGGAGCCCTGACACCCAGCGCCCATGGAGACACCCATGATGGCTCTCTTGGATTTCAATTCATAAACATGAAAAAAGCACTGATGATCTCCTAGAATCTGTTGCTAGAGAAGGTTGTTGAGGCAGATAGTATCATCAGGTTCAAAAAAGGGCTAGACAAATCCGTGGACAAGAGGTCCACCCCTAGATAGGTAGAGGAGCAAGCAGAGGTGCACCCTCCAGCGTTCCTGTGCGATGGCTGCGGATGCTGGGGCAACCTGAGGGCAGAAAGTGGCCTCCCTGGGGAGCATCTCCTATTGCTGTGGTCACAGGCAGGTTACCGAGCCACACTAACTGCTGCTCTGACTCAGTAAAGCGTTTCTTGCGCTCTCATTTTCTTATGACGTTTCTTAATGTGAAAATGCAATTTTTAATTTGAGATTTCTTTGACATATGTCTTTCCCCCCCCTCTACCTTTTTTGATTCCCTACAAGATTTTCAAAAATTGCTTTACTTATGCCTCTGAACAGCTCTGCAGGTGTCTCCAGGACCCCAAGCCCGCTATGGACACCTCCCCAGCGCTCCCACGCTCTTCGGCTTGAAGCCTTGCTGAGTGACAGACTCCTGCCCGGGCACCCAGTTTGTTTGGGAGTCCAAAGCTGTGACTGGCTTGGATGGTCCCTTCCTCTCTGTGGGAGGTTACCGGCTCCGCAGAGGGATGCCTTACCAGGACTCTGATCTTGCTCCTGAGCCAACACATTTTATAACCCGTTTTTCTTAGCGTAAACTGACATTGGCAGCAGTTTATGTCAATATGTTGGGCCAATCCCCCAAGACTCCAGATAAGAGGCAAACACTACACTCTACTGCTGCCTACAGCAGTGAGAGAGAGGCCAGACTTGATCTAATCTTTCTGTTTGCATTATAAGCATGCCTAGAGGCCTTGCTGTGCTAGGTCCTACATGTCGACCTAACGAGAGACGGTTCCTGCCTTGAGTACCTGGCAGCCAAAAGAGGCGAGAGAGATGGAAAATATGAATGGAGCAAAAAGCCCAGAGAGCATCTCACCCTGGGTCACTTGGCGGTGGCCAGCAGAATACTTATGTCCCCTGATGACCTGATAGGGGTCTAGGACTCTGATATATGGCATATGTGTGTTGAAGGGAGAAAGCTGGGAAAGAGGAGGTATTCAGGTGGGTTTGGGCTTGGTCAGTGGTGTGTCCTTGCAGCATTTGAGAGAGCACCCTGGCACCCTGGTCCAGGGACTCCCCAGCTAGGGAACACCAACGCTTTCTAAGCAAGCTCTTGTGGCTTGGCGTTACGAATTATGAATGATCAGCACGGACCATTATGAATGGTCAGCAGCAAGTTTGACCTTGACATTGCTCTTGAGGGCACTGGAAACACCTCAGGGGAATGCACAGCTTAATTAGCTAAATAAGGCCCTGGGAGCTGGATGTTGAAAGCTCTGTTATTTAATTGCCCTCATTTCTCTCACATCATATCTCCTCACCGTGCATGCCCCACCTGCTTTAGTCATCGTGAGCTAACCGGCGAAGATGGACATTTCCCAGTCACCAGGGCGAGCGGGTGGGAATGGGATAGGAAAGGGCAATGAACTCTTCGGAGCTGCGCCCACGTTTCAAGTCTAGCTAAGCTGTGGTGACAGGGGGTGTAACTTAATAGTTGTTTTTTTTTTTCTTGAATAATTGCTTTTACTGAGAAATCTAATGAGAGGTGACTGCTGTAAAGGGCAGTCAGCTGGAAGTCATGCTGGAAGGATGCCGTGGTGCACCCAGCCTTGCAGAGAAGAAATTTGCTGGCTGGATGCAGAAGGTGTGATCCCAGCCGGGACCGGAGTCCAGCAGAGGGCACTTGCTGAATGCAGCAGCCTGCAGCACCCGTCCTTGGACCACGGTTTAATTACAAACTTTGGCATATAGCGATCTCGTTGTCTAGGGTCTACGGTTACTCAGTGTATCAGTTTCATAAACTTGCCTGCCTGCCCTCTGTGACTCAGTTAATAATAATTAAATGATTCTTTAACAATGCTGGGTAGATTTCCAGCTATTTTTCAATATGCATTAATAATCCTTAATGCTGGTGAACTTCCAAAATTCCTGGGGTCTGGGTTGCTGAAATATACCCACACTGATGGGTCTGATTCTCTGTTCCCTTGGGCAGTCATTTACTGGTATTTAAAATGCAAAGTAGGTGTAAGTGAGCGGAGAATGCTGATATTGGTAGTATTTTCTCTTAATGGTGCTCAGGTTTGTGAACCTGGTCCAACACCCCTTGGTGCTGCAGAAGCAGCAGGCTTCAGTAGGCTTTGGAGGGGACTAGGCATGGCAGTGAGGCATGGGATGTTATCCAAAACTCCTCCAAAGGCCTCAACTTGCTGACTCCGTGCAATTAGGCAAGTGTCTCCCGAGAACAGGCTTCTCTAGTGCTGTGTCCTGTCATGAGGGAAAACGTTCAGATGCAAAATTTCCTGCAGTAGCTGGGCCCATCCATCTCCTCTCATGTCCAGAACCTAAGAGCATAAATATGCAGAACAAACCTTACAAGGGATTTGTCTTCAGCTGATCTTTGCAAATCCAACAACACCTGGTTGCATTTTTGGGCAATTGCAGACTCTGAGCTGTAAGATTCAAGAATAAAACAATAAATTCCTAGACTCCTAAAACTGGGAGGTAGCAACACAAAGGATCATCTGGTCTGATCCCTGGCATCATACAAGACAGAGGGCTCCACCCACTGATTCCAGGGGCAAGATTTAAATACCAAGCCAAAATATCTTTTTGAGGAAAAAAGGATGGCCTTGATTTAATGAGTTTATCTCATTAGCTAGTAAATTAATTCTACTGCAGGTTGAAAGTGTATGCTTTATTTCTAGCCCCAGCTGATCTAGTGAGTCATCTGTTTTATTTTAGATACCTGCTTTAGGATGAAGTGAATGCGTCCCAGAGCTCCGAAGACTTTGCTGACAAGATCCACACTGACCATAAAGGCAGATGAATGAGGTTAGCTCAGACTGACATCCACCTCATCTAGTCATGTGAAAGCAATCCGGTATAGGAGCTTTATCTTTTTCCTCTTGGATCATGTAATGCTCAGTTGTGTTTGTTAGATTAAGGACACATCTGTTAGAGACCCTTGTCCTATACTGCAGTACAGCATTTTGGAAGGAATCTACAGATCTCTGGGAAAGTTTGATGGCTACACACAAAACCTGACTAGATACCTGGCTTAGTTACCCATCTGTGCCTATGGGCACCAAGGCTCAGCTCCTCAAAGGAAAAGATGCATCCAACTTTTTCACCCCTATGGCAACCAACAGGTCTGAGAGGTGTACCTCGCTACTTTAGAAAAACTCACTATTTGGCAGGTAAAGTCAGTACATGCTCATCCCCTAAACTGTAGCTAAGCCATCTTTGAAGCCTTTGTTGACTCATTTGATACACTGATGACCAACAATACAAAGTCTTAAAGGACTCTGAAGTCATCTTCCTTGCAAAGAAAGTTGCAACCCTCAGATGGCAGTGTTCTTGTAATCTGCTTCTTCAGTAGAGGAGGACTATCAGCCACTGCCAAGGTTATGAAGAAGTCTTTAAGTTTTGGGGCCAACATTATCAAAATGCTCTGTAATTCATGTTTGTTCTGCTCCCTGCAGGACAATTTACCCCCCAAAAGGTTTTCAGATCTTCAGAGTCAGTGGGAACTAAGGATGAGGTTCAGCTGATCTGCTTTAGGGTGAGATAAATTGTACTCCACTGATGGTACTAACCAGATCTCCATGGTCTATAAAAGGAGTCCATGAGCACTATCTCGGAACCTGATGGCTTTATTTCATGTGTTTGCACTTGGCCAGATGATGCCTATGTGAAATCTTCTCCATCTTCTATATGAAAAGTCTTTTCTAGATTTGTGAGTCCTCTATTAAGGCTGAAGTTCTCCTCAAGTGAAGGAGTATTCCCCTCCACTCATCTTTCTCCAGGGTTGGAAATGTAGAACAGGTTGAAAAATTGGGTCTGGCTCTCTTTGGAAAACAATGGTTGTGTGCTGAAAGGTCTCATCAGATTCTGGGGAGTCTCACCTTCATGCCTGATAGTGGTTTTTCTCCTGATGTCATGAACAGACAGCTCTGACCTCTCCATAGGGCATCACACCATCGAGATAGCTTGCCCTCAGTTCAAATTTCCTGGCGTCCCGTATGGTCCACCTGCTAACTGCTGGCTTCGAACCTGCAGTGGTGACTCATCTGGCTTCCCAAACTTCAGGTGAAAGGGGGAACTTGGATCCAACTTCAGGCCTGCCGTAGGGACCGTGCGGATGTCATAGCTCGAGCCACACAGCACACTCAAGGTCACTTTCTGGCTTAGTTAAAAGAGACAATGCAGCCGCTGCCAACAGGACTCAGAATTAACATCCCTGATGAGCCTCGTGTTTCTCCAGGATACTCCTCACCTGCTTTCACATCTAGCAAGATGTTGAACAACATCTGACTGCTCTCTTCTGTATTTCTTTTTCTAAGCTATTTGGCTCCGTGATGCCCCAAACTGGGCTCACAGTTTTCTGTGTCCCAGGCTCTTCAGTGCATCTATTCCTCATGCCCGATGACCATGTGAAGCACAATCAGACGATCACTCCTCCTACTTGCTGTCTTTTAAAATAATTTTTAATAGTGCTTGGTCTAAATATTATGGAAAATAGAGTGGCTTTCCATGGAAATGAGTGGGCTTCGGTTCAAGTCCAGAAGGGTGGCTACATCCCGCTGGGAACCCAGGACAGCAAGGATTGGGGGTGTGTGCTTAAATGCACCTATTTTTAAAGAGAACGTGTGATTCTGCTTCCGATAGGTTTGGTAACAGGCCGGTACTGAGGCTGGAGGCCAGGTTGCTCATGTGGCTCCATTTGGAGATGAAGATGCAGACGTACATCGCCCTTTCCTTGTGTATTTCTATCCTTTGTTTGCTGTGCTTTGAAGCTACACCTTAGTGCTCTGGGACCCAGCCAGACATTAGGAGGTGATGAATCAGCACCCAAACGAAAATCCAAAAGGCCAGATGCTCAGCTGGCGTGAAATGGCAGCTTCCTCTTGAAGTCAATGGAAATGGGCTGAGCTGTATCAGCTGAGGGATTGGCTGTAGGGGTTTTAAGTGAATTATCCTCTATTTTCTCAAGACATAACAGGCTGAAGCAGGTAAATGATCCTTGATAGATGGTGCCTGGCTGCAGAGAACACCTTTCGCCTTGATGTTAGGTTTTTAATACACCCAACCCTTGGCTTTGCAGGTTAACACACTAGAGGGGATCTAAAGGATTCATCCTTCATTATCAGAGTCATCCCATTATTGAAATAGCTCCAATGATTCTTCACAATTACAATGCCTAATTTGCCCTCTGAGCAAAAATGATATTAACACCAATGACGTGCTCAGCCCTTTTTCCACCTGCAAATGTTTTGGGTAATCATTGCAGGTGCTTCTTTATAAAATGAAGCAACTGCCTTTAAATATTTCAATTATTTTTATTAGATTCCACTGTTTTGCAAACCTCATTGGCTGCTAGCCAGTCCTCAACCTATTCCCCCGTCTTTGAGTGGCTTAATATTGAAAAGGATTCGCCTTGCCCTTAGACTGGATGTGTTTGTACAAGTGAACTGTCTGTTGATAGAAACAGATGTGCAAACCCCGGATTTCTTGCATGTTTGGTCCACGTGAGTCCGGAAAAAAGACATATATTCCCCAGCTGATGATAGCCTGATATAAGGGCTACTATATAGATGTGAGGCTGTTTGGTGCAGGGTATGTGATCAGTGAGACCAGTGCTGAGTTTGGTTGCTTCTGCAGCAGGTTTAAACGTATGATTAAAGTTTGATTCTATGGATGTCTCAGGTTTTCCTGTTTGCTTGACACTGACTTTGTCGAAAGGTGAGGCAACGGGGCCAGTCCCAGAAGGGTGTGTTGCTTAGGGTCTGTCACCAAGCCTATACCAAAACTGCCACCATCTCCGATGAGAGCTCTGTGTGGGTCATTTTTGGAGGATTAGACACCAGAAACTATGTTACAGAGTTTCATGACTCTTCTTTTTTCCTCTCCTCCTTCCCTTTTTGCAGAGAAGCATGACTACCTGGGGAAATTGCCTGGAATGTCTTTAACAGAGCAACACTTGCATGTCCTTTTTCTCACAGTAGCCACACTTTTTGCCTCTATATTTAACTCATCCACGCTATTTCTGAAGCAGAGCTGTTTGCCTCCACAGCCACATCCTTTGGAGACAATGGAGCAGTCAAGAAAGCCCTTAAAAAGACATTTCTTACTGCCTATGACAGATGTCTTTTCCTGGTTAGTAGCTGGAGATTGGGTGAGCTGGGCTTAGGGCTGGTTGTATGGCCATTTTTACGTAGAACGCAGCTCACAAGACTGCAGAAGATTATCATGGCTTCATTTTCTAAGGCAGACCGAATATCTCCTTTGCTCAACTTTCTTCAAGCAGGTCCTATTCCCTTTCGGCCATCCAACCCTCTTCAAATGTCACCAGCAGGATGAGATATGGTGTAAGAAAACCCCTCGGCCTCCCTTTAGGGCTCCAGTGGCCTGGGGCTGGCTTGCCAGACTGTCTCCAGCCCTGGTGTTGGGGCTTATGCCTGGCCCATCTGGCCCATCCCAAGTGAGGTGAGACAGCCATCGCCTCCCCTTGTTCTGCCAACACTTTCCCCCTTCACCCAGCTGCTAATTGCAGTTCACAAGGAGATGCTTGCTAACACCTTTCACCACCTTTACCTTCTTGCTGGGAAACCGAAGGGCTTTATTGGCCCAGGAACAGACATTCAGACTTCAAAAGAAATCCTGTTTGTCTTTGGAGGAGGGGGACCCTGTTTGGGGCTTGGAAAGTGCGTGCAACGTGCTGCTTGCAGATCCTGCACAGGTCCACCAGGACGTGGAGGGACTTACATCAATAGGACCGCTAACCTGTTGGTGGATTTAGCTGAAAGTGGCCAATGAGCTTAAAAAGTTAATGGGGGAAAGGAGGGGGTGGCTTATGTGGTTTAAAATCATAGAGAGTGGCCTGCAGACAGCCAACATGTTTGGATGCATCTGTCCAAGCAGATAGAGCCAGAGGTGCAGGATGCATTTGCTCCGACATCAGGTTTCTCAGCTGTCGGTGTTTGTGCTGGGCAGGTGGCGGGTGGTGCACGCAACTGCTGTTTTTGGTTCACTGGCTTCCCAAATTGTTCAGAGAACCAAAAAACGTCAAAACCATTTTGCTTCGAGATGAATGGAATGCTGTATTTGACTCCAAAATGATCCATTTTGTGTTGTTTCTAAGCTCTCCCTGGATGATTATAATTACTTGATATTTATGGGTTTTTTTAAAGGCAAGAAACACCAAGAGAAAAAAAATGAAGGTTTTGACTTTTTGAGATATTCCCCCACTTCCCCCAAATCCTTTTGTTTAAATCAACATAAATTCTCCCACAAAACCATCTTGGATGAATCCAAACTGTGTCGCCTCACCGATCACTTCTACCCCTTCACAGCTGGTGGAGTAGAGCCACCAGAGAAGTGGAGCCTTGATTGCTCCCCATATTGAAGTACCGACCCGCTCCTCACCACCACGGTGTCTGCATCCTCACACCTGCTTCATGAAGAGGGATGGATTATCTCATCTCCACCGCTCAAGGGGGAGGATGGGTAACACACAGGATTCACACAGGTTACCTGTTCTTCAGC
Source organism: Buteo buteo (assembly GCF_964188355.1). Taxonomy (NCBI): domain Eukaryota; kingdom Metazoa; phylum Chordata; class Aves; order Accipitriformes; family Accipitridae; genus Buteo; species Buteo buteo. The sequence continues at coordinate 3,433,249 of NC_134172.1, read as the reverse complement.
TGGGAGCTGAGACCTCCTGTGAGGTCCAGGCTGAGCAGCAAGGCTCTTAGATCAGCTTTGCTTGTCCCTCTCTCAGCCTGTATGCCTGGGATTTTTTTTCCCTGAAATGGTTGTTTTCTTCCCAGTACCCTGGATGTTATCTATAAAGGGGAGGAATTTTCCTGGGATGTGAACTATGTCAAAGGCATTTGGGCATCTGAAGTCTTTCAGCTCCCTAAACAAACAAAGAAAAAACCCAAAACCCAAACCAAAACAAAAAAAGAAATCCAGCTTGGCTTTGTCTGTGTAGCATCTCATGGTGAAGCAAGTGCAAAATAGTAATACAAAGCTGTTTTCTGGCATGACCCAAATGATGTTCAGAGCCTGGGCCCAGATAAGGGAGGTTTCAGCCCCACCTGCTGCTCACCCTGGAGGAGCTTGGAGTGGTCATGGAACAGGTTTTGGGCAGGTGGAAAACAGCAGCACGGTTCATGCCTTGACATCAACCTGGGATCAACCTCATCCACACAGTCCAGAGAGGAGAGTCCCACCAACTGGCAGCTCTCCTGCCTCCATCCTCCCCACCCTGCAGCCCTTCAACAAGAGCTCTTAGAGTGATCGGAAGGTGAGGTCAGTAAATAACCCTCATTATACAAATGAGGAAAACAGAGGCACAGAGCAGTGACGTGATCTTCCTCTTGTTTTCCAGGGTGTAGGACCACCCCTATGACCGACCATCACAAATCCCATTTGGCTGGTCGAACTGCCAGCCCGTGTCGTGGGATGCCCACAACATCTGGGTGACGCTACACCCAGAGACACCACTGCTGTAGGAAATGGGTAACCTTTCTATTCAAAATACGACTAACGCAGCTGGTTGACCAAAGCACCAAACCCCTTCTCAAGTGGCAGTCACAGCTTTTCATCCTTATTGAAGAGCGGACAGTGTTAATGGCAGGTCAAATACATGAACTGCAGCTTGCTGCTTCTGGCAGGGCTAACCCAACAGCTGTCAGCAGCACCTGGAAATACAGCTTTTTTCCTCACTTTACAGGCACAACTTATGCAATTCACAGTCCAGCCCTAATTTAAACCGCAATTTTTTTTTTCTTCCTTCATGAGGTAAAAATGCCCATCCAGAATTTCCATTTAAATCTAATCAGTTGCTACGCAGGCCCATCGTTTTTGCTTGGAAATGAACAGGACATGTCCATACAGCTCTACAGCACTATACTCCTCCCTACACCCTCTCCACCCCCGCTTCCCACCTCCCCCCCTCCCCAAACTATGACTCATCTTAAGGCAGAAGGTTAATTTAGGTTAATTATCTTCCCGGTTAGCAGTGCATACATGTCCTGAGCAGCAATAAAGGTTTGACACCCCTCCTGCTGCTGCAAATCAATTTTCTTCCTCATTTACTGTAAATGGAAATGAGCCAGGTTCTCTGGCATCAAAGTAAACATTTCTCTGCATGAAACTCAACTTGTGAACCTGGTAATTTCAGATTTGCTTATAACATGCGCATTTGCCAAGAAAAAAGAAAAGCAGCTGTTTGATGTCTCCAAAAACTAGAATTAGCCCTGTAGATCAAACATCGGTTCGCCTGCTGCTTTAATAATGGAAGGATCCAGTTGCATTAAGCACGAGGATATCATTACACTATGTACGGTGCTTACATATAAGCTAACCCCTAATTCCCCTACTTAACAGCTAATGCATATTATTATTATTTACTCTTTGAGTTAAAGGCTCAACCGTGATCCGAGTCCTGTGGTGTTAGGTGCTCTACAGACTTGCACAAAAGGAGAGTCCCTGCCCCGAAGAGCTCGCAGTCTAAATAGACACAGAAGACAACAAAAGAAGTGTTACTGCCCGCAGGGAAGAGGAGCGTGAAGGGGCATGCAAATACCCTCGAGCAACTTTACAGCAGAAGCAAGAATAAGACGCTTGTGGTTAGAGTCCTAATCTAGTCAGCTGCCACTCCTGAAGGTGGATATCTTTAAAAGGCGGAATTGAGTTCTTCTAACTTTAGCCCCTTGAAAATTAGGCTTTTCATCTAAGCTGATCGTTCAGGCTGTCTCCATATGGAGACGGGTCGGCACCTTTGGAGGACGATTCACTGCATCCTCTATAGGTGGGACTCTTTTCCCACTGACCACAGAGTCTGGGGCCAGATTAATTTGTCTGAAATGAGACTTTAAGAGCCCTTTCAGATGCTTTGAAGCATCTACAGCAGCCAAAAATGTTGGCAGCCATGGCACACATATCAGAGACCCCACACTGGTGAACCCGGTGGATGCCAGGAGGGATCCAAAGGCATCTCAAGTGAGCTGAGCCCTGGGTGACCAGATAAGACTAAACATTTCAGTAGAGGAGGTGAATCTCAAACCCGGTTCCCAATTCTAAGAGCAGGACTGTAGGATATAGAGTATTTTTCCCTCACGGGCAAGTGTACTTTTCCATACGAAAGGTGTGAGAAGGTATGAGAAGACTGGTGGCCTTGCTAATCAAGACCAAAAGTGCTCACTAGAGGTGCAAGTTCTGTTCAAAGACATTCTGTGCCACCTTGGTGTTGTCTTTTCTTCTGTATAGTGGGAATGATGACCCCTGCTTTCACCCCAGATGCTGATGAAAGCCTCTGCTCAGGGTTAACAGGGTGCTCTGAGGACCTTGAGGAAAAGAGGCTACAGAAATGCAAATTCTTCCTGCAAAGTACACCACCAACTAAATATCGCTGCTGTGTGATCATAGACTCAAGACACTGACTGCTTCAGGCTTGGTCTGAGGGGACAAATGTCCTCATCTTGGTCTTCTCTCCCATCTATGCTAGTGCCAGGGTAAGATTTCAAATGTATTTCTCATCTGAGTGAATGTCTCCACCTTTTAGATTAGCAGGATATGTCAAATGGCCAACTCTGTTGCTTCTAACCTCGGTTGTTCTAGGAGTCTATGGCTGAAGAGAAGAATTTTTAGAAGATGACCTGATCAAAACTGATCCTGGCATCATGGGACCAGTACTTAACTATCATAGTAAACAGGGAAAATTATTTATTATGATACATATTCATACTTAGGAAGGAGGCACTGAAGCAATGAAAAGGAAAATTTGCTTGAAAGGCTTCCAGATGGTTTGATTTGTTTGTAAGCAGTAAATGGTAACAGGTAAATATCACTAAGAAAAGCCACTGAAAATATGATGGAGGCAAACCCTGGGCACTCTCAGATAGACAACATGTATTAGCTCTATTTTCTCTGTTTTGAACAGCAAGTCAGTCAAGGGTGAATTTTCTTCTCTGACTTGCTAACAACCCAAACCTGGCTTTATTAAATTTTCTTTTATTCCCCCAAGCAAGATGATCTTTGATAGCACAAGAGCAGTAAGTTTCTGTCCCTTCTGTACCCGGACCTTAAATTGTTTTTTGTCTAGTTTTATGGGTTTCTCAGCTTTCTGCAGGAACTGATACTCCTCCCATCTTGTGGCCCACCAAGGATGAGATCTTTCTCTCCCACACCTCAAGACTTGTAAAAGAAATACGTTCAATTTGGCTAAGCAGTGCTGCATGTAAATGATGCCTCCAAGTAGGTTTCTTATGGAGTTCTGCCTAACCTGTGAGCAGAGAAAGGGGCAATTAAATTTACAATTAACTTTATCCCAAAATGTAAAAACTGAAGACAAGAATTACTAGCATTTGTAAAGGACTTTTTTTATGGGTTGTGAACTGTTAGCCTTTAAAACTTGAACTGCTCCAGGGAAGGTGAACAGCTATATTCATAGAATCTTCATTTCATCCCTTTTGGAATGAAAAAGCTCATATCCTTCTATATTTTCCTTCATCCCATTTATGAGGTTACGTGAAAGTTCCTAGAGATTGGGACTGCAGCACTGTCTACTCCAAGGAAGGATATGATTAGTAGACAAAATGATGTCACAGAAACTAAAAGTAACTGAGAAGGGCAATTAATTACACAAATCTATAATTCATCACAATGAATCATATTTCCTTTCTGACAGTGAGAAGCATGAAAACTCCTTTTCATGCTGTGTTGCAGCAGCTCAATGGCTGCGATAAGAACAAGCCAATTAGGAACCTCCTTGAAGGGATGTTATATTTAAGGTAGAGTCGATTTTGCTTAGGGCAGAGAGATGGAGTAGATTTCTCAAAGTTCCTTCAAGCAGGATTATCTGTGCCTCTATAGATGTTTAGCGCTCCAAGAAGTACACAGAAACATATCCCTATGCTATCTCTGGATTATTTAGGTCAGGAATTAACATATATTTGGTAGGTTTTCATAATTTTATGTATAGCTGTTTTTTCTTGCTGAGGACAGAGCTGTCAGGTCAACGCTGCCCATACTGCAGCCCATACTGCTAGCTGTTTTGTTGGGGTTGCAAATAAAAAATGCAAAGGTGTTCATTTGACAGGTCAGCTTAATGAAACAGTGATCACTGCAGGAAAAGCTGGAAGAGCATCAGAACTGTAATTGGAAAAAAGCAGCATTTCTACCTTGTCCTAAGTCACACACTAACTCACACACACTCATATACAATATCACCTCATTTCATTGGCTTCCCGAGCTTTTCCTTGACTTTCTATAGAACAAGAATAAATAAACGCAGAGGTTGGGCTGAGGTACCTCCTTACCTTAACTGGTCTTTACAAGTGAACTCCCCCTCTCGTTAGCCATAATTTCTCCTGCTGGTAGTGATTCCCAACATTTTATACAAGTGGAACTGAATCTTCTGTGTTCTACCTGCGCTGTTTTGTAAGATGCAAGAGTGGAGTGGTTTTCTGTGCCATCTGGGCAACCATAATGACCCTGCCTGAGAAGAATAGGAGCCACAGAAGACTACTATGCCAGGACCTCCATACTCAAAGCAGACCATTGGAGTTGAACAAGCAACTCTCTCATTGAGGGTACCAGTAGGTTTTTTTCTCATGGTGGGACACTTACTTCCAGCCCACTATACAAGATTCTAGCACTTAATTTTCTGTTCACTCCATTGGTGGTATCTTTGTGTCCAGCCAAAGCTTTAATTTCACTCAGGTTTCACTAAGCCATCTCCTTGAAAGAGCTATATGGGAGATAGTAGTGACATTTTTTTTCAGTTCCATGCTTGGTTTCCCTATCTGGTGCTTACCTCTGTAAACTTTCTGAAACCCCAAAATGAAAAATATTGCTGAGAAATATTGTGTTGATATTGGAACACATCTGAGCAAGCAGATGATGGACAAAGGTACCACCACTAGCTAAGACGTCCATGAACCACAGGTGACTGGAAGCTGAGAGGACACATGTTTATGTTGCCATTTTAAACATTTGTTTTATAGTAGCATCTCAGTCCTTAATGAAATGAAGTCTTCACTGCGCTCAGTTTAGTGCAGGAGCATAAACTGCATTTGTGCACGGGCCAAGGGCTGTTCTTTGGTCATGCGGCCAGCTGGCACAACTTGACTTGCATCAAAACTCACGTTCCCCTGAAAATGGTTTAGCTGCATCCAAACTGCCCTCCTTGGTCTCCTGAACTGAGCCAGCCACTGTACAGGGCCAAACAGTGCCAGGGGCCATGCTAAAAATTCAGCTGATCATGGGTTATCCTGAAATCCATGCCTTGTTCGGTTTGCTAGTTTGCTAGCCAAAGACGGCAGTTTGTCCCTTAAAGGGCTGGTGATGAAGGTGATGGAGAGTGGGAGGAAGGAAGCAGCATTACCCCTGAGCGCAGCTGGGACTGGGACACGTAGATGTTCCTTGCGTTGTCAGGACATTGTTTTCAGACTTGCAAATGGCAACATTGTCCACTCCATGCAGGTGAAAATAATGAAAATTAGAAAAGAAATTCGTATTTTGAGCAAATTGCACTTCCCTTGGGGTCTCAGAGCTTCCAGGATGACACTTCAACCAATTTCTTCTCATCCGCAAAAGGCAGCAGCTTGACTATTTTTAATGAAACTGTCATAATCACAGGACTCAGGGAGCTGAGGCCTGCTCAAAGAAAACACTAAAAGAAGTCATAAAGTCTATCTCCTGCTTGAACAACTCTGCTATAATACAATGGATCCCAAACTTTCTTACTCTGTCCCCTTAGCATTGTGATCTCTGCTTCCACATTTCTAGATTTCTAGTCCTCTTTCTACAATGCCTTGGTTAGGATTATCTGCCCAAGCATAACCATCTAAAATAACCAGATAAATTCCTCTCTAATAGTGCTTATTTCTCCCTGTTGACCCTTGTGTGAGTAGCTCACATCTGAAGTGAGCTGAGATGGATCCCATCCCTGCTGCCTGCACTCTTTGCTGGCTTGTGCTAGCTTGAATATCAGACTTGTTCAGCTCTGTACGATTACATTATTCCCAAGCACCTGGAATCCACAGATCATCCTAGTCCTAGGAAATGAAATATATGCCTTAACTCAAGAAATCAGAGTCTAGCTGGTAGGAGCAGAGCATTCTCCCTTGGGTTATGCCATGTGAGATCTGGTGGCACCGATGTCCCTGGTGCATGTGCAGCAAATCAGCAGATGCAGCCGAGCAATTGCTCTTCTTTTTTTTTTTTTTGGCTGAGAAGGCAAGTTTTGCTTCAGGATTACTTATGCAAACAGCTTGCTCTCTGCATGGCTATAAACACTAATTTGGAGACCCACACCAAGCCAAATAGTTGTTTGTGAGATGTTTATGAGGCGGAGGCCAAATAGGTGTTTATGAGGCAGTGGTAGTGCCAAAGTCAAATAGCACCTCTAAGCGATGACTGGCACAGTACCATCTCTTCAGGCTGAGCTACAGAGGAGAGCTTATTGAATTCACTGGTGCTTCTGATGAAGCACTCTTTGCAATTAACCCAGTGGTGGGATGGACGGGAAAGAAATGAGCCCTCCCCAGGTTCTGGCAGCTGGGAGCAAGAGGCTTTTTGCAAAGAAGAGAGGAAAACCGGCGTAAGAAGAGCGGGGTACTGAACCCTACAGAGACTCAATGTCCGTGGTGTGCCTTCCTCATTACTCTGCACAGCCTGAAAGCACAGCTCCTTGTCTCTCCTTATAGTTTGAACTCATGTAGGAGCTGCAGCGTTGTTTCAGACCTTCCCCCCACTGAGACCTGAGGTCTTATCCTTTTGTAATTTGAGGCATCCTATGTTTCCAACATTTATTTTTAAGTATGAAATGATTTGGAGCTGTTTACCTGCGGAGGTGTTGTATTCTTCATTGGCCTGTGGAGATCCTACAAATCTCTTGGACATAAAAACCGCATGACTGAGATCCATCAGAGGCTTTTTGGGAGAAATAGTTTTCATTAATAGCTGCCTTTCATCAAAAGTCTAGATGTTCTGGACAGACATTTGTCTAACATTTGTTCTTAAACCCTCTACTGAATGATCTTCTCTGCTTCTAGTTTTCAGCCTCCTTTTTCTCAGACCAGCAAATTCCTTTCTTCTAAGCTTCCTCATTGCTATTTTTTTCTAAGTACCTCAGCATTTTCCTCTCTCTACTCTGAATCTTTTCCAGCTTGCCTACATAATTCTTAAAATTGGGTGTCCAAAATTAGACCATTAACTCTGTCCCCTTAGACATGTGCTTTCTCAAGAAATATTTTTTAAATAAGGAACTCCTCTCTCTCCTAGTTATTCTTACCTTCAGCCTTTGTAGCTCCCCAGTGTCTTGGTATTCCCTATGAGTATCTCATAGTATCTCACAAATTACATTAAAAGAGAATCACTTCAAGAAGAGTCTCAGGGAACAGAGTCTCTACCCCTTTCCTTACAAATCCAAACACCTGACTTGCTTGGTTTTGTGGATCAGAGGTCTGAGGTCTGCACTGTGGTCTTCGGGGCAGGTGAAATGCAGTCTGGAAGGTCCCTGGTACAAACTACTCTGGCTGGGATGCAGGTGGAGAATCCAGTTGCTAAAGGGGGAACCTCATTTTGGTTTCCCGTGTAAGTTTTTGTGCCAGTGTTGAGGTCCCAGCTGGAGCAGGGAGCTCCTGAGAAGGATCTGATAGGGGAGGGACTATGTCCAATCTTCCCCAAATTAGGAATGGTAGATCCTGGCCCAGGAGCTGGAGGTGGTGGGTGGAAGGGGATCGATGGGGAAGATCAAGAAATGTCACTTCAGAGCCTGAGGGGATGCTCTGTCATCAGGAGAAGGCAGGAGCCTGCCTGAGTCCTGGACAGAGAGCCTCCTGCAAACAGGGGGGTCGCCTGCTCCAGAGGCAGAGCCCACTTCTTCCCTCTGTCCTCACTAGCGACAAGGTCCCGAAAACAACAAGGTCACAACCCCACCAAAACAAAATACCCCACCAAACACACATGTCTGTGGAGGAAAGCACAGATCCTAGGTAAGCCATGTCATTTAATTCTGGAAGGGGGTCAGATATAAGAAGATATGATACAAATATGAATTTTTACAAGAATCATCAATTTAAAAATGAGCATAGGAAAGAAGAGATACTGGCTACTGCCCTGTAGTAATACTGCAGCTCATGCAATTGCAATAAGAAACTTCCTTTATATTAACTGAACATGCAGATGTCAGCAACATCGCATCACCCCTAGCTATTTAGATGCTGGATGTTTATTTACACAGCAAAAAGCCACGTGGGAAGGTGTTTTGTCTGTAGTTAGTGAAACCATGTAGCCTTATTTAGAAGAAAGACGTTACCGAGATAAACACAGCTGGTGTTGTGGCACAAGAACACGGGACTGGGGAAAAAAAAAAAGAAGGCAAAGATGACGAGCCAGCATCTTCTCAACCCTTGGTTAGAGGCCGTTGGAGTCATAATTCACCTCAAAGACACAAGAACAAAACCCTAATCGTTCCCTCCCACCACGCTAAGATCTGAAAGCCTAGATATTGTGGTGGACACGGCAGGAAATCCTCTGTCAGGTGGTGAGATGGAGCTTTTGTTGGGCTTCAGGTACGTGGAAGTGAGCAGAGGGTGTGTGCAAGGTTGGTGCCTCCATCATTGCCCTCCGAGCTGCAATTACAGGCTTGGCGTGCCCTTAATAAACCAGAGATTGGCTCATTATTCACATAATCACCTGGAAAATGTATTTCTCAGGCTTGTTCTTTGCTGTATCAAAGCCTTGTTTCTATGTCTCTCCCTTTTTGTCTGTCCCCCCCTCCCCTTCTTGCCCCTGTGAAGCGACCAAGGATGGCTTGCTGTGTAGCCCTTGCCTATGATTAACGTGCTGACCTAGCAATTATTCACATCTGGATGGGTCTTTGTTCTACTTTGAAGTCTCTCAATGACTTCTCTTTCCCCTCACCTGTCTTCATTTTCCCCTCCGCAGCCCCCATCCCACCTCCTCCCTCTCCACCTTGTCTATTACTCCTCAGAAGTGCCAGTGGGCCCAAAATGAAATACAGGACGGACCAGAAATTCCTCGTTAATGGGCCCAGGTGAGCTTGGAGTGGAAAAGGGAAGGTTCAGACCTTGAAGATGACCTTTCCAAAGTGCTTAAGTCAATAACAGTGTGCAACCCTCCCTAGCCCCTTGTTTATAATTGACAAGGTGGAGATAGACTGGAGGCTCTTTCTTCTCTCCAAGCATGTGAGATCTTTTAATCTTAACCCCCTCCAAAAAAAAAAAAAAAAAAAAAAAGAGCAGGAGAGGGAAAAAGATGGAGCAAAGCGCTGGTTGATGGAAGAGATAGGGTAATTGGTTTGCTACAAAGTGAGGCTGCGGAGCTGTGACTCCTTCTGAGGTCCTTCTGCGGTGGAAGAAGTGCCGGTTGAGCAGCATCTCCTCTCACAAGTCTTCTTTTGTATGGCAGGAGAGGAGGAGGGGACGCCTCCCTCTTACACATTCTTACATCCAGCTACTGAGGCACATTCACCAGCAACTGGTTAAGAAGAAAGATTAAGGGTTGCGGGGCTTGGGGGAGTGGGAAGTCCCTTTGCTTTGAGGAGATTAACTTTCAAGACGAGGTAAAACACAAGGCGATAGTCTTTCAAAATTGCCTTCCAGCCGTGACAGGCAATGGTTAGATTAATTAGATTACGAATGCTCTTTTATATTCGGCAGATGGGTTGGGACAAGGTGGGGTGGGGGGCTGGGAGAGAAATACTTCTTTTTTCTTTTTTTTTTTTTTGCAGTACTGCTATTTTCTAATGCAACACAGGTGTACCCGATGAGCTGCAAAGCCTGGTGGTCAGCAAAAGTCCCCCCAAGGGTCTGAGTGGACTTTGGAAGGAGCAAGCACTGCTGTAGGAGGTCATGGAGAAAAACTGTCCATAGTCTCAAAGGAAGCAGAAACAATAGATGTGAAATGTAAAACGTGAGAGGTAACATGATTAACATTAGATTTTCTCCTTTATGTAGATAGTTGTAGGTGAAATGATTATGGGAAAATACAAAGTTTTGGTACCCAAAGAATTACATCCAAAGGAAGCTGTGTCTGTTTATGTCAGGGTTACGTTTACCTATTTTTTATCTTCACCTAACCTTGAGAATTCCTTTTTTCCAAGGCTTTCTGGAAGTAAGGAGGGGAACTAGTCTGCACTTTGTTCCTATGGGCATTGGAAACAATGGGGACAGAAAAATGCACAGGCTGAGGATATATCTAGGATAGAGCAAGAAAAATGTGGGGTGAAGCCACCAATTAACAAACGTCTTACAAGGGAGACCTGTTGTTCCTGAAGCTTTGCTACTGAATAATTTTCCCATCTTTAGACGTCAAAACATTTCATGCCAAATAAGACACCTTACTCTCCATTTCTATCCAATTGATAGAAGTAGACATCTCTAAGGATGCTTCTCTGACCTTTAGGTGGGATGAAATACTTACATTCATTCTCCTTAACTGCCTGTGAATGAGGCCAATATGACCAATTATCACTATTAAATCCCGAACTACAGCAGAACAACCACAGATTTTTTTAAATTGATTTCCTACTTTTGACATACTTGAAGATGTTCCCCTCCAGAACATGCTGTCCATTGGGCATAAGCTCTGACCTACGAGGAGTTTTGCTGCTCTTGGTTAACCGTTCAAGATGTAAGCTGTCCGTTGATGCTGCTATGGAGCTGTAAGGTCATGAGCTGGTCTCCAGCCTCAGTCCATGAAACGCAGCATCCAGGATCTGAGTCTCCCTCCAGGCTCAAGGTTTCTTACACTCACGTATGCTTGTCCTTTCAGTGAGAGCAGTCAGGACTGGGAGACCCAGCATAGTGTAAACCACTATGGGGATGGAGTTAGATAGTCCTCGATTTATTGTAAATTATTTATGTGCAAATTAAGAAACAGCCAGATTTTGCAGGGACACTATTAGGTTGAAATGCTAAATAACTCAGCAACTCGGAGCAATAAAAATAGCAACCTAATGAGAACAAGGAGGTTGAGATCCAAATAGCCCAAACAAGACCTAAGCTTTAACCAAAATATTTGCATACAGGAGGAGCTCTGAATATCGGTCAAGATATTTGTGACACTGAATGCACAGGCATTACAGGTGTGGAAACAACTTGTGTAGCCAAACTAGAGGATGCGTAACACAGTGGAGTAGGACATATTTGGTATTTTAAGGAAACTGAAACTAGGAAAACCTGGGACATGGTTGTTGGAGGGCTATATCCTACAGTGGGGTCTGTGGGAGGAGTGAACCTGGCAGGATGAGCTAACCACAAGGCCTATGATAACAAGGTAATGCTTTCTGGTTTAAACAGAAACTTCCCATGGAGTTGGCGGAACCTGGTGAAGACAGTGATGGAGACACTTGTCACTTGTGTGGGAGCCTCTCTGAGGTGCGATGTACGTGTGTATGGACCATCTCTGCCACCGCTGCCTACCCAGAACTTACTGGTCTTTGACAGGGTGAAGGGACCTCTTAGAAATATCACCTTGGACTAGTTGTATCAAGAGTGTCCAACTTCCCAGAAATTCATTGCGTGTCTGCAGGCCACAGACTATTTTCTTCTGATCTCAGGCAGGGAAGAGGGAACTTCAGAAGTAATTCACAGCCAGAAGATCCATCCCAGGAGCACTGTTGCTCCATGGTTGGCAGGTTGCAGTGGGGAGCAGCAAGGACACGATGCAGCAATGCCAGCCTCAACAACCCCTCCTGGCTCCATCTCCAATAAGCTTGGATGAAGCCATACTTGAACTGTCTGAGACTGCTTTTTGAAGCCCTTGGCTTCTTTGTCACCCACAGGACAGGTGGGCACGCTACCTACGAGGTATATCCCGGTCCCTGCTCCTGGCCAGTCCATCACTATCACCTCTGTGGCTCCCAACCAGTCCCAGCCAGACATACTATGCTCTGGAGATGACATAAACACCACGTGGGCAATTAGACTGAACAACGTCTTCATCTTCCAGCTCCATTTGCCTGTCGTTTTGCCTGTGCTTATTTTAAGTATCACCACGGATGGGCCTAGAAAGCTTTTCCTAGTGGTATAAGGGAATGTTTGTCCATCGTAATGTCCCATCTGCCTGCTCGCAGCCTCTGTTCTTAATTGACCCTGTGTCCCGCTCAGGACCATATCCTTCATATATTGATTGTTTTATTACATTCCTCTGAACTGAGAGAGCTACGTAAAAGTGTGCAGGGAAAGAAAATAACAGGGTAGAAGAAATATGAATACCAAAGGATTTTGGCTGGGGAACTGAACCTCATGGATGGATGGTCCTTCTATTGTAGGCTCTGGTCAGAGTAGCTGACCCAATCTCTCCCATGGGTTGGTTTGAGACTCGACTAGTACCTCCCCATCCCAAACTGCCGTTCAGTGCCAGACCAGCCAAATTACACAAACCAACCCTGAGCACATCTGGAGGAGTGAATCAGTTGATTGTGACTGGATAGATTACTCTGTTTTTTTTTCTTGAGCTCTTTGTTTTTAATTTTAAACCAGTATGCTGGTACCCTGTGATGTTGCCCACTCTGTTGACTTTATCTCTTAATTATGCGGGGATTATTGCAGAATTAAAGGTGCATTTATAAGGCTTTTAGAAGGAGCCTATGCTCTGCTACTGGCCCTGGAGATGAACCGATCTAGTGACTTTTATCTCCCTTCCAACCAATGCAAAAAGCCTCTTTTCTCTTCAGCTTCCAAACCTGCCTGTAAATAACCTGCCTTGAAATAACCCCCCTGACCCCCCCCTCCTACCCTCCACACTCCTTCCACTCGGTTTTCTTCCTGTAATAGGTCTGAAAAGGTTGAAAGGTGTTGAACTCTTGTGTGGGGAATTCAGCTTTAAAGACCCTGAACTTTTAGATTCCCTGAGGGGTGCAGTGGAGGGGAGGAGGAGGAAGGGGGGGGGGGGTGTCTTGTGCTTTAGCACAGTGACCTAAATGATACATCTCATGTACATGTCATGTCAAATGTCATCTCTAGGGCTGGAAGTACTCTGAATAACCTGTCTGGTCAGTAGAGGACTGAAAATACTTAGCTGCAAGCCATCGCTTTGAGAAAGTCTTGCCTTTTATACTTCCTTCGTTATTTATTTATGGGATGGGGATTTTTTTTTCCTCTCCTTGCGCAAGATCCACCAACTGGCTTTTGCGCTAGCAGATTGCAGAACTGTTTGACGAGCAGCAAACAGCAGCTGCAAAACAGGAAGAAAACAGTGAACCCCATTACTAGGTGGTTTCTTGGGGTCAGAAATGACAAACCGTGCCCAGGAACGATAGCTGTAGGTAGCAGCTTGCGCAGTTTCATTTGGCTGGGCTCAGCAAGGAGGAGGACACTCAGCTGGGACCCTCCATCAGAGTCTTGCACCCTGTGTCTTGCAAAGCTGAGCAGCGGTACCAGCATTATGGCCATCGTCCACGAGGGTGCTGGTTTCAAGGCTTGGGAAAGCATTGTCGGCTAGGATAAATGTCCAACTTTTGAACAGGTGGTGTTTGGGATGCTCTTAAATAGGGAGGGAGAAGATGCTGAAGCAAAGCCCAGGGTCACAGCCTGATGGAGGGAGAATCTTTAGGTCTGTGTGGTGCTGGAGAGCTGACTAGATGCTTGTTACAGCCCCTCAGTCCCTCTCTGAACTGCAGTTCCCTTTCTCTTACCTGTCACTGCATGCTAAGCCTTCCTCTGTACCCATCACCAGCAAAATAAATTGATGCAAAGCAAGAATTGCTATGTGCCCAGTATGGTCTGATCTTGTATAGGGGGATCAGGCCTACTGAAATAGGAATAAATACAGAGCTGGGTATTTCAGTCTTAGCATTGACTTCTGCCCCTTTCCAATGGGAGATGCAGGTTTCCATCTCAGCAAAATTTTGATCTGTCCCGACAGTTGGACGGTGTTACACGGTGGGATTATTGCTTCTAGGAGGCTGGCTGAAATGTGTTTTTTTTTCTTCCTGGGTGGTGGGAACTCAAAACTTGGAAGTCAGGTACGTGAACTTCAGTTCAAGAGCTTAAACCCCATCAGACTGAGAAGGTGGCCAACAGCTGGAATGGCTTTGCCAACAGTCTTGTGGAAATATCTGAGAGGGTTTTTTCCTGTACCAGTTTTCCAGAGGACAAGCAAACTCTTGCAAAACAGCCATCTGATCACTACTCCAGCACAGAAGGAAGACTTTTCCTAATTTAGTGCTTTTTTTTAGGCACATAAAAGTGCCTTTTGCCCTTTTACCAGCAGGTTACAGTTCATACTTCGGGTTTCAAGCGAGAACGAGAAGTTAGAATAAGCCTTCCCAGCAACTCCTATCAAAAAAGTTGGGTTTTTTTAAAACATACATCTACACGGTGATGGAATTCCCTTGGCTTTTTGATAAATGCTTTGAACTTCCAGATGTTCTTGGGAAGAGAAGGAACATCAAAGACATGCCTGCAAAGGCCATTTGTGTACCTGAGCAGATCAGGGCTCTGTTCTTCTCCTGGGGTGCCTCTATGGGACTGCGCAGGGGGACTGGGGAGGGTGAGAGTCTGAATTTAGTAATGAGAGACAAAAAAACATCACAGGGAACCCTACCAAAAAAGCCAAATGCACCCAAGCACCTTCCTATAATGCAAAATCAATGTGTATATTAAGAAAGCACTGTCAGTTCTGGGATTGCACAAAGCTACCTAGGGGATCTTCACCCTCTTAGAGCTGGGATGCCAGTTTCATCCTGGACTTCACAGTTTTTTGTTCGAAGCAATGATTTAGGGTGATAGGAAAAAACATGATCTCTCCTGAACTTTTCCTATGGCAAGTGGTGGTTTTTGGCTTTCCTGTGTTTGGTTAGAATTCAGTGTGCAGGGCATCACACTAGAAAACTCGTGGTCTGTTTTTGGCCTTCAATTCATGTACATTTATGAAGTGCTAAAGAAAATTAATATCCTTGCTTATAAGTGCTTAAATATAAGACACTTGCTAGGCAAAACATGTTTGGGCCAACTTAGCTCCTATTCATCCTAACAGGACTGAATTATACATTTATAAGTGCTTTTTAAGGATTTTGCAGAAATGTGAGGAAAAATCTGATTTAATACATGGTGAAACAAGTCAATAGGGAATACAAGGATGAATAATAACAAAAGAAATCATTATAGCGTGGTCCAGGTGTTTGTTTAAGTATTCAAGCCATAATAATAGCTGCCCCATTCATATTCAAAAATGTCTGCAGACAATGACTTAGATGGACACACTCATAGAGCAGTTTAAACTGGAGGGTATGTTGGGAGGTCCCTGACCAACCTCCCACTCAAAGCAGAACCAGTCTCCAAGTTAGATCCAACTTTAACGTTAGAACCAACTTTACTATTAGATCCACTTGCTTAGGGCAAATTTTGAGTATCTCCAAGTAGAAGGGTGTTGCACCCTGAAACACCTCCTTGGTGCAGGGTGCACTCAACAGGACACAGTTTCCCAGTCCTTTGAGTCTGTAACCACAAACTGGCAGCAAAAGAGCCGCAACATGGTGCAGACACAGACTTCTCTGCATGCAAGAGTCGTGGCCTTGGTGAAGGAAGAGCACACAGGAAAGATGGGAACTACCAGGAGAAGCCTTGGTGACAGCAGCAGGAGAAAGTGGAGGCACTGCGCGTTTCTGTGGATGGTGCAGTAGGCAAGGCTTGTTCTGCAGGGAGGTCTGCTTGTCCTCCCAGTCCAGCTCACCTCCACTTTGGCCAGGTCACCTCCAGGGAGGTCCCCAGGTTGACGGTGGCATTGGTTGTTGCTGCCCAGCACAAGCTTTCCATAGTCATGAGATTGGCTCCCTCTGGAAAAGATGAATGCTGGTTTTAAATCCATAATTCTAAAGGAAATTGTCTTTTTATGAATATTGGTTTGGGCTCCTAAGTTGTGTCTTCCTTGTGGTCATCAAGGTTGGCCTTTAGCTGTTGGAAGAGAAAGGGAGGGAGAAAGAGAGAGGGAGAGGAAGAAAGCAAGAAGGCAAGACAGAAGAAGAAAAAAATAAGATGACACCTGGTAAGGTGACACAAGGAGCTTGGGGCTTTGCAAACAGCTGCAAGTATTAGGAAATGCTCGGAAAACCCAGGAGATGGCAACCTGGTAGGAATCCAGCTGCAGGGTGGAACAGGGCTGGTGTGGCTTCTCTTGGGAATTCAGGAGAATGTCCTGTTTTCTGTGATAGACTGGCCTTTTCATTAAACTTCACTGAAGACACTTTTCCATCTATCACTGTTCTTCAAGGCCCTGCAACACCTCAGTACTGGCTGCCGCCCAGCCATGCGCAGAGAGACATTGCACTGTGCCAGGTCCTTTGCTAGGTCCTTCCACAAGTTCTTGAACCGTCTTACAACAATTAATGTTTCAAAATAGGAAACAGCAACCATTTAATTGCTGAGAAAGACAAGCAAAGGATGGCACTAAGGTTGGGACGCTACCTGTGGGTGAGAGAGAGAGGGGAAGAGACTCTCGTGCCACAGATTTCTTGGATGACCTTGGGTGGGTCACTTACCCTTAATTGGGGTCTTGGTTTTAAAACTTGGAGCTGGTATTGCTTCTTCAGCTCGGAAAGGTTGGATGAAGATGACCAGGTGAGGCTGTAAGGCTCAGAGAGGAAGGGTGGAAGGGCTTGGAGCCAGCAAGGAGCCACCTCACCTGGTGGGTCCGTGTGTGAAGACAGTGTTCCCCCTGCAGGGAGCTCGCCGCAGCTCCAGAGTCTTCAGTGCGTGTGTATTTATGTGGGAAAGCGAAATCATTTAGGCAGCCAGGAAGGCAGAAGTGCGTGATTTATCACGGGGAAAATCCACAACTTCTCCTGCTGTTACTTAAATAACTGCTAAGGCTGTCGTGGCATAAGGTGGGAATGACTTAGAAAGCAGCTTCTCTTTCTTTTGAAATCAGAGCTTCAGTAAATGCTTCCTGCATGTTGTGACTGCAGAGGTGAACTGCCTTTTTTTCATTTTTGGCTGTTTTTGTTTTCTCCTTTTTTTTCCTCTTAGTTTCCTGAGAAGAAAGTGTCGCCTGCAGACAATCAATAGAAACAAAACCAGGGGATTTGGAAGTTAAAGGATCTGATTGTACAGGTGAATTGCTTTCCAGTTTCAGAGCTGAAGTGATTGGGGAGGGGGAAAGGAGGGGCAAACATGTGGGGCTTATTGGGAGAGGGAAGGTGTTCAGGGATCTGGAGTGGGTCTGGGGAGGGTTGCTAACATTGGGTTGAGAACATCCACCTGAATAGTCATTTCAGAACCACTTTAGTGTCTCCTGCCTCACTTTCCTGTGCTCTTGTGTCCAGTTTCAGGGAGGGGAGTGCTCAGTGGAGCTGGGAGAATGCACAGCCTGGAACCAGGGTCTTGAGGAAAGATTGAGGAGTGTTGAATTATTTTGCCCCTTTTCATAGGAAATAGGAGAGAAAACAATTGAAAATGAGGGGGAAGAGCAACAACCATTGTGTGAAAATTGGAAAAGGCTCAAAGACAAAAAAAAAAAAAAGAGAAGAAAACCCCCCCCACCCCACCTGCCTTAAATACTCTGACCTGAGAAGGGTTTGAGGACAGGAACAGAGAGGAAAGGATGAGAGACAGGCTGGTGATCCAGCCACTTGCCAGGCTTTTCCAAAGCCTGAGTGACCTCTGGGACGTGGGAAGGCTCTACGGATCATCGAGGACAACCTTGACCTCTCCCTGGAAGAGAAAACCAGGGGTGCATTTGTGTACTTAGGACCTGCAAGCATATCTTATGCTAAAAAGCATTCAGTTTTGAAGCAAAGTTCAAGGTTCAGCCTAAATTTGGGGGACAGAGGATGGAGAAAGGGATGGAAGAAGGGTGTCTAAGTTACTTGGGATGCCTGGGTCTTCTCACCGAGCATAGGGAGGGCCTAGGTGGATCCAGGAGGTTGGATCTTAGATGGTGGATGCTGGATCTGACCTCCTAGACTCTGTGCAAATGGGAGCAATCCAGTTGCAAACTTGATGCTTTATGGTGAAAGAGAGGGTTTTCTTCATTCAGCAAAAGTCCACCCCTAAAACAAGTAAAAAAAAACAATAAAAAGGGCTGTGGGACTGTGAAAACCAAAAGTGACATTCTTAATCAGCTAAATGAGTGGAAAGTAAATGGCTCTGAACTGATGGAAACAAAGTCATTTCCATTTTTTCATGCCTTTTAAACCTCCATTTAAAAAAAATTTGTTTAAAACAGTTAAAAATATTTTTAATAACAAAAATGGCATTGAGTCATGTTGAAGATCAGAAAACATACTTCCTCCTTTGGAAATGCTGAAATGAAACATTTCTATTTTCCTCTGACTGTAAACAGATTTTTTTCCCCTACAAAGCAAAATGAAAGAAAACCAAAAACTACCAGTTAAACTGTCACAGTCTTGCAATGCATTTCAGGACCAGGGATATGGGGCAAAAAAAAATAAAAGATGAAGAAAAGTAACTTTGCCAGGCTCTTGTTTTCACTGCAAGAATTACCAGTGCCCAACCTGAGCCTGTCTGCGGGAAAGCAAGAGGAATTTTGCTACAAAACTTGTGGGTTTGGGTTTGCTTTATCTGGGGACATACGTCTGGGATGCGCCAGCCAGCTGCTGCCCAAACAGCCCCTGCGCGATGTCGCGATGCTCACCAACATCAAAGGCCAAATTATTCGACCTGGAGTGTGACATGTCCCCAGCTTGGGAAAACAGTTCAAATAGCCCCCACCGCAGCGGTAGGGACGTATAGATATGCAGGAACGCCGTCCTTCTGGGTTGTTCGCCTTGGCAGGGGGAGAGCGGTGTTATGGCCGTGGGGTTTTGTGTGCGGGGATGCGTCGGAGGGAGCTGATTGCTCTGAAAGCCGCCCCCAACCCTTTTATATGGTCATTAGAAGACCTGAATGGGGGAGGCTGGGGGGGCTTCTCACGCCTCCAGCCCAATCCAGCCAGCAGCCCCTCTCTCAAGTACCTGCTAACAGGTCGACTTGCCTTTGGTCTCAGTCAGGTCTCAGCGGAGACCGGGCACCATTTCCTAGGCTAATAGGTGTGAGGGGAGTCAAGAATTTCACTCTTTTTTTTTTTTTTTTTTTAGGTCTTTTCAAGGCAGGCTATAAACCTCTTGTTTTCCTCCTCCTTCTCTGGGTTTGTTTCTCTGCTTCCTTCCCCCTCCACCCGACCCCCAGGTGGTGTTAAAAGTCAACAAGCCCCTTTATCTCAGGGCTGGCCTTTTTCCCTCTGGGATGCTGGAGCAAATCCACATTGCTGAGGAGGTGGCAGTCCTACATCCTTTCGGTCTTTCCAGGTCCTCACAGGGACTTTCCTCACCTTTTGCTGCGGCACATGGTACCCAGGTTTGGGGCAGGGTCCCCATTAGGCAAATTGCAGCCAGGCAGGGCTGACAATCCCCGTTTTCCTTCGGTTTGCAGTGGTGCAGCTCAGGAAATGCTGCATGACGAGCTGCAGAGCTGAGGACAACCTGGCTGTAAGTGGAGTCAGGGGCCGGCAACTGGGTTTCCCCCTCCTACGCTGGGTTACTCTTGAACTACTGGAGGTTGAACTGGAGGGATCCCAGTTTGCCTTGTAGCTCCTGATTCACCAGCCAAGCACCCAGAGCAGCAAAACTGGTGCATTAGGAACCCGGTCGACAGCCTGGCACGGGGCTGATTCTGCTCTTTGTCTGCTTATTCCCACTGGAGCAAAGTGGCTGTGAGCTATTTTCCCAGTGCAGCAGGAGCAAGGAGGGATCAGGCCCAAATTTGAGGCTGATTCAGTGTTTTTGGCTCAGATCTTGGGCGTGGCTCCCCCCACCAACCTTTTTTTTTTTTAAATTCAAATGGCCAGATCTAGAATATGATTTTCTCCTCTAGTGGAGTGTTAACATTGGAGTGAATATTCCTGTTATGTTTTCCCTATAGGAATTGGTGGATGCTGTTGAGAAAAAGTTGGTATTTTCTAACCAGCTTTGCAAAGACCTTCTCCTTCAGAGGAGGTAATTTGGGCTCTGCTCTCTAAAGACCTGATTTCAGTGCTGTGGCTGCTGGAAAGCATTAGGGCTGCTCTGCTTCTTTACTCTTTTCCAGACAATGGAGACATGTAGCTCTGATGTCCTACTGAGTCCTCACCCCTGGCCGTGGGAAAGAAGGATTTGATGGTCCATGCACCAGGTAAATGCCTTGGTTGCTCTCACCACCACAGTAAAAAAGATATTTATCAGCAACTCCTCAGGTTCCTGGGTGGAGGGTGATTTCAGAAGAGTATATGTGAGCAACCAGGTCTGTGTGCCATGCAGTTCAGCTGGTGTCTTCTTCTAGCAAGTCTTCCTACCTCAGTTTCTCCTCTGGCAAAACAGGGTGGTGAGGCACAGCTCTGAGCTGAATTTTGGGAGCTGCAATGCAGGTTTGTTTGAAAGGGCTTTAAGTTCTCTCCCCTCCTGCATTACGCTGTTTTTTTTTTTACCCCACTGCAGGAGAGGAATCAAACTTCCAGACATTTTCTATTTCAGTGTGGGTTTTTCTCATTGCAAACTTGACTTTTAACTCTTCCATATGCTGTTTCTAACACTGGGAAGGGGAATGGCAGGATGGCCTCCGGATGTATCTTCCAACCACCATCTCCAGGACTCTTCCTACTTCTTACCTCTACCCCTCGTAACAGCACCATTCACCCTCTTTGCCCTGGTGCAGTGACAGGCTGAAACACCGAAGCCCCTTGCAGGGGTAGGCAGGGAAAAAAAATTCCCTCTGTGGTGCTCAGAAAACTCCCATCAAAATGTCCTCCTGAGGGACACCTGGAGACATTTCCTACAGAAAGCCTTAGACCTTGTAGAAAAGAGGCAGTCCAACAGTGGTGAAGAACTATAAAAAATTCCTATTAGCAGGGAACCCTAAAGGAGTGCCTTTTGCACCTGGATAAGGCAGGGCTCAAGATAACAAGGGATAGTCCGGGCTTAGAGAAAAGCTTGGCAATGTCACTCCTCTAACTGCATTAGCTTCCCCAGAAGAGAAACAGGCACTTTATTCTCGCCCTTGGCTTCCCTGAACCGTTTAGACTGGAAGACCTTCCAAATAGTTTAGCTGCCTCCTTTTGAAGGCGATGCCTGATAATACCTTTGTGGTCATGAAGCCGGGGACACTGTCACTTAAAAACCTTGGAAAAATGAAGATGAACTCTTAGCAGTGTCTCTAAATTTCCACATCCAGCAGACATGAGAGCGGTCTTTCTCGACTGCTGCCTGGAGAGCAGCAGATCCCTCTCTCATGCATTTTTTGGTCCGTGGACTGGGTTTTGGTCACCACTGTGGAGGTGGTGGGGACGGATGGGGACTGGGGGGTTCTCTGGGAAGTGCAATGTTCTTCAGGGGTGTGGTGTGCAGGGGGTTAATTGTATTAGAGCAAATACCTGAGGAATTAATAATGATTTGCTGCTCATCAGGCAGCCTTCCTTGAGAAATGTAACGCAAGAAAAAACACGTTAGGAAATGCCAGAAAAATGCAGCGAAAAAAGAAATTATGGGTGTGTGGGGGTGGTGGTGTGAAGAAGCAGTCTGGGACCTCGGTTAGGCTCGGTCCAGGAGTCACGTAAGAAGTCTTGATTGCCTGCTGGACGGGGCCACCCAGCACCCCTAGGGCCTCACTCTGCCCTTTGCTCAACTCCACCAGCCTCCTGGAGACTAAAGGGATGTGGAGGCTTTTGTGCAGGGCACGACCTGGCTTGCTGCGGTGCTGCAGCTCATAAAAGGAGGCTGGGGAAAGCATCCGTTCGTGCTGGGAAGGAGAGGTGCAACTGTGGTATGACGAGCATTCGTGCTGAGGATGGATCACCTGGGTTCCCATCAGAGTGAAAGCAAGGGATGCAAACCCAACGCAAGCCGTGCGCAGCCGTTGTGTAATGTGCCCACCCAGGGAACTCCTTGCTGTAGGACACTACTGTGCTGTCATAAAGAAGAAAGGGGGGGAAAAAAAAAAGGAAAAAAAAAAAAGAAGAAAACAAAAAGAGAAATAAAGTGATTTAGAGGAGTGGTAAAAGCATCTGAAGGTCTGCTTGGACCTCTGAGGGCTTAAAAATGCTCATGTTTCAGGGTATAGGGAGGTGAAGTAGGAGTGTTTAACAACTAACCCTAATTTTGCACATCAAGGCATACATGTAGACAGCCACCTTGGTACGGGAGCATCTCTGAAGGTTTAATGTCCCTACCACCATAGGATGCCCTTGGAGGGACAGCTGTGCTGTGAACCCCATTGCATGGAGAGGGGAGCCAAGAGGCAGGGAGGTGGCTGAGCAATTTGGCACGACACACGCAGATAGTCCGCATCCGCCCAAGGCCTGAACCACATCTCCACAATAGCCCCCTTATTCCTTCTCCGGGCACTCGTCCAGCTTGCCGCGATGATGCCCTGCCAGGGAAGTTGGGTGTCGGAGGGTGGTGGGGATTGGGCAACGTGAGACATTCCTGCTTGGCATCCCAGCCCCCACGGGGGCTGTCCGTAGTCCCCCGTTGCTTTTCTTTGTAGAGTGAAACCCTTGGGTTTACATCAGTCCCACATTGTCCTCCTCGTGCCTGTTGGTTCCCACCGCTGGTTTCCCTACGGTGGGGCTGGTATTAGCTTGGGACCTGCTCGCGAACGCATATTTTGTCAGCAAAAGGCAAGAGACTTGTCCCGATGGGCACCAAAGCGGGGACATCCAGAAACCACGAGGGTGGGGGGTTATTTTTTCCTCCCTTTCTGGACTCTTTTGGGGTACCTACCCTAATTATTAGGCAAGCCAGCAACCTCAAAGCAATCTGCTGCCTGCCTTCTGCTTTGTCTCCCATCCTCTTCCCCGCTGAAGTGCAAGCTCTGCCTTCGGTGGGTTGGAAATGGCCCAGGCTGGATATCAGCTTCCCTATCAGAGAACTGACGCAGTCGGTTTTGGTGTCGAGGTATATTTTTCGATAGCCAAGGCGCTGCTCCCAACTTCCTTGTCTGTCACCCGCTCGGAGGAGGAAGCTGCCTCGCTCACGCGTTTGATTTGGAGCCAGCCCATTGATGGAGCGATGCTGCTTTCTCGCCGGGCTGGAAGCTCGTGCTGCTGCCAAACAGCTGATGAGCCGCTTCGCAGCCATCTCTTTCTCTGCCTTCCGCTAGGCGTGATTTTTGTCTCGATACCAGAGAGCCTTTGGAGCACGGGGGATGTCTGATTTTGAGAAGAAACCTGCAATTGTACTGTGACCAAAAAACATGGAATAGAAAGAAAATATCTGGTTACTACCCAGACACCTATTTCATTGATCTTGGCGAATATCAGAATTAATTTAACTAACATACAGGAACCTGCATCAGCCTTAAAATGCAGAGATAGAACCCTGGCCCTCAGATTTGCAGGGCTGATATAATCCTTCCTATATGACTTTTCCTGAAACTACGATCCCTGTGAGGAAAGCAGGAAAAAAAAAAAAAATCAGGACAATTTGTGTCCATTTACAGACCTGTGGTTCAACACCCCAGCTCATTCTCTCCTTTCTAATTGCTGCTTTCTTCTCTTCTCGGGCTCCTTTGTTTCTCTCTGCAAGCAGCCACAGCTTTCAGATGTTTTAGGGTCATTCCTCCATGTGCTGCAATGTTAATTATTTCTTCTGCCCTAATTCAGTTTTACATATCACTCCCAGCCACACAGGCCACGTAACGCACACAAGCACGCTCTCTGCATTCACATGGTAAAACCTCCCCACAGACACACGCAGGACGGCACAAAGCCGTAGGAGCCCGACGCCGGCGAGCAGACCACGGTTTCTGTCGTGCTGCCGTTGCTTCGTCATCGTGCCATCTTAATTAGAGGGTTTCCGAAGCTAGAAATCTGGTGCGGCCATGTACCAAATTTGCCCCACTATTGCTTTGAGATTATGAAGATAGCATTGATAATAATTGCCAAGACTCACTTTTTGGATGTTTATTATGGCCTATCTGCAGCATCCAAAATATGTTAAGTGGAAACTAATCAAAAGACTTTCCGGTTAATGAATGATTTGTGAAAAGCTCTCTCTTCCAGAAATGACCAATATTAGAATTGGTGCTGATGTCATGTAACAGCTCCCATTCAGAAAAGCTATTGAAAACAGTCCAAATTCCTCAGAACTGTTAAATCTCTTTTAATTTATCCTCTTTGTGTATATATAAGCTGTGGGGGTTTTGTTTGTTTGTTTATTTCCCTCTTGCGGAGAGTAAGTTTTAATTTAATTTGCATGTTGGGTTGGTGCTCTTTTTGTCTTGCATTTAATATATTCAGAGCATTCGGGGAGCCTGAGGTTTGGAGGCAGAGGAGAATGAGATTGCTTCCATTGATGAATGTAGCTTTCAGAAAAGAAACGAAAAAGTTGGGGAAAATAAATTCAATGAGTACTAGCATGGGCGAGGAAAAGGAGGATTTTTTTTCCTTGCATTTTTCCTAGGCAAAATCAGCAAAAAGCCTGTCCTTCCTCTTTTTGTTTTTTTAATGACATCTGCTTTAATAAAAATGATTGCAGTGATGGCAAGAAAAAAAACATAGGCAGGGATTAAGGTAGGTGCTAAGGAAAGATTAATCAGAAGAATGGATGGAGACATGTAGCTCCCATCCGAAAATATACTGGAAAATTAATACAGGGAGGCTCATGCAGAGCTCTCCATGCACAACATTGGGTCTTGTATATTCGGACGGTGTTTTGCAACCTGAGGGCTGTCTATGAGGATGAGGGTGCGTGGGATGGGGATGCATTGACGTAGCATGTTTTCTGATATGTAAAATTCCAGATCACTTCTTCCCTCTCCCCTCCCCTCCTCAAACTTGCTTCTTTTCAAAGTGACATTTCTAATTTCATGTTTTAGAGCCTGAAATGAGCTATGTGTTATGAGGAGGAGGTTTCCTCCAGGCTGAAGAAGGTGGTAATGCTGAGGACTCCTTGCCGAGGACCCTTGTCTCTCCTAAAGAAGGATCTAGTATTTTTCAAGGGAAAAAAAAAAAAGCAGCTGTGTGAAAGCTCGTCCCTGGGCCTGAAAGGGCTGTGAGATCTAATGAGATTTTGCCATCCTGAGCTGCTGAGGTTTGATGTGGTTAAAAGACACGCTGTGCACTTGCACCCAGAATCAACCTTGCCAACGCTCTCTCGGGAGCCTTTGCAAGGGTCTTTGGGAACGTGTGGCCAAATCCAGACTCGCCTTGCAAAATGAAAGAGGAGGGTCCCTAAAAGGGACCTCGAGGATGTTTATTTTTCTCTTCCCTCCCACCCAAAACACACATTTAGAAAGTGCTTCTGTCTCCCGCCCGAGGGATGCATCTGGGGGATGCAGGGACCGGGGAGAGGTGATGCTCGGGGATGCCCAGATGAGGGTCAAACATCTGCGTTTCCCACTTCATGCCGGAGACCCGTCACCGCTCGGACGTGAATTCCTGGGGACAATGTGAGCTGGCCCCGGCCGATGAAAGGCTCCCGTCCTGCTGGGTCTTCGGGGAGATAACCCCGACAAAACCCCTGCAAGCCTCCGCCGAGCGCCTACAGCCCCCCCCCCACCCCGGGGGGAACCCGGAGGATTGTATCCCCCCGTGTTTGCAATTTGTGTGTGTGGCACCATTAAGAATTGATATGCTCGATATGAATGGCGATACTTCAAAACGCCTGAATAGACCCTGAGCTTCCCCCCCACCCCCCAAAAAAAAAAAAACATTGTTGAAAAAGTCCCCTACTCAGCCTGGGAGGGAAAGTTTGTGTATCAATCTAGTTTTATAATAGTGTAATTTAGTGTCTAGGCCCGGGCTCTGGTGGTGATATTGTACTGCAATGAATGAAACAGAGGACTCCAGGCTGAGCAAGAGCTCGAGGACCCGGCTGGCTCTATTCAGGCCAAACTAATCGGCTTCAGCTCAGCTCTCCGCCAAAGCTCCCCTCTCAGTAGTGGGTTTTTCTCTGGGTTTTTGTTACTGTTTCTTAAAGAGCTCAGCTGGCTGCTGAGGCTGAAAAGAATCAAATTATTAAAGATTTTGTGGAAAATCCAGTGAGAATGGGCCCATGCAAGAATAATAGCATTGTGCCACCGTGGGCCATTCCCAGCTTCCAGTCGGGAGAAATTGTCAACTCTGTCTTTGTTTTCTTAACCCTTTCAATGGAAACAAAATAATATTTAGCTCAGCACAAAATACCTTCTTTTTAATTTCTAATCCTTTCAGGTTCTTTTTTTTTTTTTGCCTTCCCCCTTCTCCTCCTCCTCTTCCTCCCTCCCTCTCTTTTTCTCTCTCCCCCTCTCCCTCTTTTTGTGTGCTGTCCTCTGAAATACATTTATATACCTCATACATTCCCCTTTTCCTTGCCAGTTGGCCAGAGGGGCATCTGTTATCAGGAAAGCCCCTTCTTTTTTAAACAGGATGTAAAATGGGTGGTTAAATCCTTTATTAACAGTCACCACCAGAAAGGGGAAGAGGAAAGGGAAACATTTTCTTTCAAGCTTCTATTTTTAACATTTATTAGCGGTTAATAAATCATTAGTATGTTGTTCAAAGGGCTGGCTATATAATGTGTCATGTTTTTAAATGTCTATGCATTTTAAATTTAGAAAAGTATTTAATTGGGGCATTGTCGTGTCATTAAAGAACAAAAAGGAAACGTCTGCCTGTCTGTCTGCCCATCCTCAATCCATCAGGGTAGATATAGACAAGCAGTTTAATCACTCCCCTCCTCTTTTATTTAGGGACTAAGTAGCTTTCCATTCGTGAGCTATATCTTTTCTTGGCTCTTTCTCCGCTGCGTGCGCCGATCCTAAATGTGTCGAGGAGCAGCATTGTCTCGGTGATGGGAGGAAAAGGCCCCCGGCTGTGGCGTGGACGTCGGACCCCACTGGGCTGCAGGTCTCTCCAGGTTGCAGAGCAACTGGGTGCGGGGAGCTTGGCTGCACCCTGTCTTTGCAGGGGGGACGAAAGCCCACGGCCACAGATCCTTTGTGCGGGGAAGGCAAAGCCACTGCCACCTTTTCAAGGCTTTCTCGGGAATGGAGCAGCAGAAGGAGAAGGGATAAAAAAAAAAAAGATGAAATTCATCAAAACAAATGCCCTCCATACCAACCAGCTGGCATCAGGGACGGGGTGACAAAGCGTGATGCCGGATCTGCTCCTGGTGTAAACTTGACGCCAGCAGAGTTAGGCGGATGTAAACCGGACAAGCCTGTAACCCGCCGAGTTATAATGTTGATAGCAAGCCCGGTATTAGGGTATGGGGGTGAAAATTAAGGGACAAAAGGGTACTCACTGTCCCATTGTGGGAGATCCCTCTAATCAGGATATTCTCCCTCAACTTTGCTCCACTCTAACCTATTGACAACAGAACTAGGTCATCTTGGTGAATGGGGTAGATTTTCTGCCGCCTCAGTGTCTTTGAGGCTGGAAGGGATTGTGTGTTCAGTGTTACAAACAGACCTTCTGTCTTTATTTCCCGACCAGCAGCGCGCCGCTTAACAAGGAGAACTGGACCAGCCATTTTTCCCGTAACAAATGGAGGGTCCCATCCAAGCCGTCCTTGCCAGTTGGCTTTCAGACAGGGGAAGCTTATTCATGTTTTTAGACCTCAGCCAAGTTCAGTCAGGAAGCCTGAGATGTTTTAAACTGGGGGAAAGGCGGGGGTATCCAGGGCTCCCTTGCCAGCTAGGAGGAGGAGGGCGCTGCATTCTTTTGGTATTTTCTTGAGTTGGGTCTTTTTTTTGTGCAATCCCGGGGATAGAGTTGTCTCTCCCTATCCCTGGCATAACGCTGGCTTGGGATGGAGGCGCGCGAGGTTGGGTTTTTTTGTTCTCCTGGCACTCCTCAAGAGGACAAGTCCACCCCTGCTTGCTTGAATCACCTACAACGGTGGGAGAAGAATGGAGGATGTTCGTTGAGGTTACTAGTGGTGAGGGATCTCACAGGTGAGTCACCGCCAGTGTAGGTGGATATTACACTTCAGCCCAAGACACTAAAATGTCTTGTGATGAGCCAGACACAGAGAAGCTGTTGATTATCTTCCTTTGGAGAAGATGTTTATTCCCCATCCCACCCTAGGATTTTTCATCTTCAGCTGTCTGCTTCGGGGAAGGACAGAGCATCATCATGCTTTCCATCTGAGATCATGGTGCAATGTCCCAGAAAAAACACTTGCACCACCTTTGTCTAATGTTGCTCCTGGCCCTTTTCAAATGTAAAGACATCCTCAGACCTTTCAGGATAGATGATAAGAAAATTCCCTTCTAAAGAATAGCATTACCCTATCCTAGAGATCCCATAGACGTTAGCTCATGGCCTTACACCCATTTTCCTAGTTAGCCAAACCTCATCTCCGTGACTACGAATGAGTGGCTGGTGTCCTGGATCCTCCTCTGCCCATTTTCAGGCATCATACAGAAATGTCACCTATATCTCGCTGAACAGCCACCTCCCGTGGATACGCAGGAGAGAGCACCCTGCACAGTCCGTCAGGTGCCCCGTGACTTTTCCCACTGTGATCCCTACTCCTGACCCCACAGCCACTCCTCAGCACCCCCATTTGGGACACCTGGATCAGGATGAAGGGGGAACACCTGGATGGGGCTAAGCAGGGATGACTGACCCAACGGGGTTGGGTGGAGCAAAACCTTCTCAAGGACATGTCTCATCCTGGTAACACTCGGCCTTCTTCTTCACAAGCTTGGAGATCAGATGAGGAGGGTCAGCAGGAGAAGGGATCCTTCTCAAAGTGTCCTGTTTCTTGTGGTCATCTCGAAACGTCCTCTTTTGTCTGCTCTCAGAGACAAGTTTTGGGGCTCAAGAGACTTTTGGTCTGATCCATTAGAGCTATTCTCGAGCTGTAGGATGCTCATATAACGGCCTCAGACGGTGCTGAAGATACTGTAATACAGGAGACAATGTGTCCTAAACTTGGCTATATGCCTGGATTAGAAAATTAAAGGCAAATAAGGCAACCTAAGCTCTGGAACTGCATCAAAGGCAAATCCAGGCTAAATGGGAAGGATCCAATTTCACAGTTAAGTTTGTTAAAGAGGTGGGTGGTGGTTGCCGGTGGTGCGCACGTCCCTTTATTAACAATTTAAAAATGAAAGGTCCCTGCCTGGAGATAACTGGAGGATCAGACCTTTTTCTGGCTGCCTTGCCAGAAGTAATCCTTACTCATGCAAGGTTCCTGCTAAAATCGACAGAGCTACTCGCATGCATAAGGACCATCCTGGATAAACAGAATGTAACAGCAAAGATGATGGGAAAATTGGGAAGACAGTAAGACATGCTTGGCAGACCCAGCACAGCAGAAAATAATCCTACAAATCTAGCTCTTTCTTTTTCACTTGTGAGTAGTTTGCAAGCAAATAATTCCCAGCCAGAATTTATTCAGCTGTTCGTTCATGCAAATGTGTTTTTCATTTTGGATGGCTTCTGAATTTTGCTGGAATAAATTATACTTCAACGTGTGCCCCTTGCACAGAGCCTCTGACTGCTTTCCCTGAAGTACATACTGGTTAAGGATGACAATTTGCAGAAGAGAATTTGACAGATTATTTTTTTTTGATGCAAATCATAATGTCATCGTTACTTGGTAATCATTAAAGTGAGAGTTTGTAGAGCTTCCACTGACACTGTTGTGATGCATATTTCGCTTGCCAATTGCTCTTTGCAATGTAAAAAAAGGCTCTGTATAACCTTAGGAAAAGTTTAATGGTTTAATTCAAAGACTCTTGCATATGTTTGTTTGCAGTGTTCACTGGACATGAATTATAAAAGGTGCCTCCTCTACCTACATCAACATCAGGATGAACAAATATGATTATGAATGAGTCACTTGTGCCACTTTGTATATATCTTTGTGTGCAATGTTGAATTATTACTACCTTTTGGCTGATTTTTTTCTTGCTTATGGTAATTTATGATTACACTGCAGACCTTTGATATCTGGACTTTTCTTAGTGTTGAAAAGTAACAAAACCTCTTCCCTGGATTTTTAGCATTCAGAACCAGGTTTGAGAAAAATCCCCACAAGGACTCAGAAATCAGAAGATAAATTACATGAATCCAGCATGAACTATTTCTAAGATGCCATGATTTTTTAAACAGATCTCATAATTTTAGCGAGGAAATGACTGGAGAGGATGGGCTGTTTGGCAAGGGCAGTGCTGTGGTGTGCTACATGAAATGGTCCTGTAAACAAAAGGAGGTAATTAAAATACATTTGCCAGAAAAGAGCCCAGATTTCCCATGCAACATGCAATACTTTCTACACAGCAGAGCTTTTCCTTTCTGTGCTCCCCTCAGCTCCTTGGTTTTATCATCTCTCAGCCAGAGGCAAGCAAGACAATAGACATTCTTTGAGAAATTCACTACAGGGGACACGAAGCTAAGGTCTGTGGTGCCAGTTTTACATCTCCTTAGGACTTGTCTTCAGGGCAAATGTGACCAGAATAGCTATTTCAGAATTAGCTTTCTATGGTGTCACTATTCCAGAGTAAAGAGATTTTATTCCAGATGAATTACCCTGTTTAGGAAATCACTTGCTGTTTTGCAAATAAATGCACATGTGTAGAACAGCACATGATAATGCACAGATATACCTGATATAAGGAGAGTCAGCAGCAATACGGCCACATTAATGCCATGCTCAGATCATGCTCTTATCTGCAGCATCACATAGTTACATGCACCCAGCAAAAATAGGGTATTCCTCATTAAAATGTAGTTGCCTAAAATATGTTGGCCAGTGTGAGCTGGCCACCTTGTCTCTCTCTACAGTTAATGTGGTGAGAGGATCCTTCAGAGGCTGTTGGTCTCAGCTGTCTTAGGTATCTCAGGGTGGGCAAACTGCTTTGTGTAAACATTTGCACCTCTGCTGATTAGAAGGAAAGCCGAAAGTAAGAGCTTAATCTAGATTTACAAGAGTGGTGATGAAACAAATCCTTCTTCAGGTGACTTCTGTTCTTAGACAGGGGTGGGACTCATCCTACCAGTGCAGATCAGGGTACACATTGCTTTTTTTTGGGGGAACACACCTAAGATAACAGTTGTTGCAGTCCCTGTGATAAAGGTTTAAGATGCCAGCAGGTCACCTGTAGACAAAATCTTTGCACCTGAGTTCGGTTGTATATCTGGGCTTCTTAGAAATTACCACCTTCATGAATTTCCCCACGCTGTTACCTGTTGCCAAGCAGTGTCTTTTGTGTGGCTCAGGTCCCACCACCTGCATATTTTATGCTGGATTTAATATGTGTTCAAGTGGATCAATTTGTCCTTGGCTCCAGCTGGGAAAGGGGCCTCTGCTGCTTGGAATTGACCTGCCTGCAGAAACATCCATCCTATCCCTAGTGGAGGTGATGCTTCTGTTTCGATAACCATGTGTGACCCATGGGGAATGATAAAACAAAATAACACATCATGTTCAGGCAGCATCAGAATGCATCTCTGAGCCACAGGGCCTCCATGCCAGTTACCCCAGTGGCGAGATGCCTGCATAGTTTCTACCACTTTTTGATGAAAAATGAGGAATCTTAGCAGCTTTTGGGGGGAGAGGAGAGTGAGGATGTTCTCCTCTAGTCAAGTATTGCTAAGGAAATGTGTCAGGCCCTTGGTCTTGTGGTGAAAGATGCTCTGTAAATGCAGGGGAAAGTCAATGGTACAATGGATATAGGCCACTCAGAGTTTGTGGGGAGGGGGAATATCTTTTATTAGGCCATCTGATACAACTGGAGTACAGAGATATGCTGCTGGGTACACAAGATCTTCTTCTGATCTAGATTAGTCAAAATCAGGAGAGATCAGACAAATGAAGTAGGTAGATTAGATCGTGCCCTGTGGTGGCAAATGGTTTTCAGCCTCCTAGCTGTGACGTACGCTGAGCCTTATCTCATGAAGCTGTGCTCAGAGTGAACCTTGGGGGCCTTTTCCAGCTACAATCACTTGTACAGGTTGGCCTTCTGTGAAAGACAGTTCCTAAGGTTGCTGCCCCAAGACAGCTCTGGAGAGCCTGGACTGCAAGGTCAGGGTGTTGCAAGGCTGATTCCCTACTCAATATGTGGATCAAATGTTTTTCCTTGTTGCCAAAAGGCATCTTGCAAGGGTTAGGCTGAAAGACTGGCCCTTGGATGAGGGGACTCAATCCCTGTGATGCAATTCCTTGTGCAACATCGGGGAAGTTATTTGATGTGGGACTCATCTCACATTATCAATCAAAAATTAATGTCTAATCCAAGCCAGTCTTTCACCTTTACAGTTAGAGAGATCTGGTTGTCTAGAAAGTGATTTATCCCATCCATGTCAGGGACAGAGTGAGGCTGGAAGCTCAAGGTGTGGCAAATCAAAGTCTTATTTCATCAGGCTTTGCAGAGCGAGGCATGCCCGTCTGTCTCTCCCGAGGGCAGCAAGAGACTTGAGACATGCATTTGAGAGGACCGAAATCAGGTGAAATGACTCGTCTTTTGGTTTCTTTGTGCCTCTGCTCCTCATTTGTAAAATAAAGATAAGTACACTCTACTCCATTATAGAGAAGATGTGGACAGAAATACGTTAAAGAGCATAAGCTGTTTGTATGCTGTGGTCACAAAGCTGGAAGGGCAGTGTAGGTTAATTATCCTGACATCTGCTGTCTTCTGCTTTGACAGATAGTGGGTGAAGGCATGCAGTTCAGAGAAGGCAACCTATACAGTAAACCTCATCCCTATTTCTGTATGCTCAGTAACCAAAATCAAATGTCACCACTGAGAGGCATCACGGGTAGGATAGAATTGCAGTTGCACCCATGAGTTTGAACTACAGTTGGTGAAGAAACCAACCTGGTCCTGGCATGAGGAAGTGCTCAGACTCACCTGAAGCAAAATTGACTCGGGGGATTTTTGTAGGTGTTGATTCACCATCAAAAGAAATAGTGGTGGAGATCCATGGAGAACTGTTGTCACGGTTTTACTGTTGATGCCTAGTGTGACCTCATGAATAGGTCGGTCCATCGTTGTGCTGTCACTTTTGGACCTTCTGAACCTGACTGAAGTGCTGATCTAAAAACCTTGTCCAACATGGATGAGCAAGGAGTGCATGTCACTATGGGAGCACTTTTGGTGATGGGTACTTTACAGCCCACAGCAGCTATTACAGATCCGTGTGCCTTAGCAAATCCCATAGCAAAATAGGGATAGTGATAGTCAACCAGCTCTGTGGTGGACTTCAGTTCCTGGGGTGCCAAGAACCATGGGAAAACAGTGTGATGTGGGGCAACAGTGAAGAATGAAGCTCATTTTGGTCTCATGAGTAGACAATTCCAGAACAAATTCCTATGCTGGTGACTCTTCAGAGTCTGGAGGGATTAACAACGAGTGAAGGTGACCTCTCCATCAGTGCCTCAGGTCTAACACCTAAAGATCTTGAGAAGGTTTCTACACTAGTCAGGCAGTGGAGGATTAAGAGGAATTATTGACAGTGCCTCTGTAGGATTACTTTCCAGCTGCTGGTTTAAATGCTGTAACTCTTCTCTATAGTCAGCTTTTGCTTTGGAGGTCTGCAAGGATTAACCAACCCTCTGCCCCACCTGAACCTCTGCTGCTAAGTGCAGAAGAAGAGCTTTTTATGAAGCCTGGTGGGAGAAAAACATCTTGCCAATGTTTTGTTCAGAAAAGGAGAAATCAAGACCTGATTGATCACTACCCTTTGGATGTCCTCTGAGGTGAAATGAGAGAGAGCAGAGAGAGGGCTGGGATGAGAGATATGGGCTTGAAGCCAGGACAGGAATTCATAAGATTTTGTTTGCATTCCATTTCTCTGCACCCCCCCTCTGAGATACATTTATCCTTCTGTAAATAGGTTTCACATTATTTATCCTTCCTATTGTTAACATCTGTGGGGCACAGAATGCCTATCATTATGTACATGCACAGTAGCCAACCTTCCGTTGTGCCATAATAGAAAAAAAAAAAAAAAGCATTTTCTTGAGACCATTCTTGCAGGAAGACTCCTTAGCACCAACTACACTGAACACTTTTGCTGCACTAAGGCTGTGCAACTTCTCTCTGAGATTTGAGCCTTTTTGTGTTTGTATAGCCTGTAGCACAATGGAGACAATATAATTGTGGCATTCAGGCTCTATTTGAACATAATAGCTGAACACTGTGACTGTGGCACTGCAGTGTAGGGGACAATATGCACCTGCTGGCCATTGTCCTCTACCAGGACAATGCTCATGCAACTGCTCATGTGCATTCCCCAGGGTATTGACTGTTGAGATCAAATGGTAGGCAATAGAATTTTTAGAGCAAAAGGAATGGCATATGCTGGTTAAAAGAGGCTGCTTATACAAACGCTACAGACCTAGACTTGCCCCTGTTCAACTCTACAGTCATTCTGCCATGGTCGCAGTGGAGTAAGAGGTGGGAGCTATGTCCAGTTCATTTCTGTTCTGTCAGCAGCTTCCAGTGAAATCCAGTGTTTGAGGCATCAAGAAGAGATCTGTTGTCTTGTCAGACACATTTTTAGCACGTTTTTTACCCCAATGAACAGATGGCAGATTTGGTATTGAAGTGGGA
The DNA here is from genome assembly GCF_964188355.1 of Buteo buteo. NCBI lineage: Eukaryota > Metazoa > Chordata > Aves > Accipitriformes > Accipitridae > Buteo > Buteo buteo. Next base: position 3,398,456 of record NC_134172.1, on the reverse strand, counting down.
GATGTGGCAGTGCCTGACAGTGCTTCAAGTGAACTGAATGGCACGGTGTCTCTGAAGGTACACATTCTTCTTGAGACATCCCCCTAGCAAAGACACGTCCCGAGAGGATGTGTTTGCTTGCAGAAAATTATTCAGCCACCAGATGTCCCTCCATGCTGCCCTGGTGAACAAGGAAGACAAAACTGGAACTCGAGTCATATGGAAAAATGCTCATTCACAGTTTCTAACTCTTGTCTTTGTTAAACATCTTCTGCCTGGAGTTGTCTTTACACCATCTCAAGAGATACTCTGCTTCGGGGGTGGATTTTGATGCATCTCCTTGGGTTGAGGAGGCTAGAATAAATATTCTCTGGAGCTTTGTAAATCAAAGGTTTTTGTCTGCCCATGGCTATACATGGCAGCACTGTTGAAAGATTAGTACCAAGAAGGTCACTTAGGAGGTCAGAGGAGCTTTATGGAAGAGAAGGCCTTTAGTGAAGGGGTTTCAAAATGGAAAGTGTCTAAGATAGGGTGGAGTAGTCAAAGAAGAACATCCATCTGTGAATTCAGAGCATGAAGAACAAGCCTATAAAGGACCCATTTCCAACATGCATTGCTTCTCCAAACTGCTGATTCTCAAGCTTTTCATTCTGCAGATACCCTATACTGAAATGATCTGGAGTCTGAAGCAACTTTTACCTCCTCTTTATTTTGTGAAGTTTACAGTTAGAGACCATCATATCAGCCTGACATTTTAGAGTACTCCAAACAAAAGGGGAAATTGCACATTTCTGACACTAAGAGATCATGGACCTGGAATAAGTAAGTGCAACCTCCTCTGCCCTCACAAATTGTGACTGACTTCGGTTCCCAATGGGATAGATCATTTTATTCTGCTTAGTAGTCAGTCTGCAGCAGGTTAAGAATGAAACTCCCTAAAGCATTTTCTCTTTTTCCACAATGCATTCATGTTTTTCTTTCAAAACTGCAGTATGAGTTGAGTTTGTGGCCCTTGCAGAGTTACAGCCCCTTAAATTTACTCTTCAAAGTCACCCCCAATTCAGGTTTACAACCATCTCCTGAATCTGACAGGAAGCCCTTCTCTTGTGGAATTGAAAAGACGACAGCTCTTACAACTTTGGATCTGAAAGAGGAGTCCACTCACCATTGCTGGCATACTCTGAAAGACTCCTTGCTAAGGAGGGTTCAACAAGATGAGTGCTAGGCTTGAACTACCTAGATTCCTTGTAACCACAGAGTCAAAATCCAGCTGACTCAACTCAAAATTTTTGTGCTTCTTCAGCAGCTGAGTAGAGCCTGTTCAGATTACTCCCATTAAGGATATATTTTTTCATGGTCTGGACAGACATTAAGGCCATTTTTTGGTCACAAATGAAGTTTGTTTTGGTGTCTTCAGCTACGGGTTTCTCCCTGGTTAGAAGTGGCCTTCACTCTTCATCTCCTGTGATTATCAAGAGCTTTTCCTTCTTACGAAAAGCATCGTAGACTTTTCCGGGAGAACTGTTTTTGGGCCAGGAGTTGGCATGTAAACCTGGGAGGTTCAAAGGAAATTTTGGTGCCAAAATGTAGTTAGCCCATAAAAAACAATTTTGAAATATATATGCATTTTCTTTAGTGTTTAATGCCTTTTTTTGTACTTTTTCTACGTTCTACCTCACAGTTGAGATTCCTGCAAATTTGAGGTGAGGCTTGCAGTTTTGGGAGGGTTTCATCAGCCTTAATTTACACCTCTTAAAGTTAGATGCCCAGGTCCAAGTTAGTCAGCCTAGGCTTGCTTTGTAGTCAAGGGAGAGGAGAGTCACCCCTAGGGGGAGATTCATCTCTTAAAACAGACACCCAAGGTTGGTCATGCAAATCACTTGCTGGACATGTCCCGTTCTCTCTCTTGGCTGTAAAGATTTGTCAGAGTTTTAATCTTTTTAAAGTTAGGTGAAATGACCACTGCCTTCAGGTTTTTTTAGCCAGACTGAAGGAATAAATCACCCTTTTCCTGAAAGTTGTTCTCCCCTGAAGTGTAGAAAGAATATCAGTCTGTCCCAAATTTGTTTCATGGACATTTACATGTCGATAAATATACGATCAGCTGTGCTGGATCAGACAGCAGGTTGTGTTGGCCCTGTCTCTTGTGTCTGACAGAGGCCAAAAGTAGGTGCCTGGGGAAGAGTAGAAGAACAGGACAAACACAGGGTGATACTTCCACCGGTGTATGCCCAACTCCCAGCAACCTCCGGCTGGGATTTCTGATTGAGGAATTGTATCTTTGAGTATAAAAACTCCTCATGCATTTTTCTTCAGTGAATTTTGCCTAGTTGCTTTTTAAAGTCAGGTAAATTTAAATACCTACAGCTCCCTGTGGCAGAGATTTCTACTGTCAAACATCCCATGAGAAGAGATTTCTACTGTCTTATCCCATGGGAAGAAACACTCTTTTCTGTTGTTTTCAACCTGCTACTTACAGTGGATGTCTCCTAGTTTTAATATTATAAGAAATGGTGGATATTTGTTCTATATTCACCTCTCATCCCTGTTTTCTCCCCAGGCCTGGCTTCTCCAAGGATTTATTTTGCAGATCATGCCAGCTTGCACTCTATGGCCTCTGCTTACAGGGCAGTTCCCACCTTCTTTATGCCAGCAAGGTGTAACCACATGCTTGGTGAGCTAGCAGAACTGTAACTTTTTTATTGGCTTGTACTAATTCCAAGCCGCAAGTGAAAAAAGTAATTTCCTTGACATGACACGTTTGATAAATGATGCTAAAAGGTGGACCTCACTTTTCTCTAGTTAAGGCAGACATTGTTACTGTTAATAACTTGATGTTATTTTTGCATTCAGATGACTTGCAAGACATCTGTTTGATATGTACAACTTTGTGGCCTCCTTGGGTATGGTTGTTGTGTCTACAGGCAAACTGGCTCAGGCAGCCTACAGAAATGGCTAGGAGCTGTTTTTATTTATCGGCATCACTGATGGATGTAAAGAGGGTTAGGTAGAAACAGATCACTCGGATTGGAAGTTCTTTAGGACAGGGTCCACCGTCTTGTTCTGTACTTGTACATCACCTAGTGCTTCGAGTGGTCTTCAGCCGTGATGAGTACCAGAGGCGCCATCACAAGACAAGGAGTATGATTATGACTGAAACTATCATAACAACAATAACACCTGGATCTCATGGTGTTCCTCAGATATCGAAACATTCTAATTAAAGGGGAGGAAAAAATAATTCATTGAACTCGTGCAGCCAGCCTTTTGGTTGTGTTTTATTCCATGTGAATTTGGAGTGTCTGCTGCTTTTTAATGTGTAACCTTCCTCTTCCCTGCAGGAACAACAACTGCTGCTAAGGTGAGGTGTGTCGAGCAGTCCCTGCCAGGCTGTAAGAGCAGCTGGGCAGGCAGGGAACTTATTCAAAACTCTTGAGGACCACTCAATTGTCATTCATTAACGAGTCTAAAGGTTAGCTCCTTGCCAGCCCTCCATGTGCCAAACTCCTTCTTGGTGACTGCCGTGCTTGGGGGATGGTGTTCCCACTCCACGTCTGAACCAGTAACAAGTGTGATTATTGATGTAGCTGTTAATATCAGCCAAAGTCCTTCACTTACCCACTTCAGGGATCTTTACTTGTCCTGCCATCTCCACTGCATTAAGACACTCTACTGTCCCAACTGACACTGCAGAAAGCGTGCTTGAGAGAAATCTCCTGCAAAGTCCAGTCTGCTCTTCTGGCCTGGGTTAGCAATGTGGAAGATAAAACCACCCGCTCGATGTTTGAAGGGATTGTGTCTCATCATAGTCTGCATGCAAAGGGATAAGTCTTTATCAAAATCTCACCCATCTTCATTCACATTGAGTAGCCAACGGCTGCTGTGCAGTCTCTACATGAACTTGGGTCTAAAGACTGTGTGGGACCCAAGTTACTTCTTTAATTTTGAGAGCACCTGGAGTTCAGGTGTATCGTTTGTGAGGGAGTGGTGTGAGGAACAGAGAGGGAACAGCAATTTCAGAGGAAGCATTTTTCCTCTGGAAAGCAGCAGTTTGTTGAAAACAGAATCCGGTGAGGTTGCTCAAGACTAGACTGGAGCTATCAGTCACTCAGAAATGGCTGGTGACTCAGCCAGGATACTGGCTGTAGGTTCAAGTCTCTGTCTGATAGGGAGGGGAGGCTTGCACTTGGATTTCCATATGCTGCCAGTTGTCCTTGCTGTGTGGCTGTTGTGGGATACTTTTCTCACTGAAGCTATCCCATTTTGCATAAAGACCTTGATATTCCCAGGATGAAAGACACTGCCTGCATAACCCAACAGCATTGATTAGGACAGAAAAAACAGGTTCAAGGCTCTCCTTGGATGCCTGCATGAAAGAAATTCTCACTATAACAAGTTGGCACCACACCACTACCACCACTGTTTCCCACACACACCAGTGCTGCGGAATTGAGAATGACCATGGCTTCACATATGGCAAGAAAAAATATAATAGAGCCCCTTTATTTCTCAGAGCTCAGGTGCTTGGTGAGACCTACTCAACACAGCCTTGCTGTACCTCCTTTTTGACAAGAAAGCAGATGAAATTTAGGGTGTTGCGATGTGCACAAATGAGGGAGAATGGAACAAGGTTTCAGAGGGCCAGGTCCAGAGCACAGATCCATTTTAGATCACTGTTAAAGTCTGTTTAACCCTGCTGTCCTTGTACGAAACCAACTCACAGAGAAACTGAGCTGACCTCACCTTAACACTACCACCAAGTTCATTAGTTAACACTTCACCTGTTGACACTCGCAGGCAAATCCCAGACCGGATTGTAGCCCTGTGGAATGCAAATCTGGCTATGTGCCTCCAAATGACTGTACGATGGGGAAAAAAAATCCACACCTGCAAATAAAAGAGATCAGTAAGCAAATTCCAAAGCCAGGCTGGGTAGCAATGAGATGGCAAAGCTTTCAAATTATATTGGATCACAGCTTATTTCTTTATGGCCTGGTTAGCTGCTGGTCAGGAATTGCTTTCAGCTGGTTTTTGCAGCTTCAAAGGATGCTGTATTGGACTGATTGCTCAAGCTGGATTCAACTTGCATATTAAGACATCTAAATTTAGGCAGCAATATGTAGTGTGCTGCCTACATGTGCTCGGAGAGTCTAAGCTCCCATTGCAACCAGTAGAGATTGAATTTTCAATGTGCTTGCCTAAACACAGGTGTCTGGTACCATCTACAGTATCTTAGTGTAAATCTTCTGGGTATCCCCCTGCCAATCCAGAAGGACATTGTCTCCTAAAGGGCCTGTAGCATTATATATGCCAAGCCCATATGGTATTGCAGGTGCCCTAAGTGATCTAAGGCAGCACTCAGACCTTATGGTGTAATGAATCCCTCGTTAGGCTTTACTAACAATATGGGGAACTTGAAAGTCAGACCTCAAATTCAGGCAAATTGGGCTCAATTCACTTGGCTAAAGAATCTAGTGCCTTTTGACATGTCTTGGGGTATCCAAGACGTCTTCCTGGCGCTGCCGGACATGACACAAACTTGCAGGAGACCCGTGGTGGTTCTGGAACAGCACCTGGAGGACAGGCAGAATACTCCAGATGGAAATGCCTAGAGGGCATCGATATGCCTGTTTGTGGTTCTGTGGGCACCTACATTTGTGTGTTTGAATCTGCGAGTTGAATCCCACTCCTTCTGATCAGTGAAGCCTGTGTGGCAAGTCTGCAAGTTTGTGGAGGCTTTGGATGCCTTGTTCACATGCAGATGTGTCTGACTGTGGGTGGTTTGGTTCCACCAGACTGGTGCACAAGGACTCTGGGGGCTCTCAGAAGCCTTGGGCTCACTCTGCATGTACGGGCCAATTTGCACGTGTGCTATGGATCTGGCACATCCCAGACTGGTTTGAGTTACTGTTTGTATGTGACTGGGAAGCTTGTGCATGGAAAGCAGTCAGGAGACATGATGTAGTCCTACAAGCAATGTGGCATGTGAACTTGGCCATGGTTTTGCTTGGAAATAGGGTAGTCAGTACCCATTTTTTGCTGGGAACCAAACCTTCGGCCAAATTTAGTGCACTGTTTCTCAAAGAAACGTGGAGCTTTCAACTCTGCTGACTACAAGGAAGTTAGGTGCCTAATTACCTCTTTGCATCAAGACCTGTGTGCACATCAGTCCTTAAATTATGCATGGGAATGAGGTTAGACCCTTGGTTTTGCGTATCAAATAGCTGCCACTTGGTAATGGAACAGTTTTTGGTGACTACTGTGACCTGTGTTGTCATGAACAAAGCCCATTGCCATGTCTAAATGCGACCATAGTTAGGCTGTGCTGCCTACCTATAGAGGGGAAAAGGACTGTTCTGCAAATGAGAGGACTTCTACAGTTTCTCTAATGATGAAAAGTCCAGGTCACGGGGCAGCAATGAGTTATCAACACCAGATTTTCTTCTTTAGTTCATAAAAGGGTCTGGAAGGGTTAATAGCATGTATAAGGTAAGAGCGACTGAGATGTCCACTCATTTCTTAGTTTTTCTTCTTCAAGCCAAAAAAAAAAAAAAAAAAAGGGCTCTTGCTCAAACCTGGTGAAGCAGGCAACACAGCTTAACAAATAAGCTTATCTCAAGTGCTCTTTAATAAGAATGTTTATCATTTATTTCTGGAAACTATGCTGAGTCCGGTATGCTGAAAGCTCTCGGTGGTGTTTGACCTGTGTCATTCAAAGCAAGGTGTGGATGTGTGTTTGCGGGGGGGGATATTTTGACTGGGGCATCACAGTATGCTACTTGCCTCCCAATCCCTTCTCATAGGAAAGGTGACTTTTTTGTTTATAGGTGTGCTCATTTAGAGTCTCTGTAGAAAAACAGATGTCTCTGGAAGGTGATTTATACCAACTAAGGTCTATGTTTTAAATAAGTGTGATAAATCTTTGGATGGGCTCCAATCTCTCCATTGACTATAAAAGAGTCATCAAGGGTGAGCTTAGAGGAGACACCTGGTTTATGAGGGATAAAGCTGAGTGGCTTGAATGGCTCCTAAGTGAATGGCAAAGGCGACAAGAAGACCTGTGAGTTCTGTTTGTGTGAGTGGGTGGGAGGTGAACAGACACAGAGCCTGTGGAAATGCTGCCCTGTCTTTCTGCAGCTGTCTCCTCTCCAGCAAACCCATCACCTCTGCAACCAACCCATCACCTCTGCAGCCAATCTGGCCAAACTGAAAGTGTTGAAGAGAAGCTGTGCTGCTTTCTGAATCAAATGAACCCATTTCATGACGATACCTTTCCTCACTAAGGACAGAGAAATGGGAAAGGCTGTTACAGGGTTTCTTTTGAGAGCAGATTTCTCTGCACACAGCCCATGCTAGCCATGGTAGGTGCAGTGGAAAGCCAGCCATGGTGGGTTCCAATGAAAGGGACAACATGGGTTCCCCCATTTTACCTGTCAGCAGTGTCTCCCCCTAATTGTATCCTGATGCTCGGCCCCTGCAATCTGTTCACTTTTCCAGCATGATTACAGCCTCGGTGGTTGCATGACTATGCCCAGCAAGCTCCCAACATAATGTACTAATAGAGGAAAAAAATGAAAGGAAACATCACAAGCAACACAAAATTTCTTAGAGCTTTCCAGGGGCATTGTGCAAAGTGACGTTTTGACCCTGTAGGGCTTTTCTTGCTCCAGAGAAAGAATATTTATAGCAGTCCCAGGCTGAAGTGGTAGTGGCTCACCACGTACCAGCTCTCAGCCGTCAGTAGCTGTGTGGTTGGGCTTTGTCCTCCCCACGTTTGAAGCAAGGTGCGTGTCTTTGGGCCACCTTTCTTCACATCACAGCTGGAGTCTTGGAGGGAAACTGGGTCACTGTCCCAGTGATGCTCAGCTGAGAAATGGGTTTGTGGCAGTTTAAGTGTACACGTTTCACTCATAATTGAGTTGTCACCTACCACAGCAGCTGGGCATGGGTTAAATGGTGCCAGCTCAGGTGGCATCTCTTCTTCCAAAGCACACAACTTCAGTCCTAAAAGAGGAAGACATATTTGTTCCCTACTTCTCCCCGGCTATATTTCATCCCGTGATATGAAATACCATCCCATCAGAACTGTGGAACTGTGAGAAAAATACCCAAACACAGGTTAAAATTAATGCTTTTTTTTTTTTTTTTAATTTTCATTATAAAGTTAACACATCTATCAAACTTAACTGGTAACAGAAAACAGTTACAAGACATCGCTAGTGTGCTGTCAGTAGAAAATAGGGTAAAAGCCAATGAGGTCACAAGCACAACAGCAGAGCAACAACACTGTCCCGATGAGTTATTTCCGCAAATATATACTCTTACTAATATATACATTTATTCATAAAATAAATAATCATAAAAAAATCATCAGACTTAACAAAAATACTGAGGAAAAAAAGGTGACAATCCTACTTTGTACAATAGCTTTGGAATTTCAGGTTGTATCGTACATGCAATCTGTACAAAGGGGTGCTCAGGTGGGGTGAGGGCAGGGGCAGGCTGGGGAAGGGTTACAGACAGTGATGTAGCTTTGAAGAAGGCGATGTAATCAGGCAGACAGTCTGTGGGAAGGGAAAGCAATAGTGAAAAAACCCACCCACAAGAAGATACTTGTCCTTGACTGCCGGACAAGCATGTTTTGTACCATGGGGGAATCCCCTGGGGTGCTACAGGTCTGTGTTTTATGTCTTCCACACTGCTTGTGGGCTCGTCAGATAGTCCAAAGCTACGACAGGTCTTGTTCGGGCAGGTTTTGTCCTGGGAGTGACAGAAAGTGATGCCGTAAGAGATAGATCGAGTGGGTCTCCACCAAGATTAAGAGGCGTAAGGCTGAGCTGCAGTCAGTTGGGGACAGGAGGGCAGTGGGGCAACCAGGTCTGGAGGAAAGCACACTAGGGGGAACCAGGGTTTCAGTGGGGAGGATTTCATCACACACAGGAGGATTTTGGAGGTTTTGGGAACCTGCCTTGGAAAGACTCAGGCCTCTTGTGCTTTCCAAGTGGTAGCAGCGGGTGGCAAGTGCATGTTGGGAAGGAGCTCTGACAAGATGGTGCCTTCCCTCAAAACCATGGGTGATACTCGGCTGCTTGCTAGCCTATGTCTGTAGCAGACATGCCTTCAGGATTTTTGGTGGAGTGGAATGAACAGTGAGAAATAAATAAATACTAATAAATAAGAAGAAGAAACTTGGAAAAGAAAGGAAAATGAGGAAAGCATCTCCTCACACCGTCCCCACTTTCCACTTCCACACAGGGCTGTCCAAGACCTCCCTTGGTCCACAGAACATGTGTAAGAAAAGCAAGGTCTACAGAGGCAGAGGAGGAGACCAAGTCATGTGGAAAAGACCCTTGTGACTGCTGTGCTTCAGGAGCTTTCTCTATCTGGATGGTATTCACGTAACAGCAGGATTTTGCCTGTAGATGACTTGGTGGGACTTGTCCATTTTCATTATGTGCTCACCAACAAGAAGAGCAGAGATGCTCCCTTGGGGTCAAATATATTACATACCAGTCAGTAAAGTGGATTCAAATAATTATTCTTACAGAATAGGTCCACCCTCTGCTCCCTTTGATACACTTGTAAGTCTGGCATTATGGAAATGATGCCTCCTGATTTGTGTCAGTTTCAGTGAGAGCAGAATTGAGCCCATGCACAGTTTTCCCTCTTAAAGTCTCTAAAAACATGAAAGTTAGGTATCTGGAGTGGGATCCAGCTCATAGATTAAGACACACACTTGTAGATGTCCACAAACATGTGTCTCCGTGTGAGTTAGACGTTTAAACACCCATATCTGATGGAGATCTAGTCAGCACAGTCAGTGGAGTTCAGAGAGTGGTTCAGCTTGCCCTACAGTGGACACTTACATTTGGCCAGCTGAATTGTTCTCTAGCCTCCACTGCTTGTTGACTAGGAGCAAAACCGAGTTGCTCGTGCACAGGCATCTATTGCCGTCTGAGATGCCCTGGAGTTCCTGAAGCATCTGCATGGAGCTGGCAGATACGTCATGGGACTTAAGGAAAGCCCACACTCTTCCTGAGTAGCTTCTAGAAGCCAGTGGGGTACCCTGGAGCATCCCAAATGGCTCTAGATACCTATCTTCAATAATTCAGTTCAGCCCTAGATGCTGTGTTTAGGCAAATGGAATCCATCATTGGGCTTGTATGGGAGCTTAAACACCTAGCTCACATGTAGATACCTGCATTTAAGCATCTCACTTTGTATTCTGAATACCACCCTACGTACCACTGCCTGGGAGTTAACTACTGGCCTCTCGTTCGTGCTTGAAAAAAATCTCCCCTTCCAAGGTGGAAAAGCACCAAAGACACCTCTGGAAAGTGCAGCAAAGTGGGAGCAGAATGACTTGCCCAAGTCCATGAAGATACTGGAAGGGTCGGGAATGAGGACGAAACACCCCTTTCTCAAAATGGGGGGCACAGGAGTATCTGCACCCCGCAGCAGTCAATGGAGGCCTGAGGCAGGAGGGTCCTGTCCCCTTGCTGAGTACTGATAAACTGCAGATCAGCAGTTTTTGTTGGAGCACACACAAAAGGGCAGGAAACATAAGGATTGGGGGTTAAACCATGAAGGAAACAATTCAGCAAAAAGCGAGCCAGATCCCACTGCTCCTGCCCAGTGAGAGAGGGGAAATCTAGAAAAGAGATCCTCCCATACTAAGAAGTCCCTACTATAACAGCCAAGATTTAGCTTGGAGAGAGGTACAAAACAGGAGACATAAAGCTATGAAGAAGAGGTGGGTCTCGTCCTGCCCAGCCCGCCTTGTCTCCCATCGTTTAACGCTCTCTCTACAGCTTCTCATCCAAACAGCTGCTTGGGCACACAGCTGATAGATCTGAGCGAACACCCCACTCACTCGCTATGCCACTGGTGGCAGAGCATTGGCTTCTCAGCAGCCTCAGCTCTGGAGCAAGTCTCTGGAAGAGCTGGGAGTCATTTTCCTATGGGCAGCCTATTTAACCAGGTGCAATGGCTGGTGTCTGCAGGGCAGTTTGATTTGGTGCCTTTTCATGGCCCTGTTTTATCTTCCCAAAGCAATATCATTAAGGCATCAAGGGAAGCGTGGAGTAATTTCCATAATGCAGAACCTAGGACTGGATTCACAACTCCTAGCTCCTGCAGAGTGCTCATGCTGTAACCCTAAATATCCCCAGGAACATCAAACCCCAGTTTTTCAGCACTGAAATGTCTCTCTGAAGCTAAAAAAGTGACCCAAAGATCATAGCGTTTCTCTTGTATTTGAATTTAAGAATAGGGGCATGACAAAGATATGAACACACATGACAAATGTATTATAATCCATGAACATCTCTGTGGCAATGTATCTGAATGCACTGAAAACACCAATAATGTTTCAGATTGAGTGGCAGGAGAAATTGCTCTCTGAGGTTTGCTAATACAGAAATCCTGCAATGCTCAGCTAAGACTACAGCACTTCTGTCTGCAGGGCTGATGTGGTTGGTGCTGACTCTGAGATTTCTGTACTATATTGCATTTTGTGGTGTGGTTGTCTCTGCAGTCCCCTCCCAGGATTAAATCCTGACTGCTTTAGTTCTGCACATGAAGTCCCTTGTAAGGAGTGGAAACAATTCTGGAGACTTCAAAATGCTTTGGAGAAGACTGTCAGTGCTGAGCATGACATTTAGCCGAAAGAGATACATCAAGGCTCAAGTAATAGAAAATGTCATGCATTTCCCTCCCCGTGTTTTTCTTTTCTCTGAGAAAGAGAAGCCCCCAAATTCTAAAACTAACCAAGACAAGAAAAAAAACTCCTAAACTTTCCATTTCTTTCACAGAAAGAAAAGAGATGAGGCCAAATTCACCCTTTGCAGGTAACTCCACTGTCTTTAATGAGGTTGGATATGGAACTGATGGGGCCCATCAAACCCATCTGTTCAGCTAAAGGAAAGGTTGGATAGCAGCATGTAAGAAGATGGAGTTATGTTCCTTTTTTATTTTTATTTTTTACATCTGTGTTACTTGGCTGGATGATATCTTCTCTCTTTTCCCTGGTACTGCCAGACACATCCCTGATACAAACCATCTGCCTGTGGACAAACCTCATCAGAAGTGAAGACTGAAGGGAAGAGCACCATGGATCATGGAGGTTGAGTTGGCCAGCTCCCATTTGTGGGAATGAATGATCTTTTCCTTTTGACTAGGAACTGGTGCATTACCCAGCTCAACTGAGGTGGAGGGGAAGTTTTGACAGAAAACCACTTCCAGACAAGTGCACAATTCAACTGTCTACACATAGGCGTCTCATGTCATTTGGACGCCCTACAGTCTCTGACACATCTGCCCAGGTTTAAGACTTGTGGGAGTCCTATGTCCCTGAAGCAACAGCTGGATCCCAATAGGATGTTATAGGGCACCTAAAAGGTCAACAGAGGCTTATATTATTGAGTGAAACTCTAAGTCTCCCCTACCGTTTTCATAGCATGGGAGAACCTGAGGCAGAAGACAGCTCTGGGTTGTATTTGGACCATCTCCTAAGTGAGGCCCAGTATAGGCATGTTGATGTATAGGGAGGGATGGCACCTCACTCGTCTTTGACTCAATCTTTCATACCAGTACAGTGCCAACCCTGACTTGAGACATCTAGTGTAGGCAGTGGAGCAGGATCTTAGTTTTCCAAAGACACTTCCTGGATTCATGTGTATTAGGAAGCGATGGCCCAAGTCCTTTCTCCAAAGCCATGGGGTCAGACGCAGCCCTACCATGTGCACTCAGCATGTTCCCAGACCCCTAGCAGGCTTCCTCTCTTCCCTCCTCATGGGTGGGCAGAGTCAGACCCAGGACTAGGACCCTCAGATGCACTTGGGGTGATTAACAGAATTCACACAGGCATTTTTCATTGACTTTAGTAGCAGCTGCTCAACCCCTTACGTTATGTCATCATGGCAGATGACTAATTACATAATAAAACTGAACAAGTATGCATAGGCTTCGTTAAAAATCCCTTGAATGGGTTGGAAGTCCCCAGCCACTGAGATGTTTCAAGCCTGACCCCAGCTTTGAACGAAGGAGTACAACTTCCAGCCCATCTCAGCTGATGATCAGATTGTAGCTTCACCTCCTTGACTCATGGTGGACTTCACATCAGCAGACTGTACCCATCTAAGTCCTCATCATCACTATGAGCTCATCAGCTAAAGTCAGAGGAAAGAAAGAGGTACTCTCAGAGGGCAATTTACCAAACATAGCTTAGATACCATCCTAGGCTATAGTGAATCACCTTCTGGACTCACTTGTTTCTTGCCATTGATCCTAGCAGAAAACTAGATAAATAGCTTAGACTAGATGACACGGCCAGATGAAATAAATTCCACTGCTGCAGTCAAAATCTGTTTGTTTACCTTAAGAGGCAATTGCTCAGCAAATGCCTAGTTTGGTTTTTTTGTTCCCCCGTGCTTCCCAAAGAGCTTCACCTGCTAGTGATGTTGGGTGCAAAAGTTGGGTTCTGGTGCAAAAGCAGAAAGGGTGGATGTTAACGTCCTGTGGATGGGCTGGGGTCAGAGTCCAGCTCCCATGCACAGAAGCCAAATCGTCCAACCCATTTCTTCACTGGTATGGTATAAAAGAAGGAGTTTGAAACCACCTTGCCTAAAAATATTAGGGTAAAATTAGTTGTGGGTGTGACCCTGCCGAAGTCAATGGATTGACAGGGACCGTGACCTGGAATGATTTGCATCTTTGCTGTCGGGACACCAACAGAAGTACCTGGTGGGACGTGTCTAACATCTCTCGCTGTGCCTGCTAGCACTGCATCATAATAAGTAAATCAGACGTATCTTCCCTTGTCCCATCTTTTCCTATTCATCAATGTCTTTCTTCTACTGCATATGTGGTTTTCTTCAGCATTTACTTTCTTGACAGCTTGTGTTTGAATATTGGTTATTGTGGCAGTTTCCTCCTGCAGTGGCTTCCTTCTCTATTTGCCATAATGATCAGATTTTCCTTTTCTCCCAGACTGTACTACAAAAACCAGTCATGCGTCCATTAACTGGTCCATCTTTCTCTCAGTTTTTAGTGATCTATTGCTTTCTACAAGTTGGTGTGTGGCCATCTATTGGGTGCAAAGTTTACATGTACAGATAGGATTGATTGGTTTTCTCCCCATTTTTTCTTTGTCTCTCTTGATCTCTTCCTCTCTCCTTCCTTCCCTTCTGTATCTCTGCTCTCATTTCATTGCAGCTTTTTTTTTTTGCAGAACATTGATAGAAGTGCCTCCATCAATAAGCAAAGCTTGCTTGTGCCCTTTGGCACAGCCCTGAGACAAATGGGTGATGCATAAACTGCACCAGCCTAAGAGTCGTCCCAGGAGACGCCATGACTCAGAGTCAACCCTCGGAGGCATCATTTCCTCCTGTTTCTTTCTGATGGGATTAAGTTTGTTCCCTGCCTCTTCTGCATACTCCCTCCTTTGGTTCCCCGGGAATAAGCTGACATGCAGGGAAAGAAGAGCACTCTGATTTCTTTAAACAGATGTCCAGGTGTGAGCTAGCCATGATTACATTGTCATGAAAAGACTCGTATGGGTCACTGGAAGTTAGATCGTGCCCCATTTCCCTTCTTGTACTGAAGAGGAATTAAAAAAAATGCCAATCCATTGTCCTTTTCCCAAGTTAGGAACCCAAAGGTATAAGTCAGGCAAAGAGGACACAGGACAAGTGCATCTGAGGCTAAACAGGCTACGACTCCATGCTTGATCCACCACTCGTTTATGCCAGTGTCAACCAGGAATAACTCAGGCAGAGTTACAGTGCTGTAAATACCAAGGTGATGGGCTGAGATTCACGCCTGATACCCATGTGGCTGAAGGAAGCCCTGATGCCCACAGAGGAGGTGAGAGCCGTTTCTGTAAACTGGCAATCCTGATCTGAAATCAGAAGTAGAGCAGCATGCAAAGACCGGGAGTCAGAGGTGAACAGCAGAGATGGGCCAGGACTGCGAAGTTGGGATTTGGCTCTGTGTCCAAACTTGCCCAAGGAGGTGGCTGTAGAAATTAGGTGTGGAACAAAATCTGGCTTCAATCTGAAACTGTTCCAGCTTGTGGGGAGTGGTGGTGGTGGGTTGGTTCACCGTCATGTAAATTAACGGGTGACAAGCAGTCCTTCAGAGTCATGTTCCCGACAGACTTGTGGTCTAAGGCTTTTGCTAAGTGCCCAGGGGGAAGCCTGCGTGAGGTGCAGAGAGTGGATGGACTAAGTGCACTTTCCACTCTTGGTGACGGCATTCTCTAATGAGGTGGGTGGGGTAAACACTTTCCCTTTTTTCCTCTACGGGAACAAGCTGGGATGCCGAGGAGCTGGATGTCCTACATCTGGCAGCGAGTGTCCAACCCCAGGAAACTTGCTCTGCACCGCATGTTTCCAAGGAAGACTCGTTGGTTGAGCCATGTACTGGGCCACAGCTGGAGCAACATCTCCATTCGTGGGACTATCTCCTCAATGCACGCACTGAGTCCTCTTCACTTCACATATCAGGCACTGAACTTTTCCGTACCGTGCACATCACCTGTGTGCCAACAGGGCATTTGTAGGAAACCATCAGCGGTTCTTTCTCTCCCTCTCCTTCTCTTTCTCTCCCTCTCTACAGGTGTCACTGAATCCTGTGTCAAATTTGGCAGAAGTTACTATGCTACATAGTTCATGCGAAGAGCCTGCCCACTCTACAGCTCTATTATATATTTGTAGACTAGTCTGGTTCCAGGGCAAAAGCAAAAAAGTATCTGCATTATTTTTAAATCATTAATTTATCTGCTTTTATTTCTTTTGCTGCTGTTGTTGTTGCTCATATTATACACAGAGTCTGGCCATTTGGGTATGTAGATAGATCTTGGAAAGCTTAGCGCTGCTGTCCAACACAGCCTCTGCCTGGCTGAGGGAAAAGGAGATACTTAGGAAGATGCAAGTCTTTCAAAGGACACTTAATCACACGAGTCACTTCAGGTGGGTGAGAGCAGAGCAAATCCATGCTTTTGCTAATGCTCTTCTTTCCAGCTCTGTGTTGTCGGCTGGTTGAAAAACTGCTGTCTCCTACAGGAGGCATCGTTGGGCGTAACTTGTGTGACTGCCAGATGTACCTTGGGATAGCCCAGAAGTCATTAGACCTATTCTATCCAACCAGTTTTAGCCTTTTTTTAAGTTTTTATTCTTTTATTATCAAAAAAGTAGACTTCTCTCATGTCTGCAACCTCAGAGGAAGTAGGCTCAAATCCGTTTCTCCACTTGGAGCCCAGCAAAGGGTTTTGCCTGCTTTATTTGCACGTGTGGACATCGTAGACTCGTATGCACTCCTGACAGCGGACGTAGCAGCACCAGTGGAAGATACAGTGGCACTTCTCTTTCCGTTTCTCAGTCCTTGTATTGTGCCCGCGGCCGCAGCACAAAAGGTCGCAACCATCAATCCCATGGGAAGTGACATTACAGATCCTGTCACGGGTCCCAAAGGAACCTGTCTCAGGGTTGGGCTCACAAAAGTTTGGTGAGTTCTCATAGTAAACCAGGTCCTTCTCAGTTGGAGCCTTGAAGAAGTTGTATTTGGGCCTGAGGGTCTCGACCCAGCCACGGGATTCTCGATGCTTTTCCACCACCATTTCAGAAGCGCTATCGTACTTGTCCTTGAGGTAGTCACCGATGACCCTGAAGTCTGGCTGAGACCACCAGCAGGTCTTCACCTCGCAGCTGCCTGAGAGACCGTGACATTTGCACTTAAGATGCATGAGTTCAATAATAGACTGCAAAAGAGCAGAGGAAAGGCAAAGAAGAAGACATTAGCCTGTAATCAAAACACATATTGCATTCTGCTATTTAGCCAGGATTTCCTAAAGAATTGCAGTGCTTTCATAGATATATTTACACGCTTGTGAACAAAAATCAGCTTATCCTCCAGTCAATGCCCTGCACAGATGCTGGGTCTAAGGCAGATAAAACCCCTGCAACTTGATTGTTTTCAGTGACTATCTCTAATTCCCACTCCAACTTTAAGCATCTACCAAGTGCTTTCACCAAGGGATGAAGAGATTTCTGTGCATACTGACTTCTACCTTATCCATGTTCATGTGTGAATATTGCAGTACTATTGCCCAAGAACACAATTCAGACATATCTAGGCAGAGAAGTGAAGAACACACAAACTTACTAAAACAATGTCTTTGTAAATGAAATATACAGCTATTCCACTGGAAATTAAACAAATATGATACATACTCATTATCTAGCACAGAATTCTATCTTTTACATATGTTTCGTGTTTACTTAAGCAAACAAGGTTCTAGCCTTGCTGCAGCTATGTTCAGAAACCTGAAAAGTACTGTATTTTTATTTTTAAGCCAGGCTTATGATTTTTCTAAAACCATTGAAAAGAAAAAAAAAAATAGCAACCCAACTTTTGATTTTGAAAGGCTTAGACTTCAACATAAAACACTGTCCTGGAATAAATGGAAAGTTGATTATTGATCCCAAAAGTTTGATATTCACTTTTAACTCTTATGAAATTAGTCTAAAGGTTTCTAGAGGTGTTGCCCTCCAGTATTCTGAGGTGGGAGACAGCCTTATGCAACTTACTTGATAATCTGCATTTTCAGACTGATCAGCAAATTTCCGGGTACGTGAACAGACTAGTGCCAGCCTGAGTCCAAAAGATTTGCCATGAATCAGCACCTTGGTGTTCACCAGGTGCTTTCCTGTGTTATTTACGGAGTATCACCCGCCGCAAAGGAGGTTGTAATTAGCGATGAGAGAGAACCACAAAATGTTTGGTTCATATAATCATGCTGAACTTAATCAAAGCTTCTGGCGTAGTGGTAGGGTTTGAGTTCATATGGGAACTAATATGAAACATTGCCTATGGCTCAGGTTTAGCTGGAAACACTTGAGTATGGAGGCCTGGAAGAACTACCCCATGAGTGCTGGCACGGTGAGGGTGGAAAACACTAGTGCTTTATAAAACAGTAGGATTTCAGATAATGGTGTGACATCTGCTCTCTAATCTTTGACATCTGTAAAATGCCCCAAAATAACTCAGTGTCAAGTAACAAGACTTACAGTAAAAAGACCTCTACAGGCCTGTGATCACAGGGACATTTGCTCAAAGCTCAATTTTTCCAAGGATTCTCACTTTAAGGCAAATCCCTCCTTTCCACTCTATCCAGCTTCTCCACAGTCCTTTTTGCCTCATGTTTCCTAGCACATGTGGTGGCTTTGCTATAGCTCACTGCACAGTCATATGTCCTCCTAGATATGTGTAAGGCCTTCTGCTGAGGGAACAAGACCATATTAATCTCTTCTGATTACAGTGAGGGTATCTTTTTTCCACTGAGGGATAAGCTATCTCAAGTTTACTACATGAGAAAAAAAGCTGTTATCTCAGAGAAGCTGCAGCATGGTCTCCATTAGCAAGAGGTTTGTGGTTCACAAATTATTTCCCATAGATTATGTTCTTCTGGCATTTACAGGCTATTCTTGAGATGAAAAAGAGAATGTTCTCTTGTTGGGATTGTTCCACCTTACGGAAAAGATTCACTATGTACGAGGCAGTCACTGAGATGAGTGCAAGATTTTGTGCTTTCTGTTCCCTTATATATTTTGTTCCATGACTGAAGGGAAAACACATTAGCTGGCTTTGGGGTATGGTCCGAGTTTAATCAGGAGGTACCAGAGCCGCATTGCCTCTCATTTTCTTTAAAAATTCCCTGGGAAATAGAACAGTGCCGAGAAGAGACGTGGTGGGAAGTGCTCTCCTGCTCTTCCCCACCCTCAACCCTACAGAGCAGAGTGGTGATCCCTGGGGAATGGACAGTTGCACTCAAGCTAGGATTCACGTGCCCAAACACATACATCTAATGCCATTTGTGAGCTCCAGGGGTCTCTAAGTCATCAGTCCCAAGATGGCAGAGGACTACAGGAGACACAGTCTTTCCCAGTAGCAGCCCAAGGACAGGCTGGATACTTCAGGGTATCTCAGTTTATACTAAAACGCATTTGCTTAAGCAGCTGAATCCTCCCCATAAACCCTGGTCCATCTCTCTTAAACTTCAGATGTCTACAGTACAGACATCTCTGGCTGTACAGCTCACCTTCTTCCTACAGCCAATGGAGGGGAAGAGGCACAGTTAGGGCATCATTAACTGAGCTATTTATTTCAAATGTCTTCTTCAAGCTGGGATGAAATCCCATCCTAGACTTGTCTGTCTTGATCCATTCTCTGTAAAAGAGGTCTGGACAACTGACTCCAAGGTAGACATTTACATCCAGGTGGGTGAATTTACTTACAGCTTTCATAGATCAGGTACATTGATCACCGCCCTGATGAGAACTATCACAGGGCAGGTATCATCGTTTCATGCTGTAAAACTGCCCAGATTTATGTTTGATTATTCCCCTCAGTTCCCTCCCACTGTTCATTATGGCAGGTAAGAAAAGATTAAAGGGAGATCGAGAAAGGTGAAACTAAATGTCCTTACAGTCCTTCCAGCTTCGTTGTTGTGCCTGTTCATGGCTGACCGAGCGTCTGGTCTGTTCTCTCGGGCATCCGCAAACTCCCGAGACACCATGCTTCCAAACTCCACGTCCTCGCTGCAGCCCCCCCATTTCCAGCCTTCCCCAGGAGAGCCCTTGTGGCGGGTGTCACAGCCGCAGATGGTGGCCGAGCCCTCGGCGCAGGATCTGGTCACCGCGAAAGCCACTCCAGCAGAGGCAATGGCATGGACAAAGGCTGATTCCCTGGTAGCTGCGAAAGAGAGAAATCAATGAATAGTGGCCGGCGAAGGGACCACGCGTGGCTTTGACCAGCCCTGTGAACACCTTCTCTCAAGGGCATGGCAGAAGGTCAAGAAACTTTCCTTTTCCCTGTGGTCCTGCTTGGACCTACTGCAAGGACATTTTCTTACACTAGGAAATAAGCTCCTGTGTAGACAGGACTAGGCTTGATTTAAGGCCACTGAGGTCAGCCAAGAAGTTTTGATTAAGGTCATCCTAAGGTCTTAGGATAGGGTCATGACAAAACAAAAACCTGGGTTTCTGGTGGCATATAGAATATACTATATGCTACTTTGTAGGTAATGCACCACATAGCCATACCTTGAACTGCAGTCTTGGCTTCAGAGGCATTGAATTTGGGCTATGTTCCCATAACATGGAAAATGCAGGTTTGCACTTAATGATAGCCTCCACTCTTAGTGGTGGGACCAGCACCAGGTAAAGTACCTCCTCCTCCCTCGACTGGGAGAGCTGCTCATGGCTGGAAGGTAGGAAAATGCCAGCATGGCCAGATACTCCCCAGTCTTCGCTATGTAAACTAAACATTATCCCCACCCTCCATCCTGAGGCCATTTTCTTTTTCCTAGGCTGTCTAGCTCACTTAGAGACAGTGTCCAATATATGGTATCTCGCATCTATCCAAAGTTTTGCTCACTTACCTAATTAAGGCCCCTGCCAAGGGGACTGGAAATGAACTTTCCTTTTCTACCCATTGCCTCAGGATGGTAGGTGGGATCAGCCAAAAGATGTCATGGGTAGGGACTGAGGAGCCTTAGTCTCGGTGGAGACTTTCCTTCATAGACTTTCATCCTAGCTGGAGCTGGGTGGGGAAGGGCAGCTCGGCATTAGCCTGGCTTTCCTGGATGCCAGTGCTTTTTCTACACTGTGTCAAAATGAAACCCGAGCATTTAAAACTGCTTTGCAAATGAGGAATATACAAAAATATCAGGGTTTATCTCCCCCCCTCCTCCCCCTGCCCAGTTTTAGTCTCATTATGTTTCTTCACTAGCTAGAAATGACCCTGGAATTCAACACCATGCCTCAGAAAACTTGCAATGCTTTTTGGCTTCAGCAAAATGGCATTTTTATCATAAACAGGGCTATTCTCAAACCCTTGAGGCAATTCTAAGAAGACAAAATGATTTTGATAACTGGCCCCCTAAACCTCCTATAGCATTCCCTGCACGAGCTCACCTCGTGCCTATAGACCAGTTAGCCAAGAAAGCATGTTGTCTCTGATAACCTTTCAGATAATTAGGCAAGGACAGTGTTGAAATATGAATGGATCCAGAAAGGTAGAAGGTCAGGTTTTTAGTTGATGTAGCTTCACCAGCTTCTACTGAGCTTTGCATCAGCTGACGAGGTGCCTACTCAAAACCACCCAAACCTTCTCTGCACCATATTTTGCTGATCTGAGCTTTCCCCAGGCATTTTGGCTTAATCTTCACTTTCTAGATGCTTCCAGGCTTTACTAACGCAGAGAGAGTTTAATATGCCAAGCGAAAAAGCCAACATGTTCTTGGGGAGAAATCAAAACTGCATGCTTGCAGAGCAGTCCCGGCTGGATTGAAGGCTTAAGCAAGAACTTGTGCAGCACCGCTTTGCTTTGGGAAGACTACCAAATACAACAATATGCAAATCAAATAATGTGCATGAACTTACAAGCCGAAGGTATGAGCAATGTCCTGGAACGTGTTGTCAATGCGCATCGTGAGGTTAGTAAGTCACTGAGGGCTAGAACCGAAAAAGGAAAATGCAGGAACCCTCAGTTCCACAATGTGATTTTGAAAACCCCTTGTTCAGCATCTGTCCAGCCTGGAGGATCCCAGCGTCCTGCAAATGGTGACCATGCAGTTCCTGAGCTGTGTGAAAGCTCAGCTTTTGAGAATGAACAGATAAGTCGAGTTCTAACAGGACTGGGGACTTGGCATCTTGCACTTGCCCAAGCCCAGATAGGATCCAGAAACCAAATCCTGGGGGTGGGGAGCTTTGTATGATGTCTCCAAGGACATTGATGACCAGCCCCAGGGTCTGTGAAATGCAAGGGCTTCTCGTAGAAGCCGGTCAGATAAGCTGGTGGGTTGAATGCCATTACCCTCTGTTAGGGAGGTGGAGGGTATAGAGCCTGACCGGGGAATACCTGACACACCTTCCACCTCCTCCCATTGTGGCCTAACTAATCTTGAAACCCTCTGACATGCTGCTGTGCCGCGGACTGGAGAGGAAGATGATAATTCTTCTTCTTCTTCCCCCTTCTATCTGACAGCTGTAGGGGCTAAAGCATCTTGCTTGGGTAGGTTAGCTCTCACCTCCTGGGAATCACCCCTTCCTCTGCTCAGGAGGAGAGACCTGATCCAGGCCTTTGGCTGTTTGGGAAGGTGCTGTAGGTGCTGAACTGATGTTTGCAAACGCCACGGAGAACCCCTGTGCCTTGCCGTGCTGGGACTGAAAAGAAAGCATCTACATCCCTGGCGTCTGTGCAGAGAACCTTCTCCTGTGTGGGTATGAGAGGGGTGGCCTTGGCTTAGGAGTCCACAGGTCATGGGTTTCACCCCCCTGGGCTTCAGCAGGAGCCACTAGCTCAGAACAGAGGTGCTTCTCTGTGCATACAGGTGCAGAGCTTACCAAAACCCAGGGAGCTTCAGGCAATGCAGCCAGAGGGTCTGCAGATTTTCTGCATTTGCCAGGACTTGGTTGCAGCTGAGGAAGGAGTTACAGGAGGACAGCTTTAGTTGCAGATCCCCAGTCCTAAATCCCAGGTCCGTTACCTAAACTCCCACTGTCCTCACTGAAAGCCTACAGCTCCAGGAGGGTATTGATAGGATTTGCCTTAAGAAGCACCGATTATACTCAGCTCTCCTCTTCCCAGAAGGAGCCCGATGCCTTTTACAGCCTGTATACTCCGCAATCACTCCCCTGCTTTTGAAATGCAGCCACCCCAGGGGTGGAGTGCAGCCACCACTTAACTGCACACAACAGGAAGCAAATAGCATTGTATCTGATCGTAACTACCTGGGGAATGTAGGCAGGCAGAGCAAAGAACCTGAGATCTGGCCCCGGGCACTGAGGTTAGGAGTTTGTCTCTTGAGAAAGTTGCAGCCGATCTCTTAATGACTCCATGAAATTAGGGCACTGGGTTTACATCTCCTACCCCTAACTTAAGGCACCGAGTTCAATATTGACGCAGATGGAAGAGTGCCATCCCGTGATTCACGTCCTGCCACCTCCTAAGTTATAGGACTGTCCTCGGATTACTAAGCAGACCTGACCCGGCCGAGCTCTGAAGAGCTCCCCAGGTTGTAGCCAGAGGCGGTGTGGCTGCAGGAATGGAGAAGGAGTGTATAGAGATACAGATAAGCAGAAGGAAAGCATGCACTTGTAATGGAAATGAGGGGTTATTAAGGTGCCATATAAAAATGCAAGAGACTTAGCAAAGATAACAGGAAAGTGCAGTATATTTGTCAGGTCGCCTCATTCCTCTCTGGGTGGTTCTGGTAGCAGGAGACAAGCAGCTCATTATGACTTGAAGAGACCTTCTGGAAAGTCATCTGGCAAGAGAAGGTTAATAGGGACTAATACCTCATGGGGATGGTGACTTAAGAGCATTTCAACCACTTTGTTTTCAGTGCAGCACAAGGTCACCAAAGCTCTGGCTTCAGCTTGTTTAATTCCTGCCTGCTCCCGAGTTTCCCTGCAGGGCTTGGAGACATGGATGGCCGGTGCTTCAAGGTACCCTGCTCTGGACCCTTTTTTGGGGGGTTGGCTATCAGTGAAAAAGGTGCTGAGACTTACAGAGGGCCTTTAGGGATGCTTTGTAGCTGCCCACTAATGCAGAGGTCTCCAAGTCACCGGTCGCTGCTGGACGTTGTTTCCTAAGGAGCTCTGCCTGTGAAGGTGAGAGCCTGAATGTCCTGTGCAAAACACCTCTGACCACCCTATCTCAGCAGCAGAAGCATCTCGGGATGCAAAAAGACACGGCCAAGCAGCATCAATATGGGAATTCAGAGGCCTGAGGATGAGGTGACCTAAGATTTTATTTCCTGCTTTCGCAGGGCTTTTTTATGTGATTTTGGGCAAATCCTTTAGTCAATCCGTGCTTCTGCTTCCTCCTCCATACATCTGAGGACAATCCCGCTTATCTCCTCAGGACCCTGCAATGTTCAATTCAGTGATGTCTTCAGAATTGTGGCCAGAAGGTGTTGGAGCCAAACAGAGGGTCACCAAGTTGTGGGAGGAGGAAGGCAACTGAATAACCACATAAATATCTGAACTGTCTAATGTATGAAACCCGCTCTCATGTGTTCTTCTGCCCAGACAGTGACTTATTTTCCCTGAATCTTTCTCTGAATGACTAAATGATTAACCCCAGGTCAGGTAGATATCCCAGATACGTGGGAGGAAGGACTATGTAGAAGGATGAACATAATGGTCTATTTTGGTCTTAAAAAGCTACAGTCCCTTTTTACCACCTTTGTGCCATAGTGCTGAGCCCTGTTGTTGACAGCCTAAATCTTTCCTTCCTCCCTGCACAGTGGCCGGCTGGTAACAGCAGGTTCCTGGGATGGGGCAATGCAACCCACCTTCAGATGTGATGGGAGCTGAAGCTGCAAGTCCTGTGTCCTGGACCACAGTTTGAAGAACTGGGTGCTATTTTAGAAAGGGAGCACTGCTGTTGCCACTGACTGCTCTTTAAAAGAAAGCAGGGAGATCTGTGCAGCCTTAGAAAGAAAAGAAAGAGAGAAAGACAGAAAAGAAGAAGGGAAGAAGGAAAGAAGGAAAGAAGGAAAGAAAGAAGGAAGAAAGGAAAGAAAGAAGGAAGAAAGGAAAGAAAGAAAGAGAAAGAAACTAAAAAAGAAAAAAGAAATAAAGGAAGGGAGGCAGGAAGGAAGGAAGATGTCTTGCTTGAGGTTGTTCTGGGCTGTACATCTCGCAAGGAAGGAAGCAGACCTCTGCAGCTGGAGAGCAGATAGCCAAGCAGTAGACATGGACCCTGCTTTAAGCGTTTTCCACTCAGCGTGCCACTTTTCTAGATGGTCCTCCTGAAGGTGTGGAAGCTCCTTTCCAAAGGGAACCTTGATGTCTCCAGGACAGCTACTGACTCTGCTCTGTGGAGACGAACTTTCCATGCCAACAACCCTTTACTGCCCAGGACCTTGTCACCACCCTTTTTGAAACATGGCCCTTGGAGTGAAACACTGACTTAATGCCTTTTGGGGCTGGATAATCTATAAACAAAATAGGGAAAAAATAGAATTGTCCCAGATTGCTCCTGGAGATGTATGAAAGTGAAAGAAAGAGTTCTTACATCTTAGCCCCCCTCCCAGCCACCATGTCTACTCCTGAATAGAGGATCCTAATCCTTGTTCCACACCAGGAAAGACACTGCAATGGTGTGGCTGCAAGCCTTGAATTTCTGACACCGCAGACTTCGTGAGTGCTCTTGGGAGACTCACTTAGCAACTGGGGTAAAATGGAGAAAATATCTTATCTGCTTAGCAGGACTGTGGAGAGGAGACATGCTGATTTCTCTGAGCTTCGTTTTTCAAAGCTAAAAGACAAGAGAAAGCTACCGGTTGTGTCAGCTACTTGAGACACTTAGACACCCATCTCAGAAGATACAAAGTCTTTCCAACCTTTGTCTGGTAGGGCATGTACCCAGGCAGTGTGAGAAAGGGTTTCAGTTCCCGCCTTGGCTGGAGGGGATACAAACCCACAGCTGTCACGTTAGGATTTGCACAACAGTTGACACTACATTGACTCTGGATTTAAAAAAAAAAAAAAAAAAAAATCTAAATAAACCCCAAGAACCAAGAAACTGGAAATAAAACTGGGGGCAGACTAGTGCTTTTGGTATTTGGAGTCAGCAGAGCCCTGCCTCTTACACCGGGGGACTGTCCTAACAGCTCAATTTCCCCCTGATTACTGCGGTTGGGGTCCTTCTTGCAGGTTAGACATCATGGGGATCGCAGAGGAGGAAGGTGTTGTCCAATGGAGGAAGGTGGTGAGGAATTTGTGAAGTGAGCTTTGAGAGTTTTGGAAGCCCAGTCTTTGACTCCAGTGAGGTGAATTTTTGACTGTAGTACAGAGAGGACTACCCAGCTGCTATCAGCACACCGTGGTTTCCTCCTCGAATCCCTCAAGAGACCCCCCTTACCTAGATGTGGGAGGAGAGCTGTGCCGTTCTGTTGTGGGAAGGGACACCCATAAACACCTCCATGGTGAAAGCTAAACCAGAAGGGCTTGAATGAAAGGCCATGTTGCACCACTTTGGATGTAAAAGGATGCCAGAAAAGATTAATACCAAATGCTCCTCACCGTGGATGCAGGAGCTAAAGCACCAATGGTGTAAAAGTCAGCGCCTGCTCCTCATTTGAAGCCAAAGCTGGAGGAAGGCTTCATCTCTGAAGGGTACTGCTCAGAGCTGCCTCGAGCCAAAGCCTCATCAGTTGTTAAGCAGATGGCGATCCCCAGGAGAAGCGGATTTCTTTAGGCTCACACTGACAGCCTTGCAGGCACAGCTACTTTCTGAATAGCAGAAGTGAAATCCAACGGGACTGGTGAGTCAGAGCTCACAGGAGCTGCAAAAACATATGCAGACGTCACTATTGGCTTATACTAACATGAATGGCATTGCCTGCTGGCCCTGAAATTTGTGTGCAGGATAAGAAAGGACCACCGGCAGCAATGCAGCCTTGCTTGTCCCAGATACCAGCAGAAGATACCGCAGTCCCTCAGCCCACCTGGCCTCTGTGCTAAACTTGCCAACCAGACGATCCCTCAGAGCCAAAACCTGAGTGTTCAGGACACAGGGATGTTGTCCCCCACCTTACGATGCTCTTTGTACCAAAGGGGGCTTATAAGAAAGATGGGGACAGACATTTTAGTGAGGCCTATAATGATATGCCAAGGGGTAATGTTTTTTTAAACTAAAAGAGGGTAGATTCAGACTAGATATAAGGAAGACATTTTTTATGATGAGGGTGCTGAAATGCTGAAGCAGGTCACCCAGAGAGGTGGTAGATACCCCATCCCTGGAAACATTCAAGGTCAGGTTGGACGGGGCTCTAAGCAACCTGGTCTAATTGAAAATGTCCCTGCTCATCGCAGGGGGGTTGGACTAGATGACCTTTAAAGGTCCTTTCCACCCCAAAACATTCTATGGTTCTATGGTTCTTAGAAATGAAGGGTCACATCTCAGAGAGCAGGACATATTTCTCCCCAGGGAAAGGAGGAGGGAAGGTGGGAAAAAAAATGTTAAAAGGCTTTTATTTTTTTTTTTTTTTATGATCACAAAGAAGCAAATCGTTTGCCAATCAGAACTATTAAATATTGGCATGGCACCAGGTGAAGATGGAGAACAGGGAACCCCTTGGCACATGCCAGCTGACAGATCCATCCGTGCTGTAGAGACAGTGCCCAAGTGCTGGAGGGGAACAAGCGTTGTTCCCATAGTAGAGGAGGAGGAGGAGGAGGATCACAGAGGTGTCACGGCTGCTGTGAGCCTGACATTGCTTGTGGGGAAAATACTGGGAACGTTGGAAACAAAATATTGGCTCTCACGGCCTTGGAGGCAGGCGAGCTTCAGTTTCACCACATTCCTCTTGATTGTAGCAATAGAGGATCCCATATCAGATAAACCAACTGAAAGGGTTTTACATAAGCTGTCTGGCTCAGCCTCAAGCTTCCTTCAGCTCCTCTCCAGAGAGGTCCCTGTTTCCAGCGTTCATATTTCCCCTGACCCATCCTCACCAACCTCAACACGTTGGTCTCCTGCAACAGCATCTCCTGGCCTGGCACCGAAGGCTCCTCAATTACCCCCTTACCCCTTAAAAGGGGATCCTTGTGCCACGCTTGCTGTTTGCTTTCGAAGATGCACCTTCTACCCATTAGGAAAGGTGGAGAGGAGCAAGTCGTGGCCGTGGATGTGCTCAACACAAGGACTATACAAGGAGGGGACAAGCCAGGCTTCCTGGTGGGAGGGTGAATGATTCCACAGAGCACATTCCCAAATTGGACAGCACACGCTGTGTTCATACTAGGTATATTGGAAAATGCTTTAGGAAGTCAAAGCTTTAGGAAGAGATCCTGAGCGTCTTTAAAGCTTTCATTTCTTTACTTGGTGTCACTCCCAAGTCTAAACACCAAGCAGCCAAGTGCCCTGGCTCTGATTTTCGGCTCAATCACAGCTGCATCAGTCGGGAAGTCCTTGTTGTTACTCTGAGAAGACTCTGGAGGCTTTAAGAAGATCAGAGCCGGGTGGCTGCCTCACCCAGTGGGCTACAAATGCTGCACAAGGTGGATTGTGGATATGAGCAACTCCGAAATTCTGCCTCAGTTTCCCCATTTGCAAAAATGGACAAAATTCATGTATCGTGGCACAAAAACCCCACTTGTAAATTCATGCAATTGATGATCACTATTGACTGACACCACAGACCACGTCTGGCATACTGTCCATAGAGGACAGAGACAGAAAGCTCAGCTTACACTCTATAGCCTAAGCTTTGGGCATCCTTTCAGCCTACAACGTTACAGAGGAGAAGGGCAAAAGGGAGGACTTTTCTCCTCACCCAGTACTGCATGATGCCTTATTCCCTTAGGAGTGATGCTTATGCCTCCATGACAACATCAGTACCTCGAGCTGAGCTGTGTGGACACGGGTACTTTCTTATCAGCACCTCATCTGGGCTTAGAGCCATTATAGGTCTCGGCAGTAGTTCCAGGACTCTCCAGAGAGGCTCTGATTTGCACAGAGAAGACATGTCCAGAGCTATATAAACCCGCATCAATCTTGTCCAGAAGGGCATGATTGCATTGGATCCTTCAGACGAGAGCAAAGCCAAAATCATTGCCTGGGATCCCTTGGATGCAGAAGGATCACTGAGTCCATTCCTCCAAGATCTGTTTGTAAGACTACAGTCTCAGTGTAGATTTACAGACTGACCTGGATGATTTGGAGCCATACACCAACGAAACCCAAACACCGGCTGCCTTTTGCTAGTGTGTAGGTTTGTCTCAATTCCCCTTGTCTTCAGCAGCGTTTCCCAAGTGGGTTTATCTCCAAGCCTGGGGAAGCCTGCTTTGCAAAACCAGCAGTCCTCGGGGGCTGCAGGTAATTGAGGCTTTCAGGTCTAACCCTGAAATGGGGTGGCTCCAAGAGCAGATGCAGCGGTGGGAGAAATGTAACTTCAGAGCAACCCACGCTGCAGTGAGTGATGCCAGCCAGGAGCTGCCCCGCAGATCCGTGCTGGGCTCTGCGTGGTGCCCCAGCCTATGCCCTTCTTCACAGAGAGCCATGCCAACTCCATGCCCAGCTGATTCTGCACTGTTTCTCATCAAAATCCAGCTCCGGGGTTTGTTTGACTTTTTTATCCTTTTAAAAATCAGGCCCCTAAATGCAAAGACTTATGCAAATGTGAAGCATAATAACAAGAAGCTAACCACACTTTTGCATATCTTAAAGGAAAGGTTAGGTTTGGGTCCCATCTGTGTTTTGAACGAAGTTCTGATTGAGTTCTTGTTTCCTCTGAACCAGCGTGCTAGTGTCAACACATCCCTGGGAAGATGAAAGGCCGTAAAAAGACATTTGATCAGATTAGCTGTGATTCAGATCATTGGAGGGAAATTATTAAATGGGCAATTCCTGCCAGGGAACATGAAGGCGATACAGATAAGAGTGAATGTTGGATTGAAGGAGGTTGGATTAACACAGCTTGTAAAATCCTGAAGGCCAAGTTCCCCTAAACCATCTGAACAACGGGGTATTTTCTTTCTTTTTTTTTTTTTTTTTTTTTACTTTTTTTTTCTGCTGGTTTCTTATGGTTATCATTGCACCCAGCACAACAGAGCTGCGACCTCCAGCGCGGTGCTCACCCTTCCAAACTTTTCAGGCTCTACCTGTTTCAGGTAAAGCCAGATCGGCAGATGCCGGAGCAGCCCGGGAGCTTCGTGCGCGGCACTGGGAGCGGGACCGGTGCTCCCTGCCTCCCTCCAAACCCTCGTGTGAGCAGAGGGTGGGTCGAGGGCTGGAATGCTTTTGCTAATTAGCTACTGTCAAAATAACCCCAGGTGATCGCAGGTAACCAGACCCCCAAGATAGGCAAATCAGCAGGACGGTCTGGTATCAGTAACCCAAGTCTGATACCTGCAAAGCAAACATCCCTCTATCTCTCTCTCTATCGCCCTATCTCTCTGTCGATCTAATCATTACCATGTATGTCTCCCTACCTACCCTGCTTAATGCAAGCACGTTTTATCTGTCTTTCTGTTGGCTTGGTCATGTGTGAAACACTCGGCGTCTGACCCCCCCCTCCCCTCCCGCTGTCCCATAAATGCCTTCTTCTGAATATTTCATCGTCGTCTCGAGTCCTGAAACAGCACGGTCCTCTCGGTCCTTCGAACCGCCTCAAATTACCCCGACCCCTCGTCTGCCCAAAGGCCCGATGTCCCTGGGAGGCTGTAGACAAAAGGAAGCTGTGTGCCAATTGGGGGTTATTAGCAGAGATACAGCGTGCTCATTGTGGCAGGACCGAGTCCTTCATGAAAGGGGAAGGCGGAAAAGGAGCGGGGAAGGACTGGGGTGAAATTCTCTGGGGTGCGTTCCAGGTTAAAGGATCATTGGGGTCCCTTCTGGCTTCGGAAAAAAAAGGCAAGAAAGAAAAAAAAAGGCAAGCCCCAAAGACTGCTATGCAAAACAGCCCCGCTGGTCTATAGGATACAGGGAAGAAAAAAAAAAAAATTGTATTCTGTTATCAGAAGCAACATGGTCGAACAAAAGGATCGCCTTCGCCCACCTGAGAATGGAATGTGAGGCTCCATTTCGCTGCTCTGATCGTATTTGACAGCCCCCCTCGAGACTGCCTGGTTGGTATGGCAAATCGTCCTTATTACCTGCTGGGGTGAATGAATCCCCCTTTGTGCTGGCACTGTCACGCTGCATTAGGTTGACAATGGCCCGAGATATTTTATATGAAATTTGCCCTCACTTGTGATTAGCCAGCACCAACTAAGTCATAGCAACCTAGAACTATGCATTGGCCGGGCCCCGTTGTCGGCCGAAAGGGAAATCCCTATTCAAATGGTTTAATAAAACAATCTAAAGGGCGTGTGAATCGTGAAAAGCATTTTCACTTTTCTCTTTAGCTTAATCTCATGGTCGCTGGGATATTGTGCTCTGAGCAGACCCCAGCAGGGTGTGGGCTAAGGTCCCCCATCAACTTCTTTTACAGCCTCCTTTTCTGCGAGTTAATGATATACCGGTGTGATTGCCTCCCGCAGCAAGAAGAAACACGCATTTGATGAAAAGGATGGACCTCCTAACACATCCTAAATGGCAACAATTTCTCATCCAAAGGTCACAGGTCATAACCTGGATTTTGAATCACCACCCAGATCTTTTTCAAAGCCCTGCTAAAGCTGGGGGATTCTGCAAGGCCATTTTACACACACACACACACACACACACACACACAGACACCGGCGTTATCTCCAGAGGTTCCTGCTCTGCTTGAGTCCTGAGTTTAGTGTTTGGAAACAATTGGATTTTCCCCTGGTTTTGGGCTACGGTTTGCTGCCTTTCACGTCCTCCCAACCCTGGGAAAAGCACAAGACAGAGGTGGGCAATGCAGAGGTGCGTGGTCTTTCTGCAAGGCACCTCCTGAGCATCCCCAGAGGGTCTCCCAAAGCTCAGAAGCTCCCAGGCTACAAGCAATACCCTTGGTTGAATCAGCAGCTGGCCCTTCATCCCAAACCTGCCACGCTCCTAGCCCCGAGCATCACCTCCAGCAAGGCTTCAAGGTCTCCAAACTCTCCCCACTCGCTTGCAGGTGCGGAAAAGCTCCCGCAGCGCTGACCCCCTCCATAAACGGTATCTCCCACGCGTGGGTGAGATGCAGCCGCAGAGATTTGGCTGTGGAGTGAGGTGGGAGGAGGGGGGAAGGAGAAGGGTAGGGTTCCCCTTTTGCAATTTTTGCTCCTCTTCCTCGCCCCGGCTGGGAAGCGGAGGAAGGTAGCGGCAGCGGGTGCAAGGCTAGCTGAAAGCCGGGTGCTCATCTTCATGTTTACCTAAACTGAGGAACGCTTTGTGTCTGCAAAAAATGAGGCTGGAAATCCCCGGGGAAACAAGCTCCCTCATGAACCTCCCGCAGCCGAGCTTCCAAGCGCAAACAAAAGGTGAAAGGGAAAGCAGCACTGGAACCTGTTTTGTTTTCCCCACTTTTCTTTCCTCTTCTCTATTTCCCCTGCTTCCCATCATGAAGCCTTGGGCCAGGTGAGGGGTTCCTCTGTCAGTTGTACATCAATATTCTCCCTTGATTTTTTCCCACCAGAGCCCAGCAAGAAGAACGGGACTGCCGGGAGCATGCACAATGAAAGCAGCCCCGGCTCTCACTAGGGACCCTTTTGGCTTTCGAAATCCATGCTAGCTTCTCCTAAAAGGTGTTCGTATGAGTTGTGGTATGTTTCCACTGCAGCTCTCCATGTAATTGTAAGCTATCTGGGGCAAGGAGTGATTTTATTATTATGTGCTTGTACAGTATTTAGCACAATGGGGCCCTGATCTCTGCTTGGGGCCTCAGAGTCTACTGTAATACAAATAATTAACCTTAATAGAGCTGGGAAAATATCTTAATAAAACCGTGGAATCAATTTGAGGCAATTAAGCAATTTTTCAGCTTGCAGAAGTTTTTGCTTTACAGGCTCAATTTGGAGAAGGGAGGGGGTTTTGGGTGCTGGGGGAACTGCAGGGAACTGCTCACCTCCCTGCAGCAGGCTTTGGCAATCTTTTTGGGTTTCAGTTTCACCCGGTTGGGGAGGCAGAAAAGTTTTATGCAGCTCCCAAAGCACAAAAGCCACTTTTTATAAATAGCTCGTGTGAGGAAGCATGGTTTGGAGGCTGGATCTGTGCTTCCTGAGGGAGAAGGCGCTCAGTCCTGAACAGCATGACTTTCAAACAGCTCATCTGCCCTGCCTCTGCCCCAGTTGCCCACCTGTGAAATGGAGAGCAGTCATTATCTTCCAGCTTTCTAATCCCAAGCACTTGAGGTCGCAGCTAGCTGCTAAAGCAATGGGGATTGCAGATCTATTTAGACAGAGAGAAATAAGAAAATTGCAAAGCCCTGGACACAGACTGGATGATTTACAAGCAATTATAAGTCAGCAGATAAGCTTTGGATGACAGATATTCTGATTATAGTTGAAGCTCTTGTATAATTTGCAAGCGGAAAAGGGAGCTAAATATATTGAACACTTGTTTAAAACTGTGTTCAGTTCTGTACTTGTCCATCACGGAGGGAGTGCATGTGAGGACATTACAGCAAGGAGCGCATCTTCTAAGGGTGGGTAAACTAACAAACCTACTGGCTCACCCAACCAAAAAGGTCACATCAAGAACTGAACTACTTTACCCTTTTCTGAAGGAAATAGCTCTACCCTCCACAAACACGTCTGCTGGTCAAGTGGGTGCAGACCCTGAACTTTGTCATGCGTAGATTTTTTATGGCCAAGCCTTTGCAGGAACTCTTATGACCAACAGTGATGTTCTAAGAGGCATTCTCTTAAATCTTTCAGTCCTAGGAAGACACAATCAGAATAATCATAACAGAAAAAGTGAAAAAAATAAAGATATCCCTCCATACACCATTGTGCATTGACACTCTGACTAAGACAAGTCTGTGAACTGGTGATCAGCCTGGTGTCTGTCCCAGACATGGAAAAATGAGTCCTAGTACTTAAAAATTGAAGAAAAGGATCTGCACCACAATGCTTTCAAAGTAGACCTCACCCTCTACTGCACATATGTCCTAATAACAGTTCATTTAACTACTATGAAGAGTTAGCCTGTCATCCTGCTGGACTGAAAATGTCATCAGTTTGATTTGGGAAGGCGAGCAAAAACATGCAAGGAGAATACTTGGCTAGGAGACTACCTGGCAATCTGTCACACCCAGAATATGACACAGAGCTTGAGTTCTTGGTGAATATAAGACCACAGAAATGAGATAAATGGAGATTTTTCTATGAGCTTCACTCAAATGATAGACAGGGGTTAAATAATAATAATATCAATAATAAAATAGCCATAACTTGTATCTACTGGTGATTTAAAACAGTGAAACTCTCACACACAGTGTCTACCTTGCCACCACCAATGTGAATGGGCTACTTGTCATGGACAAGCATCCACCCACGTGCCCATGCCCACACTGGTGAAGCCGGTGACATGCAGTTCTCATCCAGTGGCGTGTGCAAGTGCCACATGCTCTTACTGCAGGGACGAGTAGCTAGCTCAAGGAGTGAGCTGTCTTCAGCTGAAACATCCAACCTGAGTTAGGAGAATGGTCTGGGTTCTCTGATGCCCACCAAGAAGCTCTCAGACATGACGATTTCTGTTCCTCACTCAGCCATGCAGATTTTTGCACCAGTGACCCCAAAACAATTTCAAAATTGTGTATAGATGTTGTCAAGACTCAGTTCTCCTGCTGCTGCATGATCCTTCCCATAATCAGAACTGCAGCACAGTTGTTGTGGCATGAGATAGCTACTTGACCTCAAAAAAAACCCCCAAACCTGCTGTAGAAGCAAAGGATACCAAACACCTCCAGACAACTTTCTCAACCAGCCATCATTTGTATTCATAAGACAAGCCAATTTCATTAATCTGGTGCTTACCTTATTTTGCCCAGGTTTCTTAAACTCAAATAACGCCCACCTACCTAATTACAGAGATGCAGTTTTCTCGCCCAGCCCCGTGCCGTACGCTTGTCAGCCCTCGTGGTGAGCGGAGCTGGAATTGTGCAGAGATGCTCTCTCCTATGGAGATGATCTCTTCCAGTCTGAACTGCACAGGGGTTTTGCCCTCCCAGACAAGGAAAAGGATGGACACCCAGAATGTGAATAACCTCCAGGTAGGGGTTGGAGTCTCTCTGAAGAGAGACGGGGGCTGTGAGCGAGTAGGAAGAAGAGGCAGGTGCTGTGGGTTTTGATCCCGCTTCGATCTCTGTCTTTGGGTTCACCCATTTTAAGCCAAATGATAACATTTCCTTTGATGAAGCATTCCCTTCCTCAGGCTATATGTCATTACAGTATTTTTGCTTCTTCTCTTTCATATTGTGAGGCTTTTCCAGAGCTTTGCCAACCTGATTGCAAGAAAACTTGCAATTCCAGCTTATACTTCGCATTCTTGGTGCTTTTAATTCACCAAATGCCTGTTTGCTCTTTTGTCAGCCCTGCCTTCATATTTGACGACTGGACATGATGTTATTCCTGATTTTGCATCTGCTGTTCTGCTACAGGTTCTTAAAGAGCATCCATGCCCCATGGCTATGGGTGTGTGCACTCCAGAGTTGGTGGGAACAACTTATGGATCCTTATCCAGCATATTAACTTGGGGGGGGTGAGGAAGGGTGATGACCTGTTCTGCCTACACTGTCTTCAGTGACTTTAGTGGGAGTGGAAGGCATCTGCCAAACTGCTGGAGGAACCCAGTACCTTAAGGGTTTACTGACAGTGCACATCGCTTTCATCCCTGCCTATCTTACAGCAACTAAATCAAAGCTACACATCCTGCAGTCTCTTGGGATGGGAACTGCTAAAGATTCCTCTCTTGCTGTTAAATGTAAACTCCCTCGGTGGCAACACTGCTGCTGCCCTATGTAATGAGCGGGGATAGATGATATGTGAAGCGCAGGGAAAAAAAAAAATAAGAACAACCAAGAACCCTTAGGAAATGTCTTTGAAAATCAGTTACTGAATAAATCGGGTAAAGTAAAAAATATATTTTGGCCATCAGCAGAACAACATGGGGCCTGATTCTTGTCTTGGCCTGGTGTAAATCAGAATAACCTTTATATAATTCAGTGGGAGTGGCAAAAAGTTAAGCCAGCATAATTAGGGGTGCATCTTGGTATAGGAGTATTTTTCTCCTATGAAAATCTTACTTTCTCTACTGAGACACCTCACTTCTTGTTATTTTTCATGAAACTGATATCTAGATGGACTGGCAGGCTGAGCTCCTGCTCCAGAAAACCTTAAAAATCACAGATATCAGACTTGGACCTCTTACCCTTCTGCCCAAAGGCAGGATTCATTCTGCCTAAACTATCCCTGACAGATGTTTGTCTAACCTGTTCTCGAAAACCTCCCAGGTCGGAGCTCCCACCCCTTCCCCAGGCAATCTATCATGCTTCACTACCCTTACCGTTAGACCGCTCTTCCTAAAGTCTAGCCCCGGTACCCCAGCTGGGATTGAAGTGGACATGGAGGAGAACTTGTCAAATTAACCTGGGCAAACCAAAGGAGGAGGTGGAAGTGCAAGGGAGAGAGGAAAATGAAGTAATGCTGTGAAGTTGGGTAGCAGATCAGTGGCAGAGCTGGGAATAGAGCTCAGGTCCCTTGACTCCATGACTTATGCCTGCGTAAGCGAGGGAGTCCTTACCTTATTAATTCCACTGGGTACCTCGCCTTTCTCCTGGCTTTTTTTTCTATGCTCCCTCTTCTCACTCGCTTCCATCTCTCATGTTAATTTCCCTTGCCTTTCAGCATCTCACATGTGCCCTCAGAGGGAGAGGCTGTTGTAACATACGCAGTCTTCGACTGATTCATCCCTTTGCTTATACATGACTAACACTCATGCTATTTGTCTAACTATTTCGATTGATGTACATTTAATATGTAAAAATTTAATTAAAGTGTTATTCATAAAAAAATATCTGGGCCAATTTAATTTTTTTTTTAAATACCCCAAGGGAATATTTCAATTAGGGACTAAATGCCAGAAAACACTGTCAGATTTCAGGCCCCCCCCATCTCTAATCAAAGCAGCAGGTTTTGATATTATAAAGAAAAAGCCACCAAAACCGCAACAATATTTACAGGAATTCACTCTGCAGGTGCAGAGATCAGTCCTGAGAGAAGCTGAGAACTTCCAGCTTTCGGTGGAAACCAGTGGAAGTTAGTCTGAGGAGAAGCCAACTACGTACCCAGAGCCAGCTCCTTACCCAGTGGATCTGTGCTAATGTTCTGATTGGAGAATTTGCTGAATCTTTCTAATCAGCTTGGTCCTGCAACCTTTAATCATGCAAATGGTTCACGTCTTCAGTGCAGCTCCAGACTTGCCAGCAAAAAGGCTTGCAGGACTGAGTATGGCAAGGAGAATTGGGATTTGTGCTGGCAAAACAAAGTTTCTGACGGTTATGGGCCTGAAAATGAATCCCTCCAAATAGATGCTTCTCCCAAGTTAGCTGGGAGGAGTAAAAACTCTTGGGCTTGCCTGTTACATGGCCCAACAAGTCTCTTTAGTGGACAACGTCATTCAGGAGCTTAGCAGATATATTAGTATTTCCTGCTTCTAGATAGGCAGGGACTACAAAAATGAAGGCGTTAGACGGAAAACAAGGCCCCCAAACCCACGGCAAACGTCTGAATTTGTTTATCCTAAAAGGACCAACTTGGTTTGGGTCTTGGGAAAAGGCTGAGATCAAATCACCCAGTCTTCAGTTTAGCATCATCCAGACCTGATTCACAACCTCGGTCAGAAAGTTCGGTCTCCAGCAATTTCAGGTAACTGTGTAATAGTGGTTCAGTTCAAAAGTCTGCCCAGGCCAACTCCCCACAACAAGGCTGGGTGTGTTACGCACAGTGGGTGGTATAATACCGAGGAAACAGAAGCCTTGCGTGACTCAGGACGCGGTGCCACGCCAGTCCGTGCTGATGGTGGCCCTTGGCCTCCCTATTCCTTCCCAGCCTCCTGTCACCCACCACAAGCCACAAAAACTTGTGCCCCCTAACACTCCCAGTGCTCCCTAACAAACTTCAGCCTTTCAGCATGAAACAGCAAAGCCTCAAGAGCAGCAATGACCAAAATGTTCAGTCACCCCCATCCCGAGTAGACACCTTCACCCCAAAACTTCAGCCTCTCCATGGCTAACATCTGCCTACAGGTTTTTGAGATGTTTCCAAGGCTTTTCAAGACCTGTTAAGGTCTTGAAAGACCTCACTGTCATTCCAGTGCAAAGGAGCTGCAGAAACCTCAGAATTTCCCTCAAACTGGAGTGCCTATTTCCTACCTACACCAAGGAAGTCACAGCTGCCATGAGGCCAATGGAAATGCTGCGCATGACATGTAAGGAGCGGTCCCCAAACTCTCTAGCAAAAGGCTCTGGATGAGTAATGAGATTCATTCTTGAGGAAGATCTCGAAGCCCATCTAACCCAAGTCTTCATTTCAGGCATTTTTATGAGGTCATTGCAAAGACTCAGTCATTTATGTCTTCAGAGGGAGATAGTAGGGTACCTGATGTATGTGTCGGTACGTGATTTACCTCCATGGAGCAGTAGCCTTGCAGTGCACACACAAGAGCTGTTAGATATGCTAATATGCGAGCACAGCCCTCATCTTGAAATCTTAAGAGGGGATTAGAGCAGATGAGTCCTCATTTAGTTTTCCAGAACAGTGGCAGAGATAAATCTGGCTGCTCCTTTGCAGGGTGTTAAAGGGGGATTTCCTGGTGGGTGGGTCTCCTCAGTGGGGTATTATTGTGTTGACAGTGGGGCGGGAAGGAATGGATTAAGCAGCTGGCAATGGGATATGGAGCCTTTGCATGTGCTGGCAATGGATATAAGCTGGGGAGGATTGAAAGCTATCAGTGGGCTATAGGAAATCAGGTTTGCTTCCTGGCTTATTCCTGAAGACCACGCTGTTGCTCTTGAGCAGAGTGTTATTCTTCAGAAATTCAGCCATGGCTCCCACGCTGGGTATGTCACCAGTGACCAGCGATAGGGCTCAGGTGTTGTGGACACTGCTGGACCTCCTGGTATGGAAGGCAGTCAGCCAGTGGGAGCTGTTCAAGTTGGGTCACCCATACACTGCCCAATCCTATCCTGCAGTGGAGCAATGCCAATGCTGGTAAGAAATGTTATCTCCTGCACCTAAGTCACTCCCAGGTCCCACCATCCTCTTGGCTTTCTTGAATACGTACAATTTTTCTGCTATGTTTCTTGGCTATGGTGAAGATTTTGGCGTGCTTTTCTTCTAATCTGCATGTTTGGTCTTTTATTCTGGGTAAGCATAGGTGATATGGGCATCACCATGAACTTTGGTGCTAATTTGGGGATTGGTGGAAGCCTGCAGAGAGTTCAGGAACTGAGAGCAGAGCTGAGCAGAGCAGAGCTGAGCAAAGCAGAGCTGAAAACGAGTTTCCACTTCACCCTGGAGACGTCATCTCATTTAGAGAGGAGAGATTTTGCTGAGGAACTGCAGGGATTCTTCAAATTTCAGGGCCTGTGTTTGCCCTTATTTTAATGTTAAGTGCAACATGCCAGTCTCTGGAGCCCAAAGTCCTGTTGAGTAAATACATTTAACTTAAGAAGCAAAATGCCCATGATCTGCAGTTTCACACAGTCTCGCAGAGCTGCTTAGAGATCAAGCATAGAAATGAAGAGCTCCTAGCTGGTAAGCCCTACACAAAAAAGACACATACTTCACCCAGACTGGTTAATCTCAGTTAGCTAAGTTGGATTAAAACAGTCCTTAAGGCAAGGCAGTTTGTGTATCAGTTCAGGTGAGTAGCTTAAGTTCAAGGCAGGTTTGGGTATTGGCGTGGGTGAGTAGCCCAAGTTCAAGCTGTTAGGGCAGGAGTGGCTCCCCAGCAGCTCCTGAATCACATGTGGCTCTCCAAAGTTTTGCATACGGTTCTTTGCCCTGGCTATGGCATGTGGTTGGTTAGCAGTAGGGCCATGCTGCGTGGGGGCTAGAAGCCTAGTATCACTGGGCTGTATTACTCTGGGACGTCGCTTGCTTGCCCAGGCCAGCTCCAGAGGAGCCACCGTCATCCTCTGAGGTAGTCCTGGTACACCACTACACCAGACTTTCTGGTGTACGTCACGTATGGGTCACAGAGAGAAGAAGATCCACACTGAGGTTCATCCCAAGCTGTCTGATCCCAATCAGTACTAAGCTTTGCTCTTCTGTCATTTTAAGCTAGGCTAACTGGCTCAGTTGCCCACTCTAATTAAAGAACACCCTTCTTCTGGCAGGGTTGGTGGAACCAAAGAAAAGTCTAAAACATCAGGAGGCACAAACCTCACAAAAGAAGGTGCAGCCCTGGATTAACAAACTAGCAGTCAGCTCCAAGCCTCTGGAATATCAGAATACCCAGCCCTAGCTAGGAAAGCCTAATATACTTTCAGCTTTTGGTCAACCACGTTAGTGGTCAACCCCATAAAATAGGCAAATAGGTGTAGTTAATAGTTCAGAGTGCTTGACGCAGTGACCTCACTGAGTTGCAACACCGGTGATTACAGCCTCTTTTCCAGTGGAGCTATAATGCTGATACATATATTTTTAAATTGCATCTTTCCAATTCTGCAGATTTTGAATAACTATTACCTTGTAGCCAGCACCAGTGTATGAGGCTTGTGCCAGAGTTGTAATGGTGAGTATGGCTGTTCAAGCAGAGTGTCATCCATTTATAAAGTACCTACATGAAAAGTCAGGTTAAACATGGAGATACGTTTGGATTCCTTAAAAAACCCCAACAACCAAACCCACAAAACAAACACCTTTTTCACTTTTCCTTCTCTGTTCTTTTTGAAAAACCACTGATGTAACTCAGGTTGATTTAAAGATTTCAGGGACATCACAGTAGCCTTAACATGAATAATGAACAAAAGTATTAATGACTGATGGGACAGGAATATTCTGAAGGTCATTGGTGGCTTTGGTGAAGAGAGGAGGTTTTAGGGAGAGTTTATAACTCTTGCATTTGATTATTCTTACATATCGATTATTGATTATTTGATATATTTACTGAAGCCTTGGGACAAACATTGGAAACATGGAACTGAAAACCAAGATGGAGCTTTTCTGCTGGCTGAGAAGTTCAAAAGCTTCAGTGTCCACCTGAGCTCTTGAGAACCAACAGAAGAAGGCAAGACTCCATTGTCTTGCTCAATGGAAGTATAAAGTATTTTATGATAAGACATTTGTATCCTCTTCGGATCAATGACATGGTATGGGAATGTGTTTGGACCAGGATCATAATTAATAAAGCAATAAACAGGACTTTACAAAACCTATTATTTGCCAGGGTCTTGCCTTCAGAAGCTCACTAAGGCATCCCTGATGTGTTCAGGTGCAAGTGAAGCACACATTAATTTCTGATTGAGAGGACACTGTGCTCAGGTGAGCTAAATACAGCGAATATTCCTCATTTCAGATGCTAGGCACAGCTGATACTTCAATTACAAACCTCACCAGAGTGCTGCTGTGCTGGGCACAGACTGAACATCTAACATAGACTGGCTGAGCTCCACAGAGCTCCCATCTATCTCTCTCAGGATACATCTCTGTCTTCAAATTCATCTGCCGAGGCATCTGTATCCGAAATTCAGTTAGGAAAGCAGACTGAAAAATTTGTATGAACAGAAACATCTTTCTCCACCAAAATCAACAGCACTAAAATACTTTTCCACCTTTTGTTTCTTCTCTGAGAGGAATCTGTGCAATTTCCTTTTGGAGCATCTTCATGACAGTGCTCAGTGTTTATAACGGGGGAGGATGAGTCATGGATTTGGGGCTTATCTCTTGCAGCTCTCATTTTATAGAGCTGTAAGGCTGCTTTATGAATTTAGAGGGGTCCTTAGCAGAGCACTGCTAATACTTCACTCCCAGTTAATCTGGATTTAGGCAGCCTGTCAGAATGAAGGAATTTGGAGAGTATGTCATGCCTAAGGCTAGTAAGGAGGACCAAAAAATCAAATTACAATATTATGGGAAATTCTGTTTTGTTTTATTTTTAAGAGCTGAAAATCAGATGGAGAAACAGCAGAATTTTTTGTTTGACAAGATAAAGTCATTCAGCTTCAGTAATATCAAAACACTCCAATATTCTATAAAATATTAAAGGTACAGAAGTGTGCTTTGATAGTTTAATGACTTTCTATTCTGACATAAGTTCATGCTCAAAATAAAAAGAAGTAAAATGGCTTCTTTTCAAGCACTCAGATGAAACTATCTGAAATGTGCAAAACAAAACAAGAAAGCCAAAGCTGTGCATTTTTGCCTTGAAATTGAGGGGGTCCTGCAAAACATCTCCATTTTGATACAGCTGCCTTTTCTGATAGAAAACTGGCCCAGAAAATAAATAAATACATTTTTGACAAGATATAGTATCTCCTAGGCTGGATCCTGTGTGCCTAGCCTAAGGGGTCTCCAACTTTTTTATGGCTCCGGGTGAACAGAAGTATCTCCTTGTGCCCTCCCCACCCATTCACACTCCCACAACATCCCTGTGGCAACAGCTTCCCTGGGAAAGTAGCATGATTAGGAAAGGGTAAACCATAATTATTAGCTATCATTTAATGTGATTTAGCACCTGGAAATAATGGAGAGGAAATTGTGCCAGATGCTTAGTCAACAAACTGCAGCCTACCAGGAAGTGTTCCATGAAGCATTACTGCCCTGTCGATCAAACTTGAGAGCAACACTCATAAGTAGGCCAATAAAAGTACCTAAAATATGTTGCAAGAGCTGCAGGGCCCTACATCTGACCTACTTTGGTATCACTCTGAAGTATCCAGTCGTTTCTGTGGTGTACTCTGTGGGAAATGGAGATGCAGAGGAAGGAGGACCTGCTCCTCTGTCTCCATCACAGTCAAAAGCAGAGTCAGAACCAGAACGTCTCTTTTCTGCCTTGCTCCCCATCACTGGTCCAGGCTGGGTCTGGAGAAGCCAGCCAGATAACATGTATGCTTTGTAAACTGTTTTTCTTCTCTAGGAAGGGTGAGATGATTCAAGAGGAAACAAAGTGAAAGACACTCTCCATTCCTCCCCCCATGACCTGTACCCACTCTTGAGTTCCACCTCAGGCCATGTGGATGGCTCTGTTTTCCAGGATCTGGTGGGCTCTCGGGCTTTCTGTCTGTGCTTTACCTTCAGTTTTTAGGGTCACCTGCAGCCAAAGTGCCAGAGCCTCCCTGAGGTTCACCATGTTGCCTTCTACTTCCTAAAAAAGCCTGTCCAAAACCAAACAAACCCACGACAGTTTCCTTCAAGTCCTTCCCTAAAGCATATCCATACTACAACATATCTATAGCCCTCTTTTATGGGCCCATCTTACAGAGTTCTGCTGTAGGTAACACTCTCCAGAAGCATCTCAGTGACCCATGGGAACTCATTGAAGGTGAGCAGGAGACAGCGCACCGTGCAATTCTCTGCTTAATGTCTTGGGGTCTACTTCACAGAGTCCTCGGCTACCTTGGCTTCACCCATCTCATGCTGTTTTTCCAAAAAATGCCACTTCTGTGCAGCACCTCTGCCTGCGCTGGAGCGGTGGAAGTCCCTCCCTACTGGTAGCTGCCTCCCATGA
This sequence comes from Buteo buteo, assembly GCF_964188355.1. Lineage (NCBI taxonomy): Eukaryota > Metazoa > Chordata > Aves > Accipitriformes > Accipitridae > Buteo > Buteo buteo. The sequence continues at coordinate 3,355,334 of NC_134172.1, read as the reverse complement.
AGCTCTCTGATTCTGTGACTTTTCATTTCCCAAGACTTTGAAGCCCCCAAAAGCCTGCTTTCCTCTTACTCCTGCTTTGTCCTCATTGCTCAGTCTTAAGTCAGCTGTGCCCTAATCATTCCTATGAGCACATCGGTCACACGCACAACAGAAATCCAAATACAGTCATAACAGTCTTTCGGAACGATTCCCCCTCCTGGTGGCTGACCCCTGCCTCTTTGTTAAGCCTCTGGATCTTCTTGGATGACCAGAGATTCCTTCCTTTGAAGGAGGTGCTCCCTGAAAGATGGGGCTGAGAGAGCAAGGAATGAGAGAAGCTGATCCATCAAGGCACACGCTTCCTCCTGCAGCAGACCTTCGCAGGGAGCATGTTAACGTATCTCCTGCCGAAAAGTGCCTTGGCTGTCTGCCCTGTCTGCTCTGCAGGAGACAGCCCTGTTCCCCTGCCGTGCAAGCCCATAGCCCAGAAAGAAGCATGCAGGGCGCCTTTATATGCCCTGTTTTTCCTCTTGCTGCCATGTCATATCTGCTCGGGGAGGGATAGGAGGAAATTCTCTGCTTGTTATAAAGGAATCCAACCAGATGATCCCACAGCCCCTTCTGGCCTTAAAACCCCCACGTCTATTCAGCACTGCCAGCTCATAACACATCTCACAGGGAAGAAAAGCCACATTCACGGGCTTGGATCCCTCTTTGTCAGAAGACTTTGCTTGTTTTGGCTGTTCGGTACATAGGAGCGCGGGCAGACATATGTCTAGCTCCTCAACTGGCAAAACCCACCCTTGCGGACCTGAAGACGGGGCACCCCGGTTCAGGACCCATCCCATAACGGTGCTTAGGGGCGAAACCCACCGTGTCCCCCTTCCCCCCCCAGTGCCTCGATTGAAGGCGACCAAGCCTCCGCCGTCCCTGGCTCCCGTCCATGCGTGTGTGTGTGTGTGTGTGTGTGTGTTTGTGTGTTTGTGCAGCCTGTTGTGTGCCAAGGGCCCATTTGGGGCTGGGATTCTCCCGGGACAAAGGGATGCTAATCAGCTCCCTCTACTGTTCCCTTTTGTCTAGGGCTAGCTCCCACGCTTGGACTTGGCAACTCTGGGATGCGGCAGAGGGAGCTCCCTTGTTGCAACCAGCCTGAGCCCAGTTGGGGAATGCAACGTACCCAGCAGGGAAAGGGGAAGAAGGGGAGGGGAGAGGGGAGGGAAGGAAATAAATCTATAACTCCACGCAGCCCGCTCCCTGCCAGCCCGTCGCATTGTGCGCGCCGCCCGAGGCAGAAGTTTCCAGCGCCTCCCGCCGCAGGGAGAGACGCCACCGGTTTTGTAGCCACGGGCTGTCTTGTTCCTTCTCCCCTCCCTGATCCCCCGTCTAATGTTTTAGTCGCCAGCAAAATCTCCATGTCGGGGTTGACAGATGAGGGTTGGTGCAGCGGGAGGGAGAGGGAGCCCAGAAAGCAAACAGGATCGGCTCCTGGCATTGCTGCCGTTTCCATTTCACCATCACCGCATCTGGGTGTTGGCTGCGTACAGCTGTTTTACACGGGCCGCCTCATCTCCGGCGAACTGCACAGATGCGCAAGAGCCAGAATCTTTATCCCGCGATCGCTTGACAGGTGGAGAGGCGATGAGGTCGGAGCCTCTCGCTAAGAAACCCAGAAAACGCTGGAGCCCACCAAACCCAGGCCACGCGCAGCCTCCGGTGGTCTTGGGGCTGGAGGGGCAAATGCAGCAAGATGCGATGCTGACTATAGTCTTCTGGGTGCTATCCCAGTGTGCCAGAGGGCTGCCCAGTGCTTGCCCTTGAACATCTCTGAAGACACAAGAGGCTGAAGTGACCCCTTCTGATGGGGACCTGGCCCCACCAGCAGCTCCAGCAGGAGCAGAAGGAGCTCCTCTACCACCTCGTTGGTATCCTGCTCCCAAAGGCTGAGGGACTAACACGTTGGCAGGTTTCCTCAGCATCTCTGTTTGCTGCCGTTGCAACTTGCAGCTCTTGCCAAAGCTCAGTGGAAGCTGCTAATCTCCCAGCACTGATGTGGGCTACAAACCAGAGATGTGGCTACAGCTCCTCTAGACATCCCCAAACTGCGTTTCCTCTCTGATGCTGCTGCATAAAAGCATGCGTAGCTGCTGCTACGTAAAAGCCAGTTCAGAAATGCTGCAACCGTGAATATGGGCTGTTCTGTACCTGTGGGTTGGAACGTGGACTCAGGCAGTGGAGGAATATACTGGTACTTATGACTGTCTCATCCCCTGCAGCAATCCCCAGCTCCAAGCTCCGTTTCTACTGACACTAAACACAACTGATGCTTCTGTCCTGAGCCAGGATCTGCCAGTCTTTTTCTCAGCAGCATTGGCAAATCTCTGGCCTACAGTATTTATGCATCTTGACGGCTGAGTGGAGCTTGCATAGTCACATTTTCAATCCTGATCCTTCCAGTTTCCTTCCCCATAGTTACAGGGTAGAGTTTGTAGATCTCCGTTGTTGATACCAGGGCAGCTGCCCAAATTGCCATTAGCGGAGAGGTAGACGGGGTGTGGTTGGAAATCAGATCCTCTTGGGAAGAGTTTCATGAGAGAGCAGAGAGTACCTCCTACATGTAACTAACCTCCTGGATGGATCAGTATCTTGTGGCTTTCTGCTCATGCCTTACTTTATTGCAGAAGTGGAGAAGTCTGATCTAGGGCAGGGAAAGGGGGGGAAGCATTTGGCGCAGAGACAACTGAGATGCCAGAATGCCATCAGGAAAATATGATGAGGTCTGCTAAACATATTAACTTTAAGTCATGCAAGACACTATGAGATGGTATTATGCCTGAAATAGCAAGGGACAGCCTGAATTCAGTGGTCCAGGAGATCCTTTTCAGTGAGATGCTCTCGCATCAGTAAAATGGCCTCTCCGACAGAGGCTGGATGTCGGGACTGCTTTCTAACAGGAGAAAGACGGGGGGGGTGGGAACTATTTGCCCCCAAGCTGGGCCTCTAAGAAGTACACATGGAAGTCTGAGCCTGTAGCCCTAGGCTCCCTCTATAGTCAATGGAGAGAAATAAACATCTTGGTATGATTCATGTTATCCTGAGATAGGTGTCTAAGATAGGTCAGATGAATTGCTCTCTGGAGATGCCGATTGCTCTCCACTGACTACAAAGGGAGCCTGGGGTGACTAGCTCAGATTTTGACATCTAACTTCGGTAGATGAGATCGGGCCTATCAGAGAGCCTGTGGAGCGATATTGTTACAACACAGCAAGAGAAAAATACGGAGGAGACTTGTGTCTCTGAGATATTATAACTGAATTTAAAAGTCTTGTTCTCTTCTTGCTAAACCCAGGGAAAAACTCATTTCACTAGACACAAGATGAGCTTTCTCATCCACAGTAGTAACAGGGACAAAAGAGTCAACCCATGAACACAGCTACCTTTTGGCTTTCTTGAGAGAGACAAGACATGGGGCTTATCTCCAAAAGATCTAGAGTCCAAAATAAACCTAGCTGCAAAATAAACCTAGTCCAAAATAAGCCTAGCTGCAACAGTAACAGCGCGCAGCATCCCATACGAAACTGGATGTGACTTGAATCCCACATCTCTCATGAGCTAGGCAAATGCCTGCTCTGCCCTTCATGAGGTCCCTGGGAGCAGGAATCTTCTCATCAAGAGCCGGTCTCCCTGGATTCCCTCAGTGATTGATGGAGAGATGTAGAAACTTCAGGGTGTGAATAATTTAATCCTAACTGTTAGAATACATCAGATGAATCATGCCCCAGAGGACCCCAGCATCAAATGGAACTCCCTCGACCTGTCTCGCCGTCTGACATAATGGACCCCAAATTTTGCTGACCCACTGCTCTTCTGCAGGCCTCAATTTTAACTTTTTATAAAATGTAATTAGCAAAGAAAATGCTCTGTTCTAGAAGAGTTACTCTGAATGTAGCAAAGAAAAATACAGTGGCTAGTCGTCAACACCACAGCCATGTCGTATTAGAAATGAGACTTGTAAAAGGGGAGGTAGATAGATTGTCTATCTTTTGGTGGTATGTCAAGGCAAGATGTCCTTTGGGAACAGATGTCCTAGTCAAATCCAGATTTTGGTTTTATTCCAGAAGTCTTGAGATAAAATTCTCCAGTCTGCATCATGCAAGAAGTCTGCTTGGACGATCTGACAGCCCTGACAGGCTATAAACATGCAGTGTGTGCACTACTGTGGGAGGGAAAAAGGCATGTGAGATCCAGGGATCTCATATCTCTGCCAATAACACACTGTTACTGCTGCCCCTTTCCATTGCCAAGTAGCCTTCAAAGAGATTATTTGGTATCATTCTCTGCCAAGTCTATAAGACAGTGTCATCTGCAGGAACATCATGAGTGAAGGTAATAGAAATTCTTTAGGCTTCATGGTCTCCCTGGATAAGATGACAGGAAGATCCCATCCCATCGCATCCCATCGCATCCCATCCCACCCCACCCCATCCCTTGATTTGTGTTGGAAGTGCTGGAAGGCAAGACATCTACCCAGTTTAATAATGAAGCAATCATGTGGTCTCGAATACTCCGTATTTCATCCCATGTTCATTCTGGTAACTGCACAAACAGGAGCTGTATCAAAAAGGAGATCTCTTTGCTGGACAGGAACGCGGTTAACTCAGGGGGGCACGAACAGTGGGTCACTCCACCGCTTCTGTGGCTCTCGTCATTTGCCTTCTAGCAGGGGCGACAGCCAACGATTATTTCCGGAATGAATTTATGCCCCCGAGCCTCCGCATCACCCATTAGGCTCTCATTTGTCCAGTGGGGAATTTGATATATGTCCTCAGAGGGCACATCCGACGGGCGCAGACACTTGACAAAGCAACGGGACGTGCGCGCACCCGCCCCAGCTCGTTCAAACCCCCTCGCACGCCGGCAAACGCCCCGACGTACAAAAAGGGACGGTGCGGCTTCCCAAGGTTGCGTGAGTGTTAAACTCTAATAAACAAGCCCCATCGGCGAAAGCTGAAAGAATCTGAGCCCTCCCCAACAAAGCATTTAATCCAGTTTGGCGTAACCTTTGACATTATTAGGGATCGCAGTGACCCTAATCCAATCAGATTGATTAACTAAAGCGGAGACCCCATAAGCTGACCCCCCTCTGGCATCTGCTATTTAGTCCTGACCAAACAGTGGGAGAGACGTGCCGTATTTACACCACAATGGGTCCGCGCTGAGAACCTGTTTCATTACAGAGCGACTTAAACTCCCATTACTCCATCAATGTATCATTCTTCAATAGTTCATTAAAAGCTGCTCCTCCACAATAACTATTAACCATTTCTCAGTCCAGCTGGCAGGTTTAAAGCCCCAGCCTGTCTTTAGCAGAAGGAGGTGGGAGTGAGTGAAAGAAATAGATAGACAAGGGCTCCCTTTTTAAATTTAAACGAACTGGGGGCTTAAATAGTTTGAGGTAATTTACTTTTATTGAATGGGGGAGGAGAGGGAGGAAAGTTTTATTTTGACTTAACTATGTGCTGGGGTCCTTTAAAGAGACAGGGCCATGATAAGCTTTTATTGTATTACTTTTCTTGAGATTGGTTCATATTTCTGCCCAGAGGAGTTTCAAAGAGAGCTCGCACGGCGTTGAGAGTCTCTCAAATGCACCACAACTTAAACATGAACAGCGTCTTCAGCCCACAAAAGCTAAAACCAGGGTGAAAGACACAATGCCCAATAAATAGCACTTAACTTTGAGATGGAAAACGCTTGTTAGGTTGCACCATTCATTTTCTGTTGTCAGTGATGGCATGTCCCTCTACTACATACCCTGTATATTTTTAAAGGCAACTCAAAAATCTTCCCTTGTCCTTGGGAAACTGAGAGATGCAGCAACTGCCTTACAAACTGCCAAACCTCTCAGGTAAGTGGCTGGGCATGAGCTGTGGCTAAGGTGATCACTTAAGGTTGTGTGGCTATGGCCATGTTCTGCTCCACAGCTTCACACAATACAGGTGAAGAAACAAACGAGAGCAAATTATTTCCTCTAGAAATTACTCTGTTAAAATGTTAAAGTGAGGGGTTCTTTCCACTGTCCAGTAGTTGAGATTTGAACTTCTGGGACACTAGAAATGAGACTAGAAAATGAATGTTAGCCTCTTATATATGACTGATAAACAGAAAGCTAGGTTTAAGTAGAGGGAAAGAGATCAGGCCCACTTCTTTTCCTATAGAGGTATCCTGTTCTTTGCATTCCCAGTAGTCTAGGGTACCTGAGACACCTATTTCCTAGTGCTTTGCAAGAAAGATCCAACAGTGGCACCTGGCTGAACATTTCTCCATGGAGCTGCCCAGCTGCTCGTATGCTCCCAAGACCACAAAGGAGGAGAAAACCCCTCTTCCCACAGCCAAGTAGCAATTCCACCTCCTGCTAATGCCTGAATCGTTCCCCAATCAGGTAGCACAGCATAGCGAGGAACGTGACTGTTCCATTTGAATGGGGAACATTTATTCCACAGCCTGAAAAACAGTAATCAAATAGCTGGATAGGATGGGGGATTTCTGCTGTTCATACGTCCTGAGTGACATATGAAGAGCTAGAAGGACATAGGGCCAAGCCTGTCAAGTATTGCCTCCAAGTAACAGCAGGTCTGGATCCCCAGAACATCACCATTCCCTTGTAGCTGAATTCATGAGTACCATTGCTGATTAATACGTGATTCATTAGGCCTGGCTATGGAAATGTTAAAAGAAAATATACATAAATATAGTTGTAGCTAAAACATGTGGGATTTCTTTCCATAAACAGGCTGATGGGGAAAAAGAGTCCGGTTTTAGACAAGATATCAAAATATGGCTCTTAACAGGACCAAAGTCTGGTGACACTTTGGCACTGCTGAATCACAGCTCAAGCCTAGCCCTGAATTAGCAATGAGATACCGAAGCAGCAAGGGCAGCCCAGACAGTGAGACAGCCTCAGTGAGATTTGGGCTTAGAATGTATTTCCTGAAGGCATTAAAATCGGTCCTTTTCAATGAAAGAATTGCAGGTAGTAGTGTAAGGTAAAAGGGAGTTGCTTAAGTGACTGTGCTGGTTTGTGCTGAGGGAGACTAGGGTCTCTACTGACTCAAATGAGAAGCTGCAGTTAGATCTTGGGTGACTTAAAATCCAAGCTACAAAACAGAGTTTTGCTTGCTTGCTTTCTTTCTCTCCTTTTCTCCTTCTGTCTTTCTGGGTAGGAGCTCAAATATGTTCCTACCCTGGGGGATCTGCCGCACAAGAATGCGACTGAGCTGTTTTTTTTCTCCCCCCTCCTGCTGTAGGTGAAGCAAAACTGAAGGGTGGTTTGATTCTCCCTCAAGGAACAACATTCTTCAGTTATGAAATCGTCCCAGCCTTCTTTCCCTCCCTGAGCCCGGCTACCAAAAGCCTGCAGTCTCAAGCAGGGACAGACCCTTCGTGTCGACATCGCTGGGAGATAAGAGTGTTTGGCAGCTCGTGGGATCGGGGTTCCTTCGGTCAGCAAGGAGGTGAGGAAGGCTTTCCTCATGTACGGGGTATAATTGCTACAGGAGATGTGGAGCATCTAATCCAAGACCATCTGGGAGCACGAGGTACTCCATGTGTCCTGGAGGACACCCAGCCTCATGACAAGGCAAAGGAATTGTGTTATCTGGTTCCCTTACTGTCTGTGCCCAGTGAATGGTCTTGGGCAGGTCACGTTGGGCTTGTGTCTACGGGAAAAATACTCGGTTTGGCTGTGCTGGCCTAATTCAACTGCTTACAGTCTCCCAGGAGTGATGTACCCAGAAAAGGTGCTTTAATTGCATGCAAAGCATTGTGGTATGACACTTTGATAGAAGCTTAAGTGCCCCACACTGCAGATCTTACAGGTGTAATTGTTTGGGGATAATCTCTCACTGCTAAACCCAAATAGTGACACTAGCATTAATACGGTGCCTCAGCTCCCCAGCTCGAACAGGATAACCCCACCAGCTGAAACCACCCATTCTCCTGCTGGGTGCATGTAAAAAGCCTGTTCTCACCGGTGGAGGCCCTGCCATGATGCAAATCAAGGCTTTGCTTTCTCTTGGCTGCCCTATTTTTCAAAATTCACACAAAAGGAAATGCCCAAGTATCTTCTGAGTAATGCAGCAGGGGAAAAACAAACAAACCCCAGATCTCCAGATGGCAAGCACTGGAAGAACCTGCCCCATGGTGGGTGTAGATCAGCTACATACACCAACTCAGGAGATTCCCTGAAACTATCCCAGATGCTCCCTCCTCTCTCATACGAGGTCAAACGGTGCTACTCCACTGTTCCAGACAAAGTAATTCCAAGTCTCAGACTATCAGGAACCTGTAACTGTTACTCTTTTGCAAAACTAGAAAAAGAAAGAGAGAAAGAAAGAAAGGAGGATTCCCAAGCCTCTTCTGCTGGTGCTCTCCTAAGAGAAAGCAGCCATACTCCTGCACAGCTCTGCACAGGGCACCTGGACTTACAATTTGGGCAGGAATCAAATGCAAAGTGAGTCTGCGTCTTGGGTGAACCCCTTTGTGCTAAAGGAAAAGGCAGAGCTTGACCCAGACTCACTGAGACCAGCAGGAGAAGGCTGGACTTTAAAAGGCATACTACAAGGGCAAAGAAGGATAAAACAGTTTTTATGGGCTAAAAATAAACTCCTGCCAACTTATAGGGGAAAAGACCAGATACTCAGACTTAGCCAGATGCTTAAATCCCACTACATTCAACGACTTAGGGCAAAGCATTTCTAGAAGCTCTCACTTATATCAATGGGTGCTATGTCAGAATTAGTTGCCTGAATTAGCACCGTGTCTTAATTTGCCACTTTCATAACCAATGAAAGCAGAACCATTAATTGATGGTGATTTCCTCAGGCCTTTGATCTTCATTGTATCCCATTAAGGTATCAAAACTGATGTTATCTAAGTCCAGCCCCTAGGAACCATCCCCAACAGCCCATCAATTCCCCTCTGCAATCGTCGAGGGAGCTGAAAATGTGGCATGAAATGCCATGGGGTCAGAAAAGGAGCCAGACGTCCAGCCTGACCACCGAAAACACAATAATCCTTTGTGTTCCTTCCAAGGGGCATAGGATCATAGGATAATTCATGTTGAAAGGGACCCTGGGAGGTCTCTACTCCAACCTCCTGCTCCAAGCAGGGTCAGAGATGACCTTACTCTCTGCGCATTGCCAAATGGGGCACTTCCCAGTTCCCTGGGTCACCTATACAATCCCAGTAGAGGTTTGAGGTAGAAATTATGGTTACCTGTGACTGGATGTTGGCTGTAAAATGGAGGTGGTGGGCAACCACTCAACTTACATTGGGGAGGCACACATGTACTTGCTATTCCTATGAGAAAGCTTAATTATCTTCTTGTCTCTACAAAAGACCTTCTGGGTCAGGTTTGAACTGCTTGGATGGGGTCCTGGGCCAACAAAATTTTCCCTGCCTGTGTCACATGTCTCCTTTATCAAGCTCAAGTCTCCAGCAGCCCATTTTACATGACATTTTATCAGAAGCGAAGGAGTTCACAGTAGGTTTCTCAAGATCTCTGCTGCCACTCCACCATGGATGTTGCTGTTGCCAAACCCGCAGCACTGCACTCACCTTTATCTAGCACGGGTCCAAAGATGGCTAAGCTGTCATTGACAGTCGTGCAGTTCCACCTCCTCCCTCGAAATTGGTGTTGGCATTCCTGGATCCCAATCTTTACCCCTTCTGCTACGCTGGGCATGATCTCCACATAGTTCCGACAGAAGCGTAGCTGCTTGGGTACCAGTCCTGGGATGCTCCCACATAGGATGGGCTGAGTCCCCAGGGAGGAATACTGGTGACCAATTGCCAAGGACCTGGAAGAAAAACATGGAAAAAGAGATTCTGTCAGGCTGGATTTCACCTTTGTACTTGGTTCAACAGAAAGGGGACAGAAAATCAACATCTTCAGTTCTTCTGCATTCCCCTTGCCAGAAAACATCCTTTCTGCTGTCATCCCTTCCCAAAACAACATCGTCTCTCTCCTGAAGTTCCCTACAGGCCCAACAAGGCAAGCAACTCTAGCTTTAATATCTTCCTTCCCTTTTCTTCATCCTCTCAAAGCCTTAATCCATCATTGTGCTGCTTCTTCCCAAAGATGCTCAGCTCATACAGCTAGTTTCCTTTGCAACTAGAGGGTCAAACCCATATTTCTTTCTTTGAAAGCCAAGCACACCTATACAAGGGCAGGTAGGTTTTCTAGGAAATCTTGGCAGCTGAGGGATCCCAGGGATTAGACAGTCAAAAGCACTTTCAGAGTTACACAAAGTAATAACACCAACAGTAGAAGACACCACGCGCCAAGTCTTTGGATGGGGAACACCAAAAATTGACAACCATCATACAATTCAACAGTGCGCTCTATATATTTGAACTTTACCAACTGGAACTTACCCTAACAACTCAAGCAGTTTGGACCTTGAGAACTTAAAAAACCCAACTCTGAGCTAAATGCTGCAGGAGTGCTATATAAACTAACTACCATAAACAGTTAAATTTCCTGTGCTATAGAGGAAAGGGGATGGAAATGTAGCCCTGCTAGAATACAAACGACTTGGGGAAAAACTCTCCTATGGCTTAATATGGGTTTAATACCAACGCTGTTCTCCTGTGTGAACAACTGTACTCGTGTTACTAGAAACATTCATGCAAAGGTGCCTGCAAGTTGGGAGCCATGCCAGGCATGGTGGTAACAACCCTGGAAGTATGGTCTAGAAAAGATTTTCTACTGTTTACAAAGCATTTCCACACCTGCTCAATCCAAGCATGTGCTTTGCAAAGCTTAATACTGGGGCTTTCTAATCAGGTTGAAGCGTTTTAAAAAAGAATTGTTAAAATGGTTGTCAGTGTCCTTCCGGATATTAGTTTAGCACATTTTCACTTTACTTTCACACCAGTTTCCATCTGGGAATTTTCAAAAGTAGGGCTGTATTTTCACAAAATAATGCCAGCTTTGCTGTATTGTCATAAGGATGTGGAAAGTCTGCTTTGACAATCAATCTGTGAATTGTTTTGGTTAACATGAGGAGAGTGAAATAAAACCAAAAAAACACAAACCAAAAAAACCCCAACAAAACTTGAGTGCAAATTCTGCGCACAGCCAAATGGAAGTCTGTTGCAAGAAGCGTCCATGAACCAATATGTTGGTTGAAGCCTTAGAGACAAACAAGTCAGCTATGCAGAGAGATCAGCAGATATGTAGCTAATTAAATAGATTTTTAGTGTTTTTACTGGTGCTTCTAATAATAACCTTGATTACTAAAACTGAAGGGATTTTTAGAGTATAATTTCCTTTTCTTCTAATTAAATCTCTTGATTGACTTTTCTGCTCAGAATTAATGACAAACAGAAACCTGCCTGGGCAGTGTGTATTTCTGTTTACATTCATTTTTACTATGTGGTTTTCATTTGGGAACAGCCTGGTGTGTTTGAATTATCAACAGGGCAGTCAGGGAATATGCCTTCACTCTTTTGCTCTGACTAAAAAAAAGTACAAGAATTCTATCATTGCTGGAGTTAACAAGAAAATTAGCTGGACTTTAGCACTTCTCTAGGCTAGATAAAAAATGTTTTAAAGTGTCTGTCTTTTTTATGGGAGAAGGGTCCTCACAGCCAGTTAGCTCCCTTCCTGGGGGTACCTGGTCAAGAGGGGACAGAAGTGAAAAGGAGATGGACATTCAGATGGTCAGGTACCACATCTCAGGGGCTTTGCTAACTGTGCATAGACTAGGTTTTACAAATCAGTCCTTTCCAGGCAAGTGAGACATAGGGACATCCATTTCTGGATCCCAAATGACTCTAGGTAGGAGTCTAGAAACTAATCAGCTCACTTGAGAATGTGCCCTCCAGTAAATGAACTTTAGGTGGACAATGTAGGAGTTGCCTGGGAAAGAAAAGGATTTTCAGCTAATTTCCTAGTCTTAGATGCCTCTTTCTACCTCAGCTGCAATTTGGGGAGAAGATAAATCTCACTTAACATTAGAAGTCAACTCATCCTACCCTAGGGAGGGAGATGAACTGCCCTCCGGAAGGGCGTCTCTCTTCCATTGCATTAAAAGAGGGAGGAAGGGAGCTTACATTGACCAGGAACTGTGTCCATCTCACCTTCCTTCTGACGTCTGCAACATGGACATCTCCAGCTGATCTACTCACCCCAGCCTGCTTTTGTAATCAGTCAGTGGAGAGAAACAGGTACCTCTAGGGCACAATTTACCTGCCCCATTTTAGACGTCTGCTTTGGGATGAGGTGAATCATGGCCTTGCCTCCATTGACTGTATTGGCTAGGCTATCAAGACAGCCTGAGTGACTGGTTGAGTGGGATATGTCTGTGCTGTAAAAGTCTCCACATGAATCATGCCATGATACCTAACAGTTGGGATGGCTAAGTTCCCTGAAGAACTCCCACCCAGGAAAGCTAAATGCTGTGTTGAAGCCCATGCAAAGAGCTCAGCTGTAGGAAGGAGGCAAGTTCCTGCAGGAGCCTGCAGGAACCCACAGAAGAAGACCAAGGAAAGGACCCAGTTAACTTGTTTTCCCGATGTGAGTGGCTTGATGTGGGTTTTAGTAAGCTTTAGACTAATTCAGGGAACAACTAGTGGCAGAAAAGCACCTGTGAAATAGAGCCCATGCCAAGCCAAAGGGTGTTTTGATTTTGACTGCACTATGTACGTTTTTGTTTCATTGTTAAGTTATATACGAAACACTGGATCACAGTTTCTAGACTAAAGACACCTAAAACATCGTTTCAGCCTTCAGAGGGCTTGTTGAGTGTGTTGCCCCTGTGGCCTTGTTGGGAATGCGGAGTCTTAGGGTGCTACATCTCCAAATCTCAACCCATTCAACCTCCTGAGGACTGGGAGCTAGGAGGTATTCACAGATGCTAACTTTAGGCTCAGGAGCTAAGAGGTCTTTTTCTCTATAAACAATGAGTAGAAGCAGATGTCTTCATTGAAGCCTCCAGAGAAAAACACTCACTTAGTTGATCTGACTCATCTTTCAGAGACTAATAGTTCAGTCACTCACTATACAAGGAGTCCAGGATGGCTACTTGCAGGGTCTAAAGTTAACTTTGGTGGAAACATCTGTAGAGCTTGTTCCCACATCAACTAGAGACACTAGCATCCTTCCCAAAGCTTTCAAAAGTGTCCCATCTAGTTCCCACTGAAGACAAAGTGTCCACTGAGATACAATCAACCTGCTGTAGCCTCCATCCATCATGTGAAGCCAGGAGGACTTTCTTGAGCTATTTAAATAGGACTTGGATGAAGCTTTAGGATTCCAGTCTCATAAACTTTTGATTTATGTGAACAGCCAAACTCATGCCTGTCTCTGTTTTTTGGTGGTTACTACAGTGGTAGAGTGAAAATAGGAAAAGGAGTTTATAGGTTGGTGCCCTCAACTATTCGTTTCCGTTGCTGGGAAGATAATCTAAGATTAAAAAAAAACCAAAAACCAAAACAAACAAAAAAAACCCCAACCAAAAACATGTAGAAATACTTTTAATTGCTTTTCACACTGCTCCCTTCTCAATACAGTAGGGAAACAGTCACACCTTGCTTTGATCTATGTTACAGTCTGGAAAGTTTAATCTGCAAAAGACAATCTCCAGCAAGAGTCTTGTTCTCAAGGCGTCATCAGGCACTGAGACAGTGTAATGCAAATTTGACATTTTATGGAGGAGTGTGTAGTCACTTGACTTTCAGCTGAAGATACAGGGTGGAATCTCAAAACATCTTACCACGAACAGTGCCTCTGCTGTTAAACACAGCTAAGCACAGTCCTTCTCCTAGTTCACTCGCAGACTCTGGAGTGTGGTAACATCTATCAGAGCACCCTATTTTGGTCTTCTCCTTCTTTCTCCTTCTCTCTAAAGTCAATTTATCTTTAGGAGAACCAAGTTATTTCAGCTTCCTGTCAATTTTATTGATCATGAGATATGAACCTTCCAACGCTTCCCTCCCCCCCCAAAAAACAACAACAACCCAACAGCCAAAACCTGTAGAAAACATTGGGAAAGTCTATAAAGATCAGAATCTCATTTCAGTGTTACTCAATTCACTAGTAGCTCCTATAATTCATTTTCCTCCCTGTTTCCAATGATTAAACCTGTATTTTGCATTTTCCACTCTTCTGTGATCTGCTTCTAAACTGTCTTCTGCATGTGGGTTATTTCAGAAATGCGGCGTCAAGAAATGGGCCAAGTGTCATCTTTGTGGTCTAACCAGGCATCATCTTCAACCTTCTTAAGCACCAATACTTCCTGAATGCATTGACCCCAACCTCTTCTTTTTCACTGGAGAATTCATGAAGCACTCAAGTTTACAAAACCACTCGTCCCCAGAACAGGTACAACTCAAGTTTGAACCAAGGGAAAGGGTCAAAGAGCTGTTCTTTTCAAACCAATTAGCTTTTTCTTCCCATTAGCTCAGGAGGAGCCATGAAAACACTGTTCTGTATGTCCACAGCCAAAGTTCTTGGCTTATCTTTAAGCCTTGCATGCCCTGAAGTGTTTAATTCAACCTTCAGTGAGAATTTTTTCTTTGCCAACACACCTAGAGAGCTCTTCATTTCCCTTATCTCAATCTATCTGCTCCTTCAGCAGAGCCGTTGTAAATAAGTACCTGGCCACCCTCTTAAAAAATTACATGTACCTTCCCTCTTGGAATGGACACCCCAGCCAGCTTATGAGGAAGAAATATGCAGGAAATATATGCTCATAGCTTTTTCAGAGGAAGAGAAGGCTTCAGTTTTGGATGACTTCGCTGTACAGCACCACTCTACTGACTTTTCAAGGTCCCTACCTTCTCAGTATGGCTGTCAAAAGTCCTTGACACATCAGTAGCAGCATGTAGAGGCACGTACACCTACTTGCTTCTTCCTGAATTCTGTTATTCTTGAACCCTGTAGGAGCTCTATTTTGCTATTCATCTTGGAGAGGCCTTTTGCTGGCTCCAAGTGTGGCTGAGAACTTCCTCAGCGGATGTCCTTCTGGGGTCCCCAACACGGGTAAAATAACTGCATTTATTAGTGTTGTACAGCAAGAGTGTAACTTATCTAATGACCCAGGATAAGACCCAGACAGCGCTTAAGTTGCCACTGAATATTGAGAACTGCGCAATAGTAGTGACTTTGCTCCCTTTGTCTTACACAGATGCAAGGTGGCAGCCAGTCCTGCTGCAGAAATTAAGTCAAAGGTTGTCCACCTGCTTATAATAGAGGGGATTTATTTATAATAAAGGGGATTTATGTTCACTTGCAGATGCCCTAGGTTTTCTTCCATGCTGCTCCCTTTGCATGGGATCCCCTAACAGGAGGATGTCACACCTCCTCTAAATCCTTTCTCATAATCTGTTCAGATCTCCAGAGGCTCACCTCACTCTCTTTTCCTTTCTCACTCATTTTCTTTGCCTCTTGATGGTGCCACTTTTAACTCTTTGAAGATGAATCTCAGTCACACTATGAAGAAGGGGACAAGTTGTGCAGAGCTGCCTGCCTAAAAAAGATGCACGCTTAGAACACAGCCTTGGTCTTATGACACTAAGATATGGAAATGAAGAAGGCAGCTGGAGAAGTCTTCACAGGCCCTGTCAGGCTATAAGGAAAACCCAGCAAGGGTTGTCTCACATCTCCTCGTACTAGGCCAGAAGATCTTACAGGGAAGCTGTGTGCAAGTGATGAGCGGGCAGCCCTTATTCCATCCTACAGCATCAGACTTAGGCCCTCTTGGGTGCCCTACCCATAATCCCCCATGGGCTGCTATGGTTGAGCAGCATGAGCTTCATGCATCTGAAGATGCCTGAAAACACATTCGGGCAGAACTGAGCTACTAGGAGGCTGTGAAGTTTCCAAAACTTGGAGACTGCTGTGAATGCCCAATGGTACCCGAATGTTCAAGAGACTCATGGGATAGGATCGGTAGAGTCAGCCTTGGTTCAGTACCTACAAACCCTCACCACACAGGGCTGGCACACATGACTGAAGAGCTATGGTGCCCACTTGACATGGACAACTGGAAGCTGGGAAGGATACTCCAGAACATCTCAACCAGAGCTAGGGACCAGGCGTAGGAGATGCAGCTGAGCCTACTGTGTCTTCTTTCATACTCCTATAGCATACATCAGTTCCCAATCTCCATGAAACTCTTCAGTAGAGTTGAACCACCAGAGGCCAGGTGGGTGGACAGGCAGAAAAATCAATAAATCTACGTTCATTTAATGGCGTTCTTTTTTCACAGAAAATCACCAATATTCTAGCATACGTTGTGATTATTTTTCTGTTTTCCTAAGAAAATGAAAATAAAACCTGGAGAAGTTTTAGAATGGAAACAAAGGAAATGGAACTTGCCAGACCCCATCATTTTAAATGGAAAAGGAAACTATTCTGCTAATTAATGTCCCTGCTGGATGGAAGTGATTTTTCTTCTATGGCATTAAGACTGTCCCAAACCCAAGCAATTACAAAATGTGGACAATAATGAAATTTTTAATCAATGTTATAGCTGAAAATTTGAAAACCACCTTAATATAGATCAGCAACACAATAGGTTTAGCTCTAGAAGACATGAATCAAGTAACTGATTATCATGAAAATATTTTTTCAGCTTGAGGGTGGGTTTTTTGGTTGTGTGTTGCCCAGTACTAATCAAACCTAGGCCTAAGCAGTCTAACGCTAATTACAGAAGTGACATATTTTAATTCAGAAATTATGAGTGTCTGTAACACTGATTGCTGTGGAGCCTTCAACTTTTGGTCTCTGAGCATCTGGCTATTGACAGACTATTCCAAGAGGTTCACAAAAAGAACTAAGAAATCTAAGCCTGTCGTTAGACAGATCAAATTCACAGCGCACGTGTCTGTCCTTCCAGAATTTTTTTCTTCCAATCTGGAAAAAAAAAAGACTGAAACCCACTGGATTAACTGTTCTTTCCACTTCTCCTGTTAGATATCTCTTATTTCATCCTAAAGTAGAGCACAAGAGCTATATTTAAATTCTTTTTCTCTTCTAGCCCAGAAAGTATGTACATAATTTTGCGGCTAGGTCTGATCCTGCAAACACGCAGGCATGGAGGTAACTTTTCTCCCATGAATAATTCCCTCACCCTTGCCCTGCATTAATAATAATGATGGTGATGATGATGCAGCATTGTATTTCTCTAGCACCTTTCATCAGAGGATCTCTAAGCGTGGGACTCATCTCACCCGACTTTGACCATTTAAAAGTTAGGCATCTCGGCCAAGTTAGCTGTCTACTAGAGTCCGTGGAGCAAGATCAGCATCTCCAGAGGGCAATTTGGCCCATCCTAAGATAGGTGCCTCAGATAGGTGGGCTGAATCACTGGAGTTGCCTAGGAGGCGGCACTGGCTGTGGAAAAGTGATGAGCATAAACTAGACACCTTGTTTTTAGCAAGCTAAAGGTAGGGACCAGGAACCTCACCCTTTTTTTGCTGAATCTCAGAAATTCCCGGAGGGCTGGTAAAAGACGGCACCAAGGAAAGTTTTTGCTGAGAGATAGACGGCAGCTATCTCTAACGTGGACCATGGCAGCTTATTTATAATACCCAATGGTAGCTTGGGTCTGGATTTGGAAAATAACATACTCAATGGCAACTTTGAGTGGATGCTAAGAAAGCAGAGTGTAATTATCTGAGTTGAGGTTTGGCCAGGACAGTGAATTCCCACAGGAACTAAGGCACACCACAACACTCAGCACCTTCCACTCTAAGTGCAAGAGATGTTTCTTTGACTTTGTCTTCCCTTAGGATCTATGGAACAGAATAGAAGAGGAGAGAATATGAGTATTAACAACCCGGTGCCTTGCAAAAAGTCTCAGGAACTCTTTAATTACCCTGGGCAATTAACACCTCTGTTATACATGTCATCTGAAAAACAACCCATCCAGCAGAATAATGGCCCCTCAAACCATGTTTTCAAGCCTGGCTCCAGGACACGCTGACCCTGATGTTGTTTCCATACCACATCCTCCATCTGGGGCTTCTCCCTGGAGGTCTCGTGCTGAGATCTGCCTCCATCCAGCTCCATTTATCTTATAAGGTTTGCCAGGATCGCAGCACAGGGTATTAGAGATGTATAAGCCTTAACATTTTAATCTGCCACCTACACTGCAGTTTATGAGAGCTGTAAATCTCGTGGTTATAATGAACTCATCTAATGATATTGCTGATGGATAAATTTACCTGGGACGAGGAACAACAGTTACTTGCAAATGAAAGAAGAGTAATTTCAAGTTTCGTGTAAACACCTTTGCTGCCTTACTTCTGACTTCTCCCAGCCTAATCCCATCAGGGTTTCATGACAAATGGAAAGTATGTATGTATGTGTGTTTGCGATGCAATGGCTGGCTGGCCTGTGAGAGAACCTGCCTCTTTCTACCCAGTGTAATGCTTCTATATCTTGGGCATTGAAATCAAGTTTTAGATGAAAATAGATCAAATTTTCTGGGTTTGGTGTGCTAAGTCAGGGGAATGGAGGGAAGAGAGAAGGCAACATATTAGGCAATGAAAAATGCCCACAGTATTTAAAGACATTTAGTCTCCTACTATGAATTTCAATAATAATTAGGAGTGTGGCTAGTCTTCACCCTCCTAGTTCCCCCCATCCCCAAAGCATCCCAACTTGAATCTTTTTTAAATGATCAGCAATATAAATTACGTATTGTGGTTTCAAACCTCTCATTAATGCTTATCCCCCTGAATTGAGGTCTGGTCTGGGCTATGTCAGTGCTAAATACCTTGGAGGACTGGGCTCAAAGACCTCAGATCCTTGTGAAGATTGGATTTGGACTTCTAAATTGCTTAAGTGCTTAAGTGCTTGGGGGAATTTTATCCTGAAACTCCTTAGTGATGAAGCCAATTTTGAAATGAGAACCATGGATGGAAAGCTCTGTCATTGTGGTGTTTAGGTAACCCTATAAGAACAACACTATTTTCACTGTCCGCTGTTCTAATGCAGCGAGTTACTTATATTTCTTGCCCTTTCCTCCAAGAATGTATTTTGAATATGCATTTGGTCATGCTAAACACACACACATACCCTCACTCAGTTGTGCACACACACACACACACACACATACACGTCTGCGAGTTCCTTCTTTGGCTTTCACTGAGTCATCAGGCTCACCAAATGTGTGAACTCACGCTATAATGTTCTCCCAGAAAAATAACAAATTGATTTCATTTTTACAGGCTACAGCATGCTATATAATTGGAGACACTGCCTTGTCAACTCAGACCGGTCTGACCCGACCAGAGACATTGCTTACAGCTGTTTACGGAGCCATAAAGTTTCCTCCTCTTTGTTTTTCCTTCCTTTTGCACTCTCTCTCTTTTTTTTCTTTTCCCTTCTGCCTCTAATGAATCCTACAACTGCTTTTTGTTCTGGTCATAAAATACTGTTAAGGAAAATGCAGGAAGCCTTGATTTAGAAAAGCACTTCAGTCTGTGCTTCAAGTTAACACTGTAATCAATACTTAAAACTGAGCATGTGTTTAAGGGCTTTTATTGCACCAAGACAGTCAGTAAGGAACTTTCTGTTACACTTCTGTGTGCTTTTTTTAAATTATCGATACTAAATTAGAGGTTTTGATTGAGCAATCTCAGGGACTATTTCCTTTTTAGACCCAGAGCACAGTTCCAGTTGCATCAGGAATTTTGCTGTTTCTCATTGTCACTGTGTCCAAACCCTGATCATTTGAGGAAGAGCAAACTCCTACACTAGTTTATCTACTCTGCTGAAACTGCCAATTAGGACTGGGCACATTTTTTTTTTCCATGAATCTATTTCCCATAAAAATGCATATATATATATATATTTATTTTTTTATATATATAATCACCCTGAAATCTTCTGAGTATTTTTCACATATCTATGTAGTTTGCCACATTTGCCAAGCACTCAGAATAAGTTTAGTTTTTCTGACCGTTGTAAAAATGCAGTTTTATAGAAGGTGGTTTTGCATACAATTTTACTTTGTGTAAAAATGTTTTATGTTTATCTTAAAATACTCAGAACCTCAAAACTCATGTGAAGTATTTTGATTTCTGTAGAAAAAGAATTTCTGATCAAATGCTTGTTTTTCCAACCATGAAAAAGATGCTTGCATTTTGAACTACTGAACTGAAAAAAAAGAAAAAGATCCCAAACCCGAAAGAGCTTTTCATCTAGTTGCACTATCCATCAAAATACCATTTAAGTACTTTGCAGTAAATTACGGTTGTGCTTCCTTTCATATCAACCACTCATCACAGAATCTGCTCCTCCTTTGGTCTGAAATGTCACAAGACTCATCTCATTCAGTCCCTCTGAAAGGCCCAAGGACTGATCAATACTGGATCAACTGTTCCGAAGTCATACATAGATATGAATACATTTTATACTGTCGTTGAGGACCATTTCTGTACACAGGATGGACTTAGGACTAAGGAGAATATTTCTATGGGAAAGGAAAATGAGAGGTGGTCAGGGAAGAAGAACTTTACTCCAAAAATACACTAAAGCTTTTCAGGTCTATATTTTTCTTTTTAGAAAAAAAATGGAAAGCAGCAGAGGGCAGAGACCTCCTTAACTTCTCTTTCCCTCTGTTTTGGAAGGGCTGCAGCAAAAGATGACCTGTTATTAGACAACAGAGAATCCACAGGGAGGAAGGCCATGGGGAACAGCCCAACTAAAAGGGAAGTCATCTCTTATTTAGAGCTGAAGTCTTGCAAGGCTGCCATGAGACAAAAGCTCAGACTTTTTTTGCTGCTTATAAAACTATTTTTAAAAATGAAACGGCAATTTCTGCTGCAACGGAACA
The DNA here is from genome assembly GCF_964188355.1 of Buteo buteo. NCBI lineage: Eukaryota > Metazoa > Chordata > Aves > Accipitriformes > Accipitridae > Buteo > Buteo buteo. Next base: position 3,334,506 of record NC_134172.1, on the reverse strand, counting down.
ACTGGATTTTTTTTCTTTTTTTTTTTTTTTTTTGCAAAGAAACTACTTTGCATGGGAAAAAATCCTCATGGCTCCTTGACATGTTTCAGCTAGATCTCAGTAAAATTAAGGAGGTACAGACTGATGAGTCGCTCAAAGGTACAGGAAAAATGCCAGTGTACGTCCTGGCATTTGTATACACTCTGAGAGAGAGAAAAATTCTCTCTCAAAGATCATCTCTCACAACAGAAAGAATAACAACAGCAATAAAACCTGATGCAGAGAAAGAAGAGAAAGATTTAATTTGATTTACAGCACTGACTTTTACCATTGTTTGCGGATACCTCCTGTCTACTGAAATGGATGCATTGGGTCTACTTCAGCCCAAAATTTATTCTGGTGTGAATGGAACAGGCAGGGATGTTTCAGCCATAAGGCAGCTTAATTTTCTTGGGCTGCTAAGCAAAACCCCTCGCTTCCTACATCTATGGCAATGACCTAACGTTAAGCCCAGGTTTAATAATCTGGTTTTGAGCTAGGAAGCCCTATATATATGTAATGTGAATAATCACAACCAGCTTGCTTTTCTTAGCCATCTTCTGTGGACTCTTAAGTAACAGGCCACCCCCTCCAAGGGTCTCAGATCTCTTGGTCAAAAAAAGGTGATTTGGGTGAAAAGCTCTGCCAGTCTTTTGAGCGATCAAGCAACAGATGTGCGCTGATTTCCTGCAACACGACTGGAGAATTACGGCACGGTGTGCGCGTCACCAAACAACGCAGAGAAGGACCAAGCTTTCTCCTGCAGGCTCCTCTCCCTAAACTTGCCGGAGTTGGGTGTTCACACACCGGGAGCCGTGGCTCGAAGGGCTTCTTCTCCAAGTGACTCAGCAGATGCAGGGCCTTGATGTTCCTCAGAAAAACGTAACTGTTCTCCAGCCCAGTAACTTCTCGGTGCGATTGGTGACTCAGTGCCTGGCTGAAAAAAGGCTGGCGGTGGTCAGGCTGATGGACGGGGAAGAAATTGGGGTGAGAGAGAGGAAGCGTGTAGGAGGAGTAGGATTTGGAGGGAAGAAAGTGGGCAGGGAGTTGTCCTTGGAGCAGGAGAAACTAACCCAAATCTCTGACTTGGAGGATGAAATCAGATGCTGGGTGAAGAGCAAACCACCGCAGCGATGGGCTCGTTTGCCCTGGTTGGTGAGGGTAAATGACCCGTCGGTGTTTGGGGCGAGGAGTCTCCCGCAGAAGGACTCTGACGGGGTGGCAGCAGCCGGGAGCCGCACCTGCAGACCTCTCTGAGCAGCACCAGAGCCTTAATGATTTCTTTCTGAAAGTGGCTGGGGAAATGCAGACAGGCTGCCAGATAGTGATCAGCTCGCAGAGGGGTGATCACTATTAGGCAAAGATACCAGCTTTAACATGCAGCGAGGGAAGCGGCCAAGAATTTGGGAAAGCAATCCCAGCTTTCTGCTGCATGTTCCTCTGCCAAGATACCGCCTGTGTTTACTTTAGAAACCAGAGACGAGCCCTCCTCTTCATAATAATAATAAAGCTGCAGGGTCACTCGGCTTAGCAGATGGATTCCTTCCAGCTTGGATTTCTCCTCGTTTACCTGCAGAACTGATGCACTGATGTATCTGGGGGATTATGCAATGTTAATAATTAGGTTTCACAGGAGATCTGATGGGTGACAATGGGAGGCTGTGGGAAGGAAGCTCCACCAGAGAAAATCCAGTGAACCCGTAGATCTCACGGGGAACCTGTGGACTTTGCTGGGGTCTGAGGAGCCCGAGTAGCCACGGGGACGGGGCAGCTCTCTGCAGCAGCAGGAGCTCGCTGCTTGCCAGAAAGCTGCTCTCATTCATGCAAGAGAATCGGCTCTGTCTCACCAAAGAGCTGCAGGACCAATCAGCCAGACTGCTCACTCTCCGTTTTCAGCTTTCCCATGCTCGTAGATCCTAAATATCTAACGATGCCTTTTGTAGCAGGGTCAGAGACAGAAGGTCTGCAGGATTATTCCCTTAATCAAAACCTTAAGCTCTGGATGCTATAGTGCTGAAATCCTCAACAGCCTAAGCCCCCCAAAAGCTTTTTGTCTGTTTTTGCAATTTTCTTCCCTGATGCACAGGTAGTATACAGAACACTAAAGCTGCGCCATTGTTGGGTTTAACCTGCTAAGGTTTTATTTTTTACTGTAAAAAAATTACATGTTTTGTTGCAGCACAAGTAGCTTCTTTTCCACATTGAAACAACTTTTAGCATTACAATTTTTTACTATAGTCCTGCATGCGTTAGATTATTGAAAAGTAGAAATCTGATGGAGATATTTTGACTGGCCAGAAATATTTAACTGAACAAATAATTCAGAATTTTGGTAACTTTTTTTGATTAAGAAATAAAGAAATTTCCCACTGTCCATATTGCCTGGAAAAGAGACAGTTCAGTTTTCAAGGATTTTTGCAAGAACAACATATTAAGTGGTACACAGGTGTTACAACCTCTGTCTTAGAAGGTCCTGCACAACTCTGGGTTTTACTACAATGCTCAACTAATTAATTAATGGAACTCAATTTCACAAATTATCATTGAGGTTCAGAGCTTAGAAATAAGAAGGGATCATCTGTTTTACACAAAGCAGGAACACCTGGAGATTTGACAGCATAAAGATACCAGGGTTTTAAATGTTTCTAAGCACTTTGTCTACAGGACATTAGCCCATTTATAACCAACTAGGAGGGCAAAGAGGAAGCTTTCGTTGGAAGACACAGTCTATTCCTTAACTGCAAGGCTGAAAATCGCAACAGAAGCAAAACCATGAACACAAGAAAATGTTTCCCCTTGATGCCACCATCAGATGTTTTCTGCCTTCTGTTCCCTTCCCTTCCTGTGTGTACCCACACAGAGACACACCTATTGACACATCTCTGTCTGTGGAGGCACAATTTAAAATTTCTTTGCTCTAGTGCACCAAACCATCGACCAGAGACTTCGAGTGCCCTCAAGGAACTTTTTCTTACATCTTTTTTTTTTTTTTTTTACTAATAATGACTAATAATATTTGGAAATCAGAAGCTCAGAACTAGGTGGGTCAAATTTCCAAAAACTGGGGAGGTATTTCAAGACATGGGAGGGTCAGTTTGGTTGACTGCACACTGGCATCTCACAGCCTTCCAGCTATGCTTAGGGATCTTACCTGGCTCTCAGCTGCCACACAGGTCTTCTTCTGTAGGACCTATGTGGTAGCTGCCAGCCTTATTTGAGTGTCTTGGGTACCACCGGGAATCTACGGCAGAAGATTCTGGGTGCCTTGATGTGGCCCACTCAGCTGGGTGGGATTCAGCCCAATACCCTGTAGAAGGCTACAGCACAGACCTGAGCTAGCCATCCTGCGTATCCCATGTGTCCAATGGAAAGAAAGGGGCACAATTAAGGAAAGGAAAGAAAAGGACACAAGTAATCTGGCCTAGTTTAGATACCTGTTTCAATATGAAGTTAAGTCATGTACTGGACTCCACTGCCTATAAAAGAGTTATACCTCAGGTGTGAATTACTGACGCTGTAGGTGTTTAGTGAGATGAATTCCACCTTGAACTCAGGATCATGTGGTCAGGTGATAAGCAGGAGGTTTGTATTCACATGTACCAAACCCTCTGGCCAAACAAAAACCTGGTTCTGGAGGAGCTCCAGAGAGACTTGCTGGAAGGAGAAGGGGGGTTGCAGTGGGGTAGGAACCCCCTCCATGGGAAATATAACAAATACAGCAACAGAGACCCAAATCCAGCGATTTCCACAACAGAGACCCAAATCCAGTGATTTCCACTGTAGCCCAAGCCAGGATAGGGGGAGTCTCACTGGGACACAAAATTCTGAACAGAAGATTCAGCACCATTCCCTCCACTTGCCTCCCTGTGAGATAGCTTTCCTCAACTGGGGCAGGGGAACTGGTGAGGGGCAATCACAAAAGTCTAGGAATTCTGTCTAGTTTCTCTTCAACAGCATCGTAATCTCATTGATTCATCAGTGTATATACTTTCCAAGATAGGCTACCCATTAGCTCGTCTTTTCTATACCACTGGCCATTGCTGAATCACCTCTTTCAGAAAGGTGCCCAGTCTCAATCCAAAGATATCCAGAAATGGGGAATCTACCAGTTCCCCTGGGGATGTGCTAACCACCTTGGCTGGTAAGAGCTGCTAGTGCTGCTGAAGCCCATCACTTGTGGCAGCGGTGGCAATCACAGACCACGGTGCAGAGACTTGTGCAAAAGGAATATGGCTTTCCAGATGTGGGCCTTGCAGGTGCTAATTTTGACTCCGCTGAAATCAGTGAGACCTGAATCCTGTCTAGAATAGGAAGCAAGAAGGGGAAGACAGCCAGTCCCCCATAATTTTTAATCTGGTTTTGGTTTACTTCCTTAAAGATAATAATTAGAGGCTTCACCCGCTCCCTCCAAGAGATCAATTATTCCTTCTGCTGAAAAATGAGTTTGTAAGCATATATGTTGGATCTCTCCTGGAAGTGCTTCTGCTGGGTATTCGCTTTAATGAGGGTGATCTCACCAACTGAAGAGGGAGTTGGTGGTGGGGAGGAGGGGAAGGTTTGCACTGTTTAAGGAGGCTCATGGAGGAGGACGGGGTCCTACCTCCCCTCCACCCCATGCTGCTTTCCCCTCAGCTCCCCACCACGCTAACCTCCTTTTACTTTCCGAGCAGCAAGCTGCTGCTGCTGCTGGTGTTATTGACACATATTTCAAACAAGCCCGTGCAAGGGACTCGAGACACATTACATTGCACATGGTGCCCCGGGCCACAGATTCGCCTTCTTACACCGACAGCACGTTTTGCTTCATAAAGAATGTGCAGGCCTTCACCTCGAGCTATTTATCTGGTGTGCTCAGAAGAAATAAGAGAGAGGGAGAAAGCCCTACATGCCCATGTTGGCTGTTAACCCCGTACTACATACCCCATAAGTGGCCAAACGTTGACCTCTCTCTGCATGAGGTCTGGGCCGCTGTCTGCTGATGAACCTGGGTGGATGCCTGCAGTCCCTTCCCCATCTTTCTGTGCACCTGCATTTAGGAAATTGGCTTCTTGTACCTCTTTGTAACTTCATCGACCTATTCATCCCGCTTCCAGCACATGCTCCGTCACGGAGCACAACCAGAGCTCCCAGACTCTAGTATCACCCCACACTGGAAGAGGAAGACTATCTGGTGAATAAAAGTTGCTGATACACACCTCTTTCCAGGATCAGGATAATCTTCCCTTGCTGTTAGCAACATTTTTTTTCCTGCTTTCTCTAAATCTTTCCATCATTGTTATTATAATGATAATAACAATAATTATTACTATTATGCCTTGAACTTGAGTCTAAGATTAGGTCTCCCATTGTGTTAAGAGCTTGATGGAGAAATGTCAAGAAGACGATTCCTGCTGTAGAAAGCTCATTGTCTGCATTCAGGCAGGACATGAAGGGGTGAACAAAACAGAGACAAGGGGCCAGGAATGAGGTAGGATGAGAGGCAGCAGTAAGTAGAAAATGAAGAGCAGTTAGCAGAATAGCAGGAGTCAGCACTGGTGCCTTGCCTAAGCAAACCCCGCTCCTTGTCTGTGTCCACACATGTCAAATCTCAGCAGGGAGAAGGGGAATGCTCCCTTGAATTTCCCAGCTGCAGAAATGTGGCTTTTTTTGACATAGCGGTGGGAGAGCCTTTAGCAGCTGCACACAGGTCTGATCGCTGCCATTGCCTCTTCGCTGATAGAGCTCTGCTCCGAGTATGTCAAATGTGCAGAAAAAAGCTTCCTCTGTGGCAAAATCGGGGTGGAGAGCTTTCCACCAAAGCCCCTACATTACTCTTACCTTGAGAAGAGGTATCTGCAGTCATGTCCCTTTTGGGGGCTGGAAAACTGCCAGGGATCTGGGGTAAGGAGTTGCTAACATCGTGCCATACTAATAATTCTTCATTTCACCCACCTTTTTTTCTGTCTCTTTAGATTAGATTTGAAGCGCTTCAGGGCAGGGACTGTCTCTTGCTATATGCGCATACGGTGCTTAGGACAAGGAGCCTTTCGACTTCCTTGGAACTGGCAACTGCTAATGTATTGCAATTAATAAATAATTGGAAAGATCTTGAAAGGTGAGATGTGAAATGACAACAGACTGAGAGGGGCTGGGAGAGTTCTGAAATTTTTTTTGAAAGCTTTTTGGTTTGGTAAATGGCAAAAGAATGCACACATTTCCTGGCTGTACGCAGGAAAGAGAAATTAATGCCTCTACCTGGGCTGTGACACATAAGCAATGAACTACAGTCCAGGCCAGGGAGGGTAAAAGAAAAGTCTGTCCAGGTGGAGTGGCATGAGAAGTTTAGGTAAAGTGAATGTAAATCCCTAAGTGAACACCTTTGCTCTTACCAAAAAAAATGACAATGTAGGTGAAATCCCATGGGAAAGGTTAAAAATCATCCATCGGCTCATAGCACTGCCCATGGATCTCAGACTCACTCCGTTTCTACGTGTACCCAAAAACAACGTGAGAAGGGTGAGAAATTGTGAACATAGCAAACATAAATTAGGACTAAGTAAGGCAGATAAGTGATAAGGGAAGCTCAAGCCATCAGTGAATAATCCATGACTAGTAGTGCTAAGAACATGAGAATGACCAATAAATAATTGTTTAATGTGTTGTTAGAGAATATACAGAGATATTCACACGCACAAACATACATTTATAGTGCCTAATAATATATTAACCATATGTAGATAAACAAGGAGATAAAGAATGAAGGGAATCTAGGATATTTCTGGATAACTGCTGTTAACATTTGTAATAAATCTTGAAGTGATGATAGAAAACAAGAGAATGCCAAATAGGTTAGGAATCTACTGTGTTGTTAAAGAGCAAATGGATAACTGTAAATCTGTTATCTGGCCCAAAAGGGAAATGGATGATACAAGACTGAACCCATAAAGAATGAAAGAGTTGTAATATAATTAGTGGTAGTAACCACAGTTATACGGAAAATTAATTTCATGCAATTTTTAAATGAGATTGTTAAACATAGGTGATAAAAGTAATTCTGTTGGTATAGCATTCTTGTCAGAATATAAAGAAAAAAAAGTGAATAAAGAATTCAAAGTGGTAATATATAGGATCAATATAGTACATGATAAATAGATGCACAGCTGACAATTCTCCAGTATCATTCTGCTAGGCAATCGTCATCAGATGGGGCTGTTTCTAACTGAAACTCTCTGAGATCATCTCAGTGCTATTTAACTTTCTTACCAACGGTCTAAAAAAACCTCCATCACATCATTACTGAAAAAGTCTGTAGGATAGTGAATCACCAGGGGAGTGAAAGGGAAGGGTACGGACAGGGCAGCAGCACAAAGCGAGGGATCAGGATGCGTCCGCCTAAAGCTATCTTCATGCCCCAGACGCCAAGGCAGGCTTGCAGGAGTGACACAAGCCGTGTCGAGGCTCCGAGAGGATGCAGGGATTTGGGGACCGACCCCCATGATGTGAACGCTGAGCACAACAGGGCTGGTTAGGAGATTGAGGACTGAGGAGGAGGGTATAACTTCTGTACACAGCACTGGTGAGGACACTACCAAAATACCACATCCAGATCTACTGAAAAGCTGGAGAAGGCCCGGAGAAACAGAAAGACAACTATGTTTGAGAGGAACGACTGATTCATACCATCTGCAGTCCTTAGCTGCTACATCATTCCTCCCTTTACAGACAAGGAAGAAAGCAGACACAGGATTGAAGCCAGCCGCATACAGGAGATGCTTTGAGTATTTCCGAAGCTTCTTTCTGGTGACTCAGAGAGAGCTAGAGTTTTGACCTGAGTTATTCATTACTTTCTGGATCTCCGATGCCGTAGTGTGTACCAATAAGTTTCTCTAAGGTCTAAGAGTAGTGGTCGGAATGAGAACTACAGGAATTTGAGGAAATGCCACCTTGAAGAGCTTTCTAAATGCTCTAGCTCCAACACAAGTTATGAGACCTGACAAAGGAGTGACCAGGTGTAGCTCTCAGACGTCATGGTCATAATGGTCCTGAAGAGACAGAATCATACTAAGATTTCCTTGAAGGCTTCCCACCCAAGTAGTGACTCAACCTCCTTATTGTTTTAGGTAAGGAATCTGACATGATCAGGCCCAAGATGGTCCATGGCTTCAGGCCATAAAGTCCCCTATCACCAAGTGCTATAAAATTCTCTGATCAGAGGAGCATTCACCACAAGCCCTCAAAGGGCTGAGTACCAAGATCTGCCTTAGACAATGGGATGTAATATATCTACGACCATATAAATAGCTAGTTGGATGAGAGTTGGATAAGATCATGGCTTTACAATGCTGCCCCTCCTGCTTTTAACCCATCCCAGCGTTGGCTGAAACCAGGATGTGGCAAGCCTCAAAGGGATTTATGCCTTGAAATTACCAGCTTTCTTCAGCCTTACAGGAATAAGGATGTTGATTCTTACCAGCAAATTGCTCCCACTCAGCACTGACTTTCCTTGTTGATCCTTTTAGCACCACCTTTTTGTTTAGAGCATCTAATCACTTATCAGCAAAGGTCTTAAACTAAAAACGCTGTTTGGAAACATCTCAGCTGTGGCCCTTGCGTTCCATTGTCCTGCAGCATCCTGCTCAAGAAAGGCTTTTGCACCCCAGACTCTCCCTGTAAGTGATACTCTGCTCGGTTTGGATCATCATTGTGAAAGACACCCTGTGCTAGCAGAAGAAAAGGAATTGCCTTGCTGCAATTTCTATGCTGCTTGCTGTGACAGGACAGAAATGTGTCTTCGGTACCCAGAATTTGGTTGGCGCCAGAGCTCTGGGAACAGACTGAAAGGCGTGGGTTGTTTTTGGATGAATCATGTTTTTAATCATCAAACACTGCCAATCAGAACTGCAGCAGATTTTCCCCAGTTTTTTTTGTTTTACCTTAAGAATGATAATTTCAGACTCACAACTCTGGATTAAGCACAGATAGCAACTTCACAAGAACTGACTAATGAAACCTCACAGCCCCCTTGTTTGAGATGGAGAACCTTCAACAACAAAAGATTAGGTGATTTATGAACCTGTCCTTAATGGAGCTGACATTAGATTTGAGATAATAAACCTTTCAGCATGCACATGGATCAATTATATCAGTGACTAACTTTAATTAGGAGAGAAGATGGCGTAGTTATTAAGGCATGGGTAGAGGACTGTGGATTCAATACCTCATTGCACAAAAGATCCCCTGTGGACTTGAGGCAAATCAGGCATTTTGGTTTGCCTCAATTTCCCATCTGTGAAGTGGGAATAATATTACCATACACATTCATGAAAACAGCCATGTATTTAAGGAATTAAAGACAAAGGACATTAACATTTAGATGATGGATTATTAATAAATGAGCCATATTGCAGTGGTAAACTGAGTCTCATGCCAGCCACAGGAACAGAAGGTCACTGATGGATCACTGAATGTATTTTTTTCTAGAAGGGCTGCAAAGATGGACATCATGTCTCTGCCTATAACCAACTGTTTAACAGTAAGTATGACAGAGTATGCAAACCTGACTTCCAAGTCACTGTAGCACCTATGAACACGACTTTGGGTGGGGGAGGCTTCACTTCTATGTAGGAATGGCCCCACCTCAACTGTAATGTTTTCTCCAGTCTTTGGACCAACGCCAAACGAACGCAGTTGTTTTCTGCGGTTCCAGTAAAGCCTTGTCTGATCACTGGTGGATTATTGTTTTCAACTTTTCAACCCACTTTATTAGATAGGGCAGATGGTGGGAAGCCAGACATTTCCTCCTCTCACTCCTAGGTCAATTACATTTGTTTTGAATTTACCCAATGCCCCAGCCGAGCTATGGATCAATGAGACATAAGCAAGTATGTAAGGACAGGATGTCCCAGGTGCTTAAACATGTGGTTAAGTGTTTGGCTGAACCAAAGTTTTCATAAGGATTAGATTTAATGCAATGAAAGTGAGTAATCCCATGCATGACCCAGGTTTTCCTGTGTCAGATGCTGTTACATCGGACCCTACCCTGAAGAAATTAATGTTGTGTTTTAAATTAATACTTTCAGAATTTAAAAGCATGAAAATCTTCAAACGTTTTAAAAAACCCACCCCAAAACCAACAAATTGCAAAAAAACCCTTTCAGGTAAAACTTCCAATAAATCTATGTTCAGCTCTACTTTGCCGACCATAATCATCCATTTATGGATTTAATTCAAAATTTGTTTAGTGAGGGTACTATTTCTTCATATCAGTTACTAAGTCAGCAAAGATCTATGGGGATACTTTAGAAGTCATAGACAAAAGTGGGCACATCACACACTTACATTAGATGGAAGATTTGATCCATAGCCCGATCCACGTAGTCCAAAGACTACTGCTGAGTAGACATCTCCAATAGAGACCTTTAGGAAACCTCTGCCTCTGCAGCTGGTTGAAGCTGGCTTAAAGGGGAGCCCAAACAGAAGCATGATACAGTAGCCTGAGTTAGGAAATGAGAGTACCAAGGTGGACCGTTTTCTTTCTATTACAGATTCTGCTTGAATGATGGCCAAGAGGCCAACTTCAGCCTGCAAAGCACAAGTCGAGAGGAAGCTCAGATGAACCCACAGAAGAAGCAGCCCACGGTTGTCTAAGATCTGGTACTCACAGAGCTGAAGGCAAAAGTCCTGACCAGACATTGACCTTCAGGACAATCACACAAATACAATGCAGATAAGAGTCCTGAGCTCTCATACTTCAACTCTCTTCCATCACTCTTATGTGTGGCCTGCATACTTCTAGTGTCTTCTTGTATCAGGTCCCCTTCAAAACCAGTTGGGAGCTTCTGTTTCTATTTATTTTAAAGGTTACATGAGGAGAGAGCATTGGGGCAGTCAAGTCAAGCACCCTAATTTTTGAGAATGTCAACCTTCAGGTTGCTTTTTCTGCTATTTCTTCTCTTTTTTCACAGAGACAGGTAAGGAATCATGTGGTCAAGCTGCCCCTTGGGAAAAAGCCTGGATTCAAGCAGCCAGAACTGGCACATACACTGTCCCAGGAGAAACAAGTCCAGAACAGACTGTCCTCACCCGACCCAGGCGCTCAGCTCCTGACAAATGGTAAATGAAAGGCATTTTGGACGTTCCCTTCATTGTATGCACATCACTTTAATCTGGTTTGAGTGAAAGCAGTATTTCCTGGCAAGAGTTGGCTTCAAAGCTTTACCAGGGCTTTGGATAAAATAGAGCAGGATCTTGGTCATCTTTTTACACCCTAAGTCCCATGCATAGCTTCTGCCAGCTAACTGCTCTTGGGTACCCACATGGTGCAGACAAGATCAACTTAGCACACAATCAAGATTCAGGGATTTGATCAAAGTAAGGAGATAAGAGTCACAAAGGCCAATTTTACGACTCTGTTACTGATAAGGTGACAGAGCAGGCACTAATCTAGATACTAGCATAATTGATAATAACCTTGGAGCTTCTAGGAGCAGTTTAATGACCCAGGAATCTGGGGAATGCTGTTGCATGGCAGAATTCCTGCCATGTGCCTAACACAATCTCTACCTCGGGCTGTGAGAGGAGGCATTAGGTCAGTTAGATTGGATTGATAGGCCAATACTGAGCAAAAGGATTACTTCAGACCTAAATGTGGGGTGTCTGAGATCTTGGCTCCTGGTGCACCCCAGATCCTGGAATACAACATCACGAAGGTGAAGAAAAAAATATCTCTCTCTTGGATAATTCAGCAACTGGGAGGCAATCCAAATTCACTAGGCAAATTTGCTTATATGAGCTAGGAAGCTGCATGTCATGCCTCAGCCTGGAATCAATCATATTTCAGTAGCTATGGTAAAATATGCAAACAGTGACTTCCAGCTGAGACAAGTTCAGCACAGCTCGGCCAACGGGGTGGAGGCTCCCTTTTTGACTCACCTAATAGAGTTACTGCCTAAGGACCATGAGGGTCTCTGTGCAATGTGCACATGAGCCATGAAGTCCAGCCAATGCTGGGAGAAGGGGTGGGGAGGATCCGTTCGTGTATTTGGCCGCCAGCTGGATGGGAAGTGCGAGATTCTGCTCCCGAGCTTGTCTCAGCTGGAAGGAACTCACTGCAGACATAATTCATCCAGACTCTGTCCTCTGCAGCTTTCTGTATAAATCTCATCCCAAGGCATTTTGGAGCAGCACATAATGTAACATGACAACTCTGCCGAAATCCAGTGATCGCTATCACCTCTGAGGGAAGACAGATCCTCGGGTGGTGTCGAACAGCAGCACTCCTGGACCCTCAGAAAACTAGGACGCAGGTCCTTAAAGGCATTTAGCAGCCAGTCTGTCTCTAAAGATACTCACCCCGCTTTGACTGTGATGACAAAACCCTTCCTCCTTCCTACCAGCTGCATACCTGGACATTTACACAGTGATCTAAGCATCGATGGCAACTAATAGGATACAGGAACTTCAGCACAGATGAGTTTGCAAGTTACATATTCCCTTCTTCTAGCTGTATCTTGTCAAGTCAGTCATTAAACTCTCTTTGCCCCATATAGATGCATTCCTTTGGCCATTTTACATGTCCTGTGAGGAGCCTCTTCTTTAACACCAACTCTTTGACTGCATGAGCATGCTGGTTGCCCAACTTTTCAGCAGGGTGCTAAACAGAGAAGTAGCACAGTGCTTAAATAGTTTTGATCCTGTGAGTCTTTTTACATCTGCTATAGGTGCAGCCCTTACACACTCTGTAAGACTGGGAAGATGAGAAAATGACCGTCTCACACTGAGAGTGTGTCCAAAGGAGGGGAATATCTAGGTCCTACGCTAGCACGCAGCAGGAGATCACTCCTTCACTTCATCTTCACTTATGAAAATCTAAAGTAAAGCATTGACCTTAGCTTAGAGACTCTGACAAATTATTATCTGTTCTCATACACTCTGGAGCTTCTCAAATGCTCATTTGCAGCTCAGGTAGGACCCATCTCACCTAACATTAACCATGTAAAATGTAGATGTCTAGTCTCACCTACTCATCCAGTTCCAACTAAATCTGATGGGAAAAAAGGCACTTTCAGGAGGCAATTCCACCTACCACACCTGAGTTATCATAATGTAAGTGAGAAGAATCCTATTTGTGGAATAGAGTTACTTGTTGGGCTAGAAGATATGTTTCATGATTAACACTTGGAAGGCACACAAACTTGGCCACAGCAAATTGTTGGAGTCAATAGGAAATGATGAGTTTACACACTTCGTTATACCTGGTACACAAAGCCACAAATTGGCAATTTTATCGTTTTACATCTAAATAAGTGATTGTCCAAGTCCTCAGGCTGAGTACACAGATTACTGCCTAGGGAGTCCATACAGTCATATCCTGTATTCCGGCTCTTCAGTAGCCTCTTCTGTGTCTTTGGATATCTGCAACAGCTCCACCAAAGTCATGGGCTCTATAGTGATTCACACCAGCTGAAGATAAGCCTTCACTGAATTCCATAAAAAAAGTACTGGTTTACCTTGGTTCCACCCAGCCTTTTTGTAAAATAGAAACCTCCATCACAAATTCTCCATGGACTTGCCTGGGATTCTGTTGAGTAAGTCAAATGGTGATACTTCCACCATTTAAAAAACACTCTTCTACACTCTGACATTCTAGAATATCAGACAGGTTGCTTTCCCTGATATCTAACTGGTATCCCTTTTTCTTTCCTTCTAGTTATGCCCGCTAGTACCCCATGGAACGATTCCTCCTTGCTTTCCTTTACTATATACACCTGACTAACGTTTGAGGGCTATTATCATATCATTATTTGGCCCAGATTAGTACTTGCTAATCTTTGCTCATCAGCATCAGTCCTTTCAGCCCTCTGGCTCTTTGAATACCCTCCAGTTTGTCAACACCTTCCTGGCATGAGCATGGGATGAAATACAGTAGTCCAGGTGCACTCACTCTGGAGCCATATCATCATATCAACTCAATTCAAGGGCTCAGTGCAGCGGATCATGTGGGTTCTTCTTTCCCGTCACCTTGCATTTCACACTTAGGCTGAAGGATGCATGCCTGTGCATAGCTGATCCGCTCACGTCTATCTGTGTGAAGTTGTGCACGTTGACATGGCAACGCTTTTCATAAATGTGGAGGTAGGGGCTCTACCTCCCTCTGTTTACTCACCAAGGTGACGAGAAGCAAGGTATTGGCACACAGTGAATGAGATCAAATAATTGACAAGTTCTTGCCTGCCAGCAGAGCTGCTGCAACTGTCCATGTGAGTGCTCTTAGCCTACGCCAACGGGGAGACATACAGGCTTAAGTCTCTTCCTTTCGCCTTGACATTAGATTAAGTTGAGGTCACGTATAGGTGTTGTGGTGCTGTTGATGGCTGGTAACTTGTTGAGCCACAGCAATTATATTGCAATCAGTCATCTGAAGATGATGCATTTTTTTTTATCCCAAAGGAAGTTAAATGCTTTGATAACCCACCTGTCTTGAACTTTAGTGCAGCTGCTGTGGTAGTAAAGTCAAGATTATCCTATGCAACACCACAACTTATCCTTTTAGTGAGACTAACATCTTAATTTTCTTCAACAGTAATCAGACACAGATCTAAATCAGTAATACTGGATTACTTTTGAAAGTGAAAAGTATGTAAAGTTATTTTAAAATTGGTGACTGGTGCTAGACTACTAGTTTCTGGAAACCATGGTCTTCCTTCATCTTCATACATCCACTGGTAAAGTGAACTTCCACTTCCCCGAACATAGGCTAAACTTGATCCAAATTAACTGAACAAAACCACAGGACAGTTACTTTTTTTTGTTCACGTTACATCCCACTGACTCCATGATCAATGATTCCCAGCATGTCCTGTTATAGTCAAGAGCTCCATGGCCAGGCTAGCAGGCCTCTCAACTATCATTCCTATTAGCAGGCTAAAAGTTCATAATTTACATAATACCACTTTTAGCTGGGAAACAGACATTCTGAAGCAAGCTTGCTAACAACTGCCTTTTGGGAGAAATTGTATATGCCTGCTTGAAATTATCTTGATTTTTTTTTTCCTTAGTTTATCACCTGTTGAATTCTCAGGGTGGAATTCAATTGCTCAAAGATAGGTGTGTTGAGTACCAGTTGAGGTGCTTTACAGTATCCACCTGGCTCCAGCCTGCCTTTCTAAAGCATGTGGATACCTCAGATGACAGAAAGCATCCCGAATACCACTACACACTTCTGCATATGCAACTACATGGAACCTTACAACTCCACTGACTGTATGGGACTCAGATAACTAGCTAGGCATTGATGTCTATATTGTAGGAACCCAAATGAAAATATCTGAATCTGAAGCTCAGGAATCAATTCAATTACCTAAATATTTCCACATGAATGACCCTATACGAGGTACCTACACGAGGCTTGCAGATATGACATGGGACCTATGGGAGACCTATACCCTTCCGGAGCAGCACACCGACTCCAGGGACATCTCAAATGGCTTTTGACGTTTGTGTTTAGCCAAATGTATCAAGCTCTCAGTGAGGACTATTACTGTTCAGTTTGAAAAAATCACTATGTGCACTATATGACTAAAGTCCTCCTTTTTTTCTTTGCTCAGATTGTACCAGAAATCAGGAATCACAAAAGTGAGATTACAGAAAGGGCTATCTGTGTTTGGGGAAGGAAACTTGCAGCATTGTAAAGGTTATTGAAAGATACTGATTTAAAAAAAAAATAAAATTGCTTGGTTGGTTCACTATTTTTTCAACTCCTAGCCTCTCTGTTCATCTCTTGTGGGCTCAGGTACCCAGCTACCTTGGAATTTGACCAATTCTCCTATTATTTTGGCTTGAATTAAGACAGGAGTTGTTTGCTGCAGAGAATCTCCAGTTCTCTGAGTCATCATATACACCTATAGAACATGTCTAGAAATCACTAATGATTTACCTACATAAGACACCATCGCATAGCAACCTAGATTGTAAATACATTAAGTGCTACCTATTTCTCACGAACCATGATATACAAACAGTCAACAGTACATGCATTTGAATAATCTACATTGGAATGTCTCAAAAGTAACTCCTTTGCTGAAAGGGGGCATGTCACTTCACTTTTAGCACGTAGTTTCTGCAATATGTGCTTGTGGGATTGGCAGATATGACACAGCAGGACCTTTGGGAGACCTGAGCCTTTTTGGAGGTGGAGGCCCCTTGGATGGCACTAGACCCGTATGGCCTGAAACAGAATTGATCCCTCGGTGTGCACCGGGAGGTGGGATACATTTGTCCAGCTGATGACATCTGCAATGTAGAGGTCTACATCTGAGCAAGTCATCCAGATTTTCTTTTCAGCAGTTAGGAGAAATACATCATTTTAGGGTCCAGTTCAATGTGTTTTCTTTCAATTATTTTTTTTTAACATCTTTAGGGTGAGAAAAATGTCTTACTATAATCATCCATTTCTCCTCTTTATTGACTATAGAGGAGACAGAAAAAGATGTGGATCTGAATGTGGATGTCCTAGAGTGCCTCCTGAAGGAACCAGTACACAGACACCATTGCACGATAAATTCAGATCTCCGCTTAGGGCTCAATCTCATGGTCAAGCAAGTGAAGCTCAAATTACTATGTGCTAGTTGACCCACAGCAATCCTACATATGTGGATTCCTAGCCTACAGCAAATGCTAGCGAATGTGATTTAAATTAACGCTTTTTTATTGTGGGTAAGCAAAGTCTAATTACCTCACTTGCTGCAGGCTAGCAGTGAGCGCGCAGACAGTTACCAAGGGTCAGCTGATGTGTGGTAACTTGTTGCACCGCAGAAACTCGATCATGAGTTTAATTTGCTATAACTTCCACACACAGGCAAACCCTTAGACCTGGATTCTAATTTCTGCTAAAGCCTCAGGCAGTACAAAATTGACTAAAACTTGTATTAAGAAGAGGGAGCAGTCACACCAATACCCTTCTCTGCTGGGAGGTGCTATGACATGGTGGGGGTCAGTCTGTATTCCTCCAAAACCTTCCATTTTTGCACAAAAGAAGTATCGAACAGTGATAACAATAAAAAACCCTCTAAATTTCTGAATCTTTTACAAGTTAAAACATTAAGAGCTACTCATATCAAATAGCAACAAATCTATTTCACTAGAGGCAGCCAGCATCCCTTGTAACTGAGCTGTGCCTACTAAAAAACAATAAAATGCATTTATTTCTTAAAAATAAATTAAGTTATAAATAACTCTTGCTCCTGAGCCAGGAAACAACAAATGTCACCGAAGGTCCTTAGTCAGACGTACCATGACAGTCCAGCTAGCTCTAAGTCAGAAACACAACTTCTTTGCTGCTGGAAGAGACATCTTTCAAGAGAGACACTGACCATTCCCCCCTTCCCATCCCAGCTACATTGTCTGCTGCCCAGGTAGAAGCTAGACATGTTCAGCAGCAATCTCAACGTAAGAGAAGATCTGCTCACCTCACCAAGCCCAGGGCAGAACACAGAAAACCTTGTTTCCAGGACCTCCAGTGGTACCTACGGCACTCTTGAAATGACTTAGCAGGGGAAAAACTCCCAACCAGATACTTGGGTTACATAAAGTTTTTTTTTCAGTCTAGCAGTGAAATGGGAACCAGTGATGGTTCACTGAAGCCAGCCAAATTCATCTCAGATGTAGACCTGAAGTACAGTGAAGTTAATGAGTCTCCATTAAGAGAAAGGATGGATACTTCCTCTTGACAGCTTCAAGATCACAACTGAAAGATCTTCCCCAAAATGCATTTCAGTCCAATACAAGTTGTTTGGATGAGTAGGGGAAAATGTGGTGAAATCCTCATTGTCATCTTAAGAAATGAGCCCATAGAGCCTTACATCCCAGACCAACTTTCAAATGGGTCAAACTATCAACCACCTCATGCTGGAGGTTCTCAGGTTGGGACTCAGTTCACAGACTGAGACATATACACATAGACATCTGCACACAAAAATGTCCAATAGGGCTAATTCTGGCTTTACTGAATCCACTGCACACAGAGTATTTTGCAATTAAACCCTATTTATCCAGGACTGCAGAGGTCCCCTGACACCACTGGGACCAAGCTCTCAGTATTTATAAGAACGCCCTGGAAACACAGACCAGTGTTATGCTAAAGAGCTGAGCTTGCTACTCCCACCATTCCCTTGGACTTCCTAAATAATGCATATGCATGCTCGCACTGTACCAACAAATGAAAGAGTTTCTCAAAACCTAGGTGAAACACGATGCAAAGAGCAGGAAAGTGAAGGGAAGGGTGTTCAGAGATCGTGGAGTTGCAGGAAAGTAGGTGAATATTTCAACTAGTGAAAAATTAGGTCAATTTTGTTTAAATTTTGCAAAGCTGAAACTTTGCATTTACATAGTAATTCAATTGTTACCACTTTTGCCATAACGGTAAGAATGGGATAATCAGCATTAAGAAAAAAAAAAAGCCATGGGACTTTGAAGGTCAGCAGAGACCAGACCTGTATTCTGCAAAGCCACATTATTTGCAATGACATCTCTCATTTGCTCAGGATGTTATGAGGAAATCTCCCCGTTTCCAGGTTGCCTCATCTGAATACACATCCACAAAAGCCTAATGAAATGCCGAGGTTTATGCTTATGAAATCAGTCTGGAGACAGAGATTTTCTCACTATAGAGGTTTGAAGCAAAGCAAGAAGGAAGCTTCCAGAGATTCATAGCTTGGTTAAAAACTTCCCTGGAGTCAGGGTTGCTATAGTGTTAGCACAATTAGACTCTGAAAAGACGTGTAGGTACTAGTAAACTTCTCAAGCCATAACACTGTGCAGGCAGCTTCCGTAGCTTCCTAGCCACAATGACCTCATATTTCATCCCTGCACTGTAATACCGTTGGTGTGATATTTGTCAGCTGCGGTCCCCATCCTCTAGGCTATAGAGCCGTGCCAGTTCACACCACTTCAGCTTTAAACAGGTTCTCCAGGCTGCAGGACTTCAACAGATTTGCAAAACCCCTCTCGATTCACCGGGACTGAAATCTCACACATGCTCATGGTGGAAACCAATGCTCACGCCAAAGCTGGTAACCTGGAACAGAGTTCCTCTCATCTCTCTGTAGACACCTAAAAGTTAGGAATCCAGTTAATGATATCACCTAGGTCCCCTCTGTCCTCCTAACAGAGGGATCAAGGCCTCAGAAGAGCAAGTGCTCTGTCCTAACGTATGTGTCTAGGATAGGTGGGCTGAATTGCCTCTGGGGGAGTTAGTCCCTACAAAAGGAGCCTACCTGAAAGCCATAAACTAGATGTTTAATTTTTGGATGCCAGAAGCTTACTAAGATGAGTCCTACCCTTCTCGTGAGCCACACACACAGAGACAAAAAATTCAACAGTGAGTTCAGAGGGAGAGGTGATTTAAATCACCTTTCAGCATGGTTAGCACACAGTGCTGGCAACTCAGCTTAGTATTTCTCCAAAACATTGTCAAAGTTATACTGAACCATTGGCCAGTCATAAACCATCAGCTACCCTCTGAAGGGTGCAGTGATGAAAAATTGCTTCTATTTTCTCTGCAGAGATCTTGGTGTCCCCATTGCAGCCATAAATGGATTAGCACTTTGCACACCAGGCTGGTAACAATGCTCCAGTCCTATAGAATAATGTGAAGTAGCAGCCCTGAGGCCAGTAACCCTTTCCTAGAGTGGCCAGAACCAGTGGCTCCAGAAAGAAATGTAGGTACCCTGCACAGGACATTTGTGGAACACGGTTTCCTTACATGAATCTTATTCTGGTCTTCAATAGCCAAATGTCACCTTAAGCTCAGAAATAAAAGCCCCCAAATACTTGTTGTCATTAACTATGACAATCCTGAATATTTGGAATATCTCTGTAAATATTGCCTTAAAAAATCCTATTGAAAAATCCTCTTGAACCTTGTTAAGTTTGCGGCCTGATTAACATCCCGTTTTTCACCCCAAAGCTAAAAACTGGCAGGTTCTGCTTCTATCTCAGGACAGAATATAAAACTCACTTTCCAGGGGAAGGGAGGTCATTCACATTTCTTTCTGAGGCCTTTTTGGTATTTGGAGTAGACCTGCCTTCCCATTCAGTTTTCACTTTTTAACGGCAAGCTTTTTCTTTCTCCTGAAGTAACTCTGCAAAGCAGTATCAACTTCAGGGGTTTTATGCACTTAAATTGGAAGAGTTGTGCTGTTTGCACCAGAGAGGATTTGGGCCTTTTACCTCTTATCTGCAGGCAAAATCACCAAGGAAGGTCAAGGACCTGACAAACACTTCAGGCTTCTCATCAGCCACTCTTAAAATAGGGATAAAAACCTTCCAGACACCAACTGGCATCACATCAATGACATTTGTTGGGTTTTCAGGCACTCAGTCATACCTCCCAACTTTAGCTGTCTAAAAGGTAGGTGTTTAGGCTGTTTCTAGAGTGGATGGAGAGATAGGCAACTCCAGACAGTGATTCATCACATCCACTAAAAAGATACCTATCTCAGGAAGGATGAATCTCCTTCAGAAGATGCCCATCTTTCTAGAGGGAGGTAAGATGATTAGCTTGGATACTTAAGCATTACATGGCTAAAATTAAGTGAGTGAATCCCATTCAGAGGTCTGTTAGGGGAGAGTGCTGTCACCAAACAGAGTACAGATACAACTCCTTGTATGCTGGAAACAGAAGGTGCCCTCAAACTTTCGGAGAAAGCCCTGTTTTCGAAACAAGACTTGTCCCCAGTTGGGGGAACACTTTCTCAAAGATGAATTGAATCTTCCCAATCTGACTTGAAAGGAGATGCCTCAGGATAGCTTGAGTCAGCCAGCCTATGGGATCATCACGAGACAGGGTCCCACCCCATAAGCAAGTGGGTTTTTTTTTTTTGACTGAAACATTGGGTCCAGTTCCTGGAACATTTTAAAGGCATTTTCCCTTGTTCAGTTACTTAGGCTCATGCACAGTTACGCTCAACCTGCTCCTAGGCAAAGTTGTCTATCTCTGCAACCCTGGAAGGCTCCCAGACCAGTATGCTAAGAAATGAAATCAAGGTCTTCTCTTCAGAGCTGCTGCCTTCCTCTGTGGCCATTTCCCAGGCCTGTGGGATGTGCGTGTAAAAGCGTCGAGCACGCAGTGACCTCAAGGCAACCTGCAAGCCCTGTGCTCATCTCACAACCACACCACCTTTTCTCCACATGGCTCAATAGCGTTTTATGTGCCTAACTTCATAACTCCACATGTTTAAACCTCTTCAGGGCTCAGGGGCTGGCTGTGAGAAACGGGGATATTAATATTATGTCAGTGCCCAGAAGGCCTCTGACTAGGAGGCAGGTAAAGCTTGTGAGGCATCAGTAGACTATCTGCCCATGTTGGCTAAAGCTGGCCGCAAGGTTCTCAGGTGGAACTGTTCTTTGCCAAACCAGTGCAGAGGAGTCAAGCTCAGCAAATAATTTCTGGCAAACCAAAAATGCACTAAAATAATTATAATTGGAAATGTAGAAAAGGCAGATTTGGGCGTTTTGTAAAACAGAAGAGTTTGATTTTTTTTTTTTTTTTCAGGATGGATTCTCAAGGCTACTGAGATTCGAGGCATAGACCCAAGTTACTGGGAGTCAAACCAGGGTGTGAGCCATATGAACATCCATGTGAATGTTCTTACCCTCTGGTATATATGAACCATCTTCTATTTATTGCAGAGCATTTAAGAGCATTCACACGGGCAGTTACCACAGAAAAACTGGCATCTTATTAGTTCACACCCTAACTTACCTCGTGGTAATTTGTTCATGTGCCCATCCCCTAAGGTGCCATTCTCAAAATGAAGTTAGAGGACGCAATGTCCCCTTTATACTCATAGTCAGCAATTTAGTGGTTAGGGCACTTACCCATGGTATGGGAAAATGAGCTTCATAAGTTTCCTCTGCTTGATTTGAAACAGGGTTTTGAACCCAAGTTTCTCAAATCTCAGTAGCACACCCTAGCCAACAGATTATACTGTTCCACAGAACTACCAAATCAATTATTCACATTGATTGAGTCTTGGCCAACACAGGGGATTCAGCCAGAAACCTCTGGAGCTCAGAGCAGAAGCTCTCAACACCCATAGTATCTGAGACCTGGGTGCAGATCAGGATAGGTAGTATATGAATGGATTTTGCAAATGCTGAAGCCCATTAGGATACACACAAAAGTTCTGCAATTCTGCCTTTGCATGCCCCAAAACCCCATCCAGCACCTAGCCAAGTTTTGCTGCATGTTGTCAGATATATACAAGCCTTAACTGGGTTCCTTCTCTCTCCTGCAATGGGATAGGAGATGGGACTGAGAGATATGCCTGTAATTTACATACATTATTACTGTATGTCCCTGATAGCATGTATAATAATGTGCTATGTATCAGCCCAACACAGGAAAGACTCTCCCTGCTCTCGGGCTTGATCTCAACCTGTGTGACCCAGCTTGGTGCCTGTGCATAGAAAATGAACAGAACTGCCCAGATATTTAAGGATAAACACAAGGCTAAGCAGCACTTTCCTGGCCCAGAATCAAAGTATGAAGCAACTTGCAGCATCAAGACCTACAGGAGCTCAGAGTCTAAGACACGAGACAAAGAGATTGGATGAAGTCTGCTGAAGTCAAGGGAAGATTTCCCTTGAGTTCGACCTGTCTTTGGAGTAGAAGCTAAAGCTAAGGAGAGGGATATATGCATGCACCTGTCTATTCATATTCGTACATATACATAGGCATATGTGTTATATATGTATATAACTACCTTCTTTCATAATAGGTACTTCTTTTCTCCAAAGAATCCTCAAAGTAGTCATTAACTGGACTTTTCTGGGAGATATCACTGGGAGCTGCTAACACCATTCCACCAGGGAAGTGGGTGTATTTCTGCAGCTGTCTTGCTCCTGTGCTCACAAAACACAAACTGGCCATTCTCACAAACACGTCATCACTCTCATTCACTTTATCTTGTGACTCTCTACCAAAATGCCTGCAATGCACAGCGATGCTGTCAGGTGCCTCCCAGCTGAGCGACACGTGGTATGTGTTGTCCTCGTATGGGAGACAAGCTGTGGCTTGGACCTTCCAAGAACTGCAGCCCTCCACCCTCCTTGACCCTAACGAGAAGGTTCCCTCACTTCATCTCTTCCTCAGTCATACAACGCAATACGTCTGTCAAGAGATTCATGGCGTGGCCCACACCCTCCGTGTTCTCCTTCCTCCCACGAATCTCATAGTCAAAATGGGAAGGAAGGGGGAAGAAACACAAGATGAATGGATGGATAAAAAAAAAAAAAAGAGAGCAAGGAATTATTCTGTGGGCACTAAAACTCATGAGCACTGATTTCTCCGTCCTCCTGTCTGGATTTCTGATGTCCAGGGAACATTGTACACACACAAGTATGCATGCACACACATGTGCAGGCTTACTCACATGCACACGTGCGCACACACGTATGCACATACACTGCAGGCTCTCCTCTACTTAACTGCCCATTTTTGTGAGACTTGTGAGTGTCAAATACCTTAGAGAACCTCTGCCAAATGATGCTTATCGAGCTGATGGTAGGTTCAAATGTCAATAGGGGGACAAACAGACAGGCAGCAGGATTGCTCAAGCCTTGGTTCATGCAGAAACGAGCTGTAAGAGATGGAGTAGAGGAGCAATGTACCCGAGAGCCCTTCCATGAGCCCCTCGCTGCCCCCAGCCTGCCAAGAAGCACATGCCCTGAGGGACATCAGTCCCTTTGCACAAGTTCTCCCTTTACAACTACAGGTCTGCATTTTAAACACACTTTGGAAGGGCCTGAATTTCACAGAGAAGGGGGCCAACACTGGCTGAAAATCACATAAATTACAGCTGAGGTGCCTCCATCTATTCTCTCCTAATATTAATAATGAAGTCTAACTTAGCATAGTAGTGCCTAAGGCTAAGTTCATGCCTAACTTAGCACCCAGACAGTTTTAATAGCAAAACCTATGTAGAGACCTGAAGTTTAGGCAGCTTAGGGGGATGTTCACACCACTTCTCTCACTCTTCCATTATACTGATGCCACCATACCCTTCTGGCATCAAAGAAAATCCCAGGCATCTTTCCTGACATCTTTAAGATCAATGAAATTTGAGATAAGCTAAACTCTTCCTCATTCACAGTAACAGAAACAGTCTGGGAATTTGAGGACTAGACAGCACAAGTGTGTGAATAAATTTGCACAGATCTTATCAGCAAGGTCAGCAGAACCATAAAAATCTCAAGCTCAGGAGAAGACAATATGAGTTGGTGACTTTCGCTGCAGCGATTTCAGAATCGTGATTGGCCATGAGGGTGGTCTCTGTCACGGTACCTCTGCTTGGCAGCTCATTGCTGGTTACAAAGATCAGTCCAAATGAGTATTTCTTTCACAAATTATGTTTCTGCAAGGGCACTTTTCTTGAACCAGCCTTTACTTTGTAGGCTAGCACCACAGAAAACCAAATAGGATAGACTTTTGCGGAAATACAGATTCCTTGTCTATGGGGTCCCACAGCTGTGGGCAGGATGAACATAAGGATTTGGGCATGCTGGAGTTAGAGCATTTGACCTAACCCTGTTCATCCAGAAGTCAGGCACCCAACTAGTCATCTTGGTTCTCTTGATCACCAACATAGAGAGACCGGCTGCTACAGAGAGAGTCATTGCATCCAAAGATTGACATCAAAGATAGGTCTGATGAATCATAGTGAGGAAGTGTCAGCCTTCATTCATTGACCAGAAAGGGAGCTTAGATGATTACCTCAGATGAGATGTCCAGCTCT
Organism: Buteo buteo; assembly: GCF_964188355.1. Lineage (NCBI taxonomy): Eukaryota > Metazoa > Chordata > Aves > Accipitriformes > Accipitridae > Buteo > Buteo buteo. The sequence goes on along the minus strand of NC_134172.1, from coordinate 3,309,715 downwards.
GAGATGGAGTATGACGAATCCTGCTCAGCATGACTGCAATGCGTAAGCATTATGTACATCTCTACGATAACGTGAACAAACCTAAACTCTTCACTCGTGGTCTCTGTCGTACTGACTCATGTATGTCCAGCTGCCCTGGCTGTTATCTTCACCCCAGTGTTGGGTTTTTTTTGAAACAGTGAGTCAAAGGTAACTCCAGCACAGCTTTTCCTCCTGTACCTCAGGCTCTGCTCAATGACCCCAAACTGTTCATTGAAATGGGATGTGTGTGGCCTGCCTCTGCCAGAGACTGTGGGAAACTGTCTTGTTTTCCAGTTTTCTGGTTCTCATCCATCCAGGTCACCAAGCTATTTGTTTAGGCTTGTGGAGGGCAGAGAAGGGATATGACGAGAGGTCCCATGTCCTAAGCATGGGCTTTAGCCCCTGAGTTACCTTTTTCCCCTGGTTTATCACAGAGGCTGCAATCATTAGACAGCCAAGGTCTTGCATATTGCCCTACCCTTCTTGTACTAGAGATGGACAAAACCAGGCTCTTGTATGCAAGAATCCAAACAAGAGCCTGCATTGCCCTATTTCTGGACTTTATATGCGGGACAGAATTTCTCAATTTATTCTGAGTACCAGTGTCAGAGGCAACAGGAGCCAACCCTAGAATCACTGTTGGTGGCAAGACACCACCACTATATCTGTGGCTGTAAATATGTGCTAGACTGTATAACCCTTGAATTAGTTTCTGCACTACAGTTTAGAGACAGTTTTGGTAAACACGACAGTTTAATTGTAATTTTAGTGGAGCTGTTAGAAGGCTGTACTGACAAGACACTCTATTACAACTGAGCTTGAACCTTTCATTCACCAGGAGACTGAGACGACACATTGCGTCAGCAGGACAGATGGACTCAATGCTCGTTTCTATCACAGACTTCCCTTATGCCTGTGGGCAAGTTGCATCAAGGATTTCAGTGGCCGCTGAATTAGCATTTCCCTGTCTGATTCCCAATCTTCTGCTAATGTGTCTTATCTATTCTCTTTCAACTCAGTTGTTTGCCCCATCTGTCTGGATGGTATACTCTTTCAGGCAAAAACTTGTTCCCACCAGTGCCCTTAGTCTTCTGTTGTAAGTGACTTTTAGGTTTTGTAATCAATCCACTAATATCCATGACCCATCCTGTTAGAAAAAGGCTGCGATCCAGTAAGTTCCTTCCTTATCCAGATGATATTCTTGTTAGTAATGACTCAGTGCTAACTACCTCTTATATCCATTACTTCTTCACAATTCTGATTTAGGTGTATTTAAACCAGCCTGGGGCACATGAGGATGCATAAGATGGTTTCTGGATGGAATGATTTAATGATGGATGGTAGAAGCCGTTATACCTATTATTGCAAACCTACAGTGGGATGCATCTCAACTAACCTAAGGTGTCTAATAGTTAGACAGCTAAATCTGTGCTGCTTAACTTCTCTTCTCTCTACAGCATGTGAGGAGAAATAAGCACTTCAATAAAAGCAACAGAGCTAATCCACTTTTCCTCACATTCAGCATGAGCTAAGGGTATTCCTGGACCAGTCACTGCAATCCGCTGACAAGGGACAGCTCAATAAAATTAGTTAATTGATCAGGTTGTAGCAATTGCAGTCAATAAGTCTAAGGTATAAAGCAAGAATTATGTGTCTAAATAGTCTTGCACTTCTGAAGAAGGACTTGGGGGTGTTGGTTGACGAGAAGCTCAACATGACCTGGCAATGTACGCTTGCAGCCCAGACAGCCAACTGTATCCTGGGTCACATCAAAAGAAGTGTGAGCAGTAGATCGAGGGAGGGGATTCTCCCCCTCTACTCCGCTCTCATGAGACCCCACCTGCAGTACTGCATCCAGCTCGGGGGTCCCCAACATTAGAAGGACATGGACCTGTTGGAGTGAGTCCAGAGGAGGGCCACAAAGATGATCAGAGGGCTGATCCTATGAGCCCATAAGAGAGGGCTCTCAAGAAGACAGGCTGAGAGGGTTGGGGTTGTTCAGCCTGGAGAAGAGAAGGCTCCGGGGAGACCTTAGAGCAGCCTTCCAGTACCTAAAAAGGGACTACAGGAAAGATGGAGAGGGACTCTTCACAAGGACATGTAGTGATGGGACAAAGGATAATGGCTTTAAACTGAAAGAGGGTAGATTTAGATCAGATGTAAGGAAGAAGGTCTTCACTGTGAGGGTGGTGAGGCACTGGCACAGGTTGCCCAGAGAGGCTGTGGATGCCCCATCCCTGGCAGTGTTCAAGGCCAGGTTGGATGGGGCTTGGAGCAACCTGGTCTAGTGGAAGGTGTCCCTGCCCACGGCAGGGGGGTTGGAACTACACGATCTTTAAGGTCCCTTCCAACACAAACCATTCTATGGTTCTATGGTTCACTTCTGTCCTTTTCCACTTAGCCTCTTGTTGTTTTGTCTGAGCACTTCCACCAGCAAATCTTTCCAGATGGTGACCAAACCACACCTCTGCTAATGCTGCAGCAAAACAGCTTTCAAGCCCTGGAGATCAGGCTGCCACTTTCTTTCTCTGTAGATTTACACTATTTGTAAATGGGAGCATATCCAGGCCTTGAAAAAAATCAGCAGGCTTTGTTCAAGCCAGCTGGTGAATGAGCTAGGCTAGACTGAGCTTCCCAGTCCCTGGATCCCTCACTGCCAGAAAATAATAGACAATATCAACACACACCTCAAAACACCTTTAGACCATCTTCACATCTTCAGAAGGGTACTGTTCTCAGAGCCTTTAGGACAGCTCTCTACCACCTTTACAAAGCTAATCCACAAGGAAAGGCAGCACTTCTGTGGTGTGCAGGATCAAATGAGGTACCCAGCTCTCCTGGTCTGGATCGGTAAGGCGAATTATTTCATGACAAATGCATCCAGGCTGCTCTTCATATGGAAGAATGTGCAAGAAATTGATACTTCAAAAGAATTCCCTTAAAACACCCTTCTGAGATATGGGATTTTTGCTCAGCTATTCTATCCATATGTGGAATGCAACACCAGGACTTCAAGTGATGTTTTTTTAAAGGTAATTCAGTCACTAAAGATGTAAAGCAACACCCACCAGGATTTTCAAAAGGGTCTTCCAATGGGAGTATCCTCTTTCAGTATTCTACATGTCTAGGTAGATCATAAAATGCCTAGATGCTCCTAGTCTTTAGGAGTGTATTCAAAGAAAAAAGAAGAAAAAAAAAGAAGCTGGATTCATCTGTCTAAAAGGAGATATCTTAGTCTGACCTAGTCATCCAGGATCCTCTTGCAGGCAATGGTGAGAAAACTGGCACAGCTGGGAAGTGATTCATCTCATCCGAAAGTAAATGTCTAACATACGTCAGATGAGTTGCATCTTATTTCTCGCCAATAACTCTGAAGGAAACTTGGCTAGAGACTGCTAAAGTTGCAAGATGATTCTCCCTCCAGATGGGATAGGAATCAAACCTGGGTCTCCCCAAAACCAGCATTACGCAGATTTTTATGCCTCTAAAGGACCTGTGGGTCTCCCAGTAAAATCTACAAATCTGTCCAGCAAGAGCTTAGACTGTCCCATTTCTTCCTGGCTACTGTAGGCTCGTAAAAAAATGGAAAGGCTCCCTTAAGTGTGTCCCTCAGCCTGCAAAGGATTTAGAGTTGCTTTCTGTCATGCCACATAACACTGTCTAGCAACAGGCTCTATTGTTGTTCTTCTGGGGGCAGAGGGACAAACTGAATGGTAGGCTTGGCAACTGTTCAAGGAGTTTCATTCCTGCCTTCCCACCCCTTAGTAAATATCTCTATTAGACAAGGTGCACCCTTTTGGAATCAGAAGAAACTCCTGCTCCGCTCAGTGCTGTTTGGCTTCATTTCACAGGCTTGGCTGTAGCAGAGATGGGCTCTGCCTTTTCTCGCTGCTCCGTCCCACAACGTACGCTCTGTTGAATAACAGCGACTTCCTTGGAAACCTGAATGAGCATAACCTCTGCCATGAACCTGCATATTCCAACAGAAATGTAGAGGAAATAAAAACCTGGAAAGTGATATCAAGAGCTATAGGCTGGGAAAAGAGAAAAGGGTTTGATTTCAGAGAACTGAAAGTAAAACAAAGGCAGAGGAATTCTCCGAAATGCAAATACAACTCTTGCATCAAAAAGAGTGACTGTGTCCTCTGCTCAGATAATTGTCATGAAAGGGAAGCAAGAAAGCCATTTTATATCTCTTTTTAAAAAGTTTTGAGGTGAAGTTCTATTACAAGCTTGACTCAGTGACTTGTGGACGTGGTTGGAGGATGGTGGGAGACTCTGGATGTGTTTGAGGATAAGGAGCACTGGGAGGATGTATTTGTGCTCTGGAGCGTGCTGGATTAGAGGCAGGATTAGATATGTTACAGAGAAAGCTGCAAAACAGTCAAACTGCGTAGGCTTTCAGCAGCTACGCTGAGACATGACAAACTATAAGTTGGTGTGAATTTGCTGAGGAGTGGGGTGGCCTAGAGGTTTTCAGGACTTGCCTGGATGGAGTGCACATTCCTGCAATAGCATACCATGGCTGCACCCAACCCAATACACCAATGAGCACTGCGCACTACGGAGCTTGTTAAAATACAGGAAGGTGATGGAGAAAAAGTCCATGACTTGATTTTAGCCATGTGAAATTACAGCAGGTAATAGGAATTAGGGCTCATATTTTAACAGCTAGGAAATAGGTAAATGAGCAGATTCTCAAAGGGGATTCCCTGTCTTGGGTATGATCTGACTAAACCTGGATGACAGCGCTGGAGATGTCTCTGAGCTGGTTGCCTTAACTCCTCCGTAGTCTCAGAGGATTTAACCAGTCAAGCTCAGTCGAAGGACCGAGACATGAATTGCACCATAAGAAAGTGCCTATTTCTCGCCAACAATGAGAGGATCCAAGACCACCTGGCTTGGATGGAGACTTCTAAACTGCAGACACGTAATGGGTAAAATGAATTCCACCCCAAGGCTTTGCTCAGTTGCCTGCAGATAGGCATCAAGTGCCACTGAGATGCTCTAGGGTTTTCTTGACCGGCCTCCATCTGCTGCTGAGAAATGTCATCAGTGGACTGTATACAATCCCTGCCCGGCCTCTGAGGACAACCAGGATGCCATCAAGCATCTTAACTGGAAGTAGAACCTATGCACGGGCTACTGATGGGAGCCTGGGCAGCTTCCTTTTTGGACTAGCGGTCTTTCCTGGAAGACAGGCTTAACTGAACACTAGGGCTGATGCATGGCAACCAGGAGAGTTTCCAAACCTGTGATAGACATGAGGCCAGGCCAGAAATGTGAGGGTCTGCCATGATCTAAGCTCTAGGAACCCCTGAGGCACCCTCCAAGGCTTCTAGACAAACCTACTCCAATACACTTTGAGCCTACAGAGCTCCTGTGGAAGAGGAGAAATGACCATCCAGGACACCTGGGATGCCTTGAGAGGCCTGTGATGTGAGAAAGGAAAAGAGAAAAGCATTTCACACCAATAGAATGTGGAGGAATATCCATGTTGGAAAAGAGTAACAGCATCCCTGCTAAGAATTGTCACTCCACCAGTGAGTCTCTACAAAGCATAACTGACTATTATTTATACCAGAACAGAAACTGTGATGAGAAGACCAAGGACACCTTGAACTCCTTTGATGGCCCAGGCTCTACAAATGCAAAACATCTCTGGGTATCAGCAACATCCAAGTGGGAAGGGGACTGTGAATATGCAGGTGACAAACAAGGAAAAGAGGCAAACAACATCTTTGTGATGCATAACGCTCTCCCCTGGTTTGCAGGCTGTTTTTAAAAGCAGTGCCCTATGTTAGGAGTTCAGAACAAGGGAGTTAATGTATCAGTTCTTCTTCCCTCCCCTTGTTTTTCGCGAGTACCGGTAGAATTTGGAGTGAACTGATGAACTGATGAATTTTTACATGTTGTGCTAAGATGATAACAGGACTCAAAGCAAACCTTGCCACTTTTAAAGGGACAGAAGGGGAGACAAGCATTATGAATGGCCCAGGCTAGATGGAAACAGTTGGCATAGACAGTTTCAGGAGTGGCTCTTCTGCAACACCAACCCTGGGCCTGATCCAGCAAAGTCCTGGTGGTTATATCATAGGAGGGCTCCTGCCCTTAGAGACTTTCCTGAGTATTCCTCTCCTTTCAGTATTAAGCCCCACTGACCTATCTTGGCTCTTACGGACCCTGGGCCTTCATTTGGCTCTCAGTGGTGTCAGCAAAGCAGAGTCGGGTTTAGTGAGACAGGATGGGAACAGCTCTTACTGCAGCCTTGGGGCTGTGCCCCATCCAGCCTTAGCTGAACATGTGGACAAGACATACGTGCTCTGGCCAATACTTCCCCCCACACACACTACTTCCCCTTCCTTTCCACTATATTTCAATGGTTTTAACTGGCACCATCACCCCAGCATAAGCCACCACCTGACTGGGCAGAAAGCACCGAGCTCCACATCACCAGAAGACGGCGGGTGCCTATTTTGAGCCCAGAAACCCCTTCTTTGCACCAATGGTCTCCAGACCCCCTGCACACTCCACCTCCCCTCTTCCCAGCTGCATTCTTTGGCCCCACAGGGTTTCCTTTGGTATCCAGAGTAAGATCATGAGTCCAGTCCTGCTCCGGGAAGGAAATTTCAACACGGATGTTGGTGGGAGTAGGACGGGTCCACCCCTGCTCGCAGGAGGCCCTGGGGATGAGGCTGCCGGCTCATCACACAGCCAACTGCGTTCATCGCACCGCGTACAGCTCAGCTGCCCAAACGGAGCATCTGTGACTCAGAGCCCGGAGGATTTCCCCTGCGACACGCTTGTGCAATGCTTGTGAAGTGCTGTCATTACGCCCAATAAAACCCTTTGAAATGCGGCCGGGCTATTTGAATTATGCGCGGGAGGAACGCAAGCGCGAATGCTGAGCAAGGGGGAAGCGGGGCGCATCGAGTCACGGTTGTCCCGTTGGGCTTTTCTTGCGCTCCCATACACGCAAAGCAAAAACATGCGTTCCTCGGGAGCCCTGGCACAGAACAGCCTCCTTTCCCTCCTGCTTTGCACCCGTGCTAAGCACTAGCGATGAGGGAAGAGGTGCAGAGACTGGCAGTCCCTGTCTGGAAAAGCAGCAGCATTGCTGCAGGGCTGGAGTTGAGTTGGCTCATCCCAGTTGCAGGAAGCGGGATGCAAGCAGGAAAGGGATCCCATAGATTTGGGATGGACATTCCAGTGAATCAGCCTCGTTTCCCCTGGCACAATCAGTAATCCCTGAGTTTTCTTTCCTAGGAGAGACCACAGACTCACAGCAAAAGTCAAGGCTCCTCCAGCATGACCCTTTAGAGGGAACAATCAAAAAAAGTCTTTTTTGGCCAACAGAAAGCAGGGCTATGGCCATCCCCCTGTTCCAACTACTCTACCTACAGCAGGCCTAGCTGTAAAGCTGAGTCTGGAAAAAGAAATGCCATGTGCACAAGTGAAATGGCTCATCTAGGTGGCACAAGAGCTCAGAAAGGAGAACAGGACTCACTTTTTTCATTAATTTCATTAATGTCTGCTGCCCCTGAAACACTTCTTTACCCTGCCCTGGTGCTGTGCACTGCAATAGCACCCGAGGACATGGGGCCTGTGCAGAAAGGTCTTTAGAAAGAAGGAAAGACTTGACTTCCCTCGGTGAACCGGACAACCGAGTGTCTCGATGCTACACCCAGCCCTGCTGCAGGTTTATTGCAAGGTCCAGGGCAGGGCCTTTAAATTCTTCTACCTCTGCTTACCCAACTGCAAAATAGGAATAAAAAACATCCTCTCCCTTCCTGGGCACATAATCAGAGCTTAAGCCATGTTAGTAGGTGCTCAAGGGTTTTCAGGTGAGAAGTCTTAGAGGTGTTCAGATGTCTGTAAAGGACTTATTTTGCCTCTGGGGCTGCCTGAAAGGGCTGGGGAGCAAAATGATTCACTTTTCCTTATCTTAGTTAGGAAAGGCTTGCTTCTTTGAAGCAATGCCTTCATTCAATGCTTTGAATATCAAGTTGCTGGTTTTCAGGTTAACTTAAATAATAAAGTCCTCTTAAAATTGAAAGGAAAAAAGCAATAAATATGTAGCAGAACCACACAATTTAATAAAATGAGTCTAAAATCCGAGCAGATGAGGGCTGTTCTTTAGCACACACTGTGCTCTCTGGGAGAGTCCCCCCCTCCCCGTGCTTGAAACAGGGGCTTCTTGCTAAGACTTTGCAAAATTTTCAGTTCCTGCCATGAGAAAGGCTTCTTGTGTAATCTCGGTCCAGTCATTTAATCCCACCAACACAGCTCCTCCATGCCTGGACTATGCCAGAAGCAACATAAATACCATTAGAATCTGTTTCTCCAGTCCTACCACAAAAAAAAGGAGCTGGGAGAATACTTCCCTTACCTTTTGCACACTGTACCTTATGCATGGACCAGGCAAGGGCTGTTTCTTACCACTTACACCTACCCAGCAAGATCCCCTCGACCCAGTTGTCCTCTATCCCCATTGCTGCTTGGGTGCAAATCACCCACTCTGTGCTCCAGAAAATCCAACCTGGTGGGCGAGTTGTTATCTGAGAATAGGCTAAAACATCATTCCTTGATTACACGCTGCCTGGCAAAACAGGGCCACGAAAGATGCTGTTGTAACATAGATACATGTATATAAAGACAATTCCCAAGCCTTGGGGCAAGGGTGGGAGAGGGCTGCATGTACAGGGATTGCACCGGGTACGGCTGAAATGCAGCCACCTCTGCAGAGGAGCACAACAGCTCTTGAATATCGCACCGCAACCCGCCGCAGCAGCGGAGGCAATGAGGATGAATGCCATCGCCTCGGAAATGTCAAAATCCTCCACTCCAGCTACTCGAGCAGAGGAGAAGTGGGTAGATGCAATTCATATTTCCGAGCTCTAGAGATTGTTTTAGGAGCTCTGGTGCCAAGGCGCATGGCTCACGCTGTCCCTTGGGTGACCTTCCACGGCTCTGCCTCCCTCCTGGCTAACGAGGGATGATCATCTCTCACTTAACACGGTTGCTCTCTGCCAAACCTAAGGTTTGCTTTCTCAACTGCGGCGCCTGCCAAGACTCAGCTTGGTTCTCCAGGATTTGTAACAAAAGGAGAAGCGGGTTTCTCATGGGATCCAGAACCTGGCCTGGCTTTCACCCACCCCGGTGTAAATCAGGGGCTGTTCCACCAGCCCCGAGGGGGACAGATCCCAGGAGAGACCTGAACCAGAGCATAAGCCGGGAATTTATCCGTGTGCTGCTCTTATTGCGGTGATGCCATCAAACTCTGACAGGGACACGTTCAAGTGTTGCACCTGCGTGCTGCAGGAGTAATGCCACCGGGTTGCTTGTCTTTCTGTTGGCAAGGCTGCCTCCCGCCCTGCTCCCACGCACTTACATTACCTGAATCGCAAAAAATAGAGATGGAAAGATCTTTTAGATCGCTTTCTCCAGCCCTCATGGGCTGTGAAGTGGCTACTGTAGGATATCATGGGCTTTGGCCACCTTCATCCTACGTGGATGCTTCAACCGATAGAGCTTCTGTGACCAGTCTTGGGGAATAAGCAATAAGAAGCCAAGAGCAACCACAGGTCACAGCCGGGAAAATATTCCTAACACACATCCTTCACGTCCACTTTCCAAACACCAGCCTGGCATCTCCAGTAACACTGCATTCACTCTGCCACTCCTGGTTATGGCTCATCTCCTTGCCCGGTTCGTTATGGGGCTGATCTCATCCCATCCCACTTAGGATGTGCTACAGGTGTGACAGGGAGCAGCAGAGGAGACAGGAGCTCCCCCACGACCCACGGGACAGAGGAAGGGACACACACCGCTGCCCAAAGGGATGCCACCACGTGAGGTCCCAGCCGGTGCCTATCTCCTCCCAAGAGATGTCCTCCTCCTCCTCCAGCCCCTCTCCAGGCACGTGCTTCAACTCTATGCGTCCCTCAACATGCACCAAGCTGCCTCGCACCTCGGGAAGAACAACGTTTGAGATGCCAGCCGGCAGGTTTCTCCCACGGTGAAGAGGTCTGCCTGTACTTCTAATGCAGCCCAGCCATCCCCTCCCGTGACCGTCTCCCTATACCACCTTCCTGGGCTACAGGAGGTTAAGATCCCCAGCACTGAAGCTCTGTGCTAATTTTTATTGCTGTTTTTTTTCTTGCTGAACCAAACCCTTCTCTCTTCTGAATCATTTCTGCACTCTGGCTGTCCTCAGACCAAGTCAGGCCTCATGCCACTAATCAAAAAATAAAATAAAATGCTTTTCCCGTTCCACCTGCAGTCAGCCAAGGTAGTGCAAGTTAGCTGGAAAAAGTTTTAATTTTGGTCGTGCTGCTACTGTGGCTCCACATGGACCCCAGACCCCACAGGACAGGGCACAGGTTACATTTAAACCTCCCCCACCCATGAATTCTGCTTCTGAATTTCCTAACTCTTCCTTCACTCACTCCTGTCTCTTCTTTATTTTTTTAAAAACAATCCAAAAAATGAACAGCACCAACATTTGAAAAAAAAAAAAGCCCACATTTTTGCTTTTAATCTGGCCCCCTGGGTGTGGAAGAGCCTGTTGCTGCTACCAGTAGCTTCTTTAGGTTGAGCGGCGCAATGCTGCGCTGCGTTGGAGAAGGTCCCACGGGGTTACTGTACCACAATAAATCACGCCAAGCGCATCCTTAAAAACTTGCCGCATCAGTCCCAATGGGAACCGGTGCCCTCTTCTTCTATTATTTTTAAACCATTATTTTTAAAGCCTATTTCACCCCTCCCTGTAAATATGTTATTTGGGAGTTGTCTGTTTTTAAGAAGCCCCCATAGCTTTTCCCCCCCCATCGTTGCTGAAAGGACATGGACGGAGCGCGGGAGCATCGCTGCTCCGGGGGATCTTTTCCCTTTTGCTCCACTGAACTTTTTCCGAAGGTACCGCACATCTGGGTCTGCGCAGAGCCCACCCAGCACTGCGTGGCCTGATTTTAAACAGGTGCCCCTATACCATGGTGGGAACAGCAATTTAAACAGCTCAGCCAAGTAAGGAGGTTTCTTTAGAATTAGACCGAAATTACAGTAAGAGACACATGCCACTTGCTCCCCCTGACAAATACACACTTGATGTTTCCCCTAATTTCTTTCCTTTGGGAGGATAATTAACCGAAACCTACAGGAGAATATCGTTTCTCAGCCCCTGCTTTTGCTCAAATTGCCTTGAAGCTGAACGCAGGGTAAGTATCCATAGCTCTGTGTGCTTTAGGATGAGCTTACGCTTTAATTAGAAACTATTATTTGTAGGGGGCACAATTTGGGGATGGTAAATTACAGATTTTCTGCTGCAAGCCATCAAGTCGCTATGAGGTAATATAGGGGAGGCTTTAAAGAGAGATGGTTGAGATAAGATGTTTGTTACTTGAACTACCAGACTAAAAAATTCCTGGCCCTCTCTGTAGTCCCTTCAAAAATCAAAACCGACCAAAACCGCCCAAAAAGAAAGAAAAGAAGAAAATGAAATTAGAATAAAGCAGCATGATCCATTTGCTAAATCAGCTGGTTTGGAAGCAGACTGGGAGAAAAGAAACTGCCCTGCCCATACTGGGATGTGCACCGAGGGACCCCTCCAGCCCCCCAGTCACCTTCTCCAGGGCTGTCCCCCAACTCCGGCCGTGGGGTTTGTAATTCGCTTGGAGATAAATAAAGAGGGAAAGGGTGGAGAGGAGGTGAGGGGGAATTTCGGCAGCCAATGTCACAGCACTCGGCCTCTCCTCCGAGCCCCCCACCCCAATCAAACCCTCCTTTGCATTTCCATGCCCTGAGGGGGATTTGCTCTTTTTTTTTTTTTTTTTTTTCCCGAAAGAAACGTCTCAAACCGCTGGGCGGCTAAGGGAAAGGATGGAGGGGGGGGGCAAGAAAAAAAACCCCAACCCCCCAAAAGTCACCCCTACGCTCCCCCTGCACACACCTGAAGCCCCAGTTTGGAAAAAGACCTCCAGTTCCTCTTTCCCTGGATTTTTTTTACCAGCCCCCCCCCCACCCCGACAGCCGCTTCTCCGGGGCTGCGGGGACCGGGGGGGGACACCCGGCCTGCCCTCCTCTCCCCTCGGTGGGTGACAAGGGAATATTTCTGTTGGTATTAGAGGAATGCGTTTCCTTCTCCAATCAGGAATGCAAGCCGAGTTTCTAATTATAAGTTAGATGGTGGCTGGGAATAAAAGATTGCTTTTTAATGACTCCCGTCCAGGTGCTCTTTCTGCCTGTCTTCCCAAGAACCCATTTGCATTTTATTGCTTTTTTTTTCTCCCATCCCAACGAATTCCCTGCTTTCAGACATACCTGAAATAGTTGGAGAAGCTGCCTTCAACACCCTCACCTCTGCACCGCGGCCGCGGGCGGGAGGTACCGCACCCGCGGAACCCTGCTAACACCCTCCGCAGGTTGGGGGGGGGGGGGGAGCAGAGATTAAACGCACTTAAAAAAAAAAAAGTAATTAATTACCATTCGCCCATTCGCTTGCCTTTTTTTTTTTTTTTTTTTTTTTTTTGACGATTCCGAGTTATTTACGGTCCGCGCAACCCGGCTTTTACCTCCGCGGGTGCGGAGCTGGCAGCTTTTTACCCGAGGGTTTTGGGGGGGGTTGGGGAGGGGGGTGTCGGGGTCCGCACCCGCGCAACCGGAGGCAAAGCGCGGAGCTCCGCCGGGTTTGCTCTGCGCCTCCGCGGGTTCTGCTCCGCGCTTCTTACGCGCTCGCCCGCCTGCAGAGCAGGAGCCTTCCTTGCGTTAGGGCTTCCCTGAGCCCAATTACCTCCGCGGGGGTAATTAGAGCAGATCTTGCAGTTACATGCCTTACCCAGCACCATTTGCTTTTTTTTTTTTTTTTTTTTTTTTTGTGGGGGAGAGAGAGAAAAGCCTCTTAAAGGCGTAGGGTGCAAAGCGCGGAAAAAAAAAATAAAAAAAGAAAAAACAAACAAACAAACCAACCAACCGTAGGAGCTGCAGCGCGGACCAAAAAAAAAAAAAAAAAAAAAGGAAAAAAGTGCGTTATCCCGGGGAAAGGGGGGTGCGCAGGTCCCCGCCGATCTTGCGCGGGGCAGCTCCGCGGCAGCGCCGGGCACATCTCCCCCTGCCCCGTCTCTGCTCCCTGCTCTGCCTTTCCAGAACCAGCCCAGGTTGTTCTGCCTCCTCTCACCTCCTTTTTTTTTTTTCCTTTCCCCCTAAATATTCCTTAAAGCGAAGCGGGGGGAAAAAAAAAAAAAAGTTTTCATCCTTTCCCCCCCTTCCTTCCACCTGACTAGCTCGAAATCACCTTGAAATGCTCATGTCAACTTGTATCATTATCTCTTTAATTCAGGCAGCGCCTTTTGTTCTTCACAGGAGAGGATCAAAGCACTTAAAAAAAAAAAAATAACTTTCCGATCGCTCTCGCTCGCTCTCTCTCTTTTACAGTAGGAGAAGGAGAGATCAGGTATAACCCAGTCAAAATAAACAAAGTGAATGCATAAATAAAAGAGGTGAAATGCAGGTTCTAAGAACTTGCTGGCGCTGGAACAATCCCACCTCTTTAGCTGAGTGGCAACGAAAGGAGAATTTCAAGTCATCTTAAGCGTAGGGGTTGCAGAGAAAACAGAGGAGGGGAAAAATAAATGAAAATGAGAGAAAAAAAAAAAGAAGAAGAATAAAACTTACCACCAGATTGGGTAACTTGACAGAGCCTGACTCAACCCACAAAGAAACAGGAAATATCCAAAAGAGGCCATTGATGAAAAGTTGTCTTTCTTTTTTTTTTTTTTTTTAACCAGAGTTGCCAAAAACCTTCCTTTCTTCTGAGGCAGGATGATTATTTTAATAATAATAATAACAATAATTTAAAAAAAAAAAGTCAAATGAAGTGAACTCAACCCGACCAGGTAAATCCTCTCTTGCTTCCTCTACTACTCTCAAGGAAAAAAAAAATCTCAGAGAGGTAAAAAACTCTTCTCTCAGCCAAGACACTGAAGGCAAATATTAAAAAAAAAAAAAAAAAAAAGAAGTTTGAAGTAGCTCTCTTAAAAAGGACCCAATCAGCACTTATTGCCAAAGGGAGAATTCTGATGCTTTGGCTTGTTCTGTCAATCAGGAGCGCGAAGTCAGGAATGAGCTAATTGCAAGGAGATAGTGTTTTAATACTCATTAGGGGGCACGTTGGCCCACAAGCCAAGGGATAAAATGTAGTTTTAAAAAGGGGAAGGAAGATTTAGGGGGTTTAAATAGACAGGGGGGACCCCTGTGGATTTGGGTAGCTATAACAACCTGCCCGGATTTCACTCCCTGGGTCGAAGCTACTAAAATGCAAAAAAAAAAAAAAAAAAAAAAAAAAAGGAAAAAAAGTGTGAAGTTTTTTTTTTTTTTAAATTATTATTTTCTTCATTTGCTCCTTCTTGCCATTCTGTCTTCTTCTCAAATCCCCGTTTCCTCACAGTGACGGTCGGGACACATTTGAACTAACTTTCTAGAAACTTTCAGTTGGTTCTTTTTTTTTTTTTTTTTTTTTTTCCTCCTTTTTTCATTAAAAAAAAAAGAGGATTTACACCCAGACATGCACGCACACACACAGCCACACACACCCCCACAGCCACGCACACCCCTTCCCCACCAGTCCAACCAGCCAGCTACCCAAGAGCTCCACTGAAGACATCTGCTAAGAAATCAACTTCTTCCATGCAAATCTCAATAAGGCTCATCCAGATCATCTCACAATTCGCAGGAGTCCCAGCCCCGGACTTTGCGAAGGCGCTGCTGCAAACGACTTCATCCACCAGATCCACCCCACAGGGCACTAGTAATTGATCTCTTTTTTAATTTCTCTCTCTACATATTGTAACAATTTCTCTCCTTTCAGTGGCGGTGGTGGGGGGTGAGTTGGGGTGGATCGTGTGGTTCCAAAAATCTGCAGGTTTTCGGTGGGGTGGAAATGAGGAAGAAAAAAAAAAAAAAATCATGATGAGTATTATTATAAAGATGTAGCTCCTCGGGACTGGGTACGCGGTTAGATTTGCTGCTCCTCTGGAACATATTGTTTAAAGCTTGCTGTATCTGTGAGCAAGTGTCACCCAGCTGACAGGCTTTCCCCTTACCCTGGGTCATTTGAAAGGGGGCTGGAGAGGCGAAAACGAGGGGATGGAGGCACTGGATGAGCTAGGAGATGTTTTCTCCCTGGAATAACAACGATGATTCTCTTTTATGTGGTGTTTTTTTTTTTTTTTTGGTTGTTGTGGCTGCTGCCTGTTGGGTTTTTTGCTGTTTTTTGCCCCCCCCCCCTTTTTTTTTTTAGGAAAGAGAGAACACTGGATGAGATTTTATTTATTTATTTGCCTTTTTTAAATTTTATCTGTGAATCAGAAAATCTCTGTGGCTCACACGGAACAAAGAGAGGGACAATTTTTAATGACTTTGTTGGAGGAAGGCTTGCAACTTTGCATTAGCTCAAATCAAAATGCTTTTTCTTTCTCATTAAGAACTGCATATATATTTTCCCTTAGTAGGGAATATTTCTATTTACACACACAGAGCTTTATATGCATATATATAAAGATATGTTTGTGTTTAGCTAGATGGAGAGATATATTCATTCTAGTGAAATTATACTAGAAATGCAGTTCATTCGGGGATATTTAAATCATTGGGAATTTGGCAGGGGTCGGGCCCTGATTATTTTCTTTAGGGTTGGATGACAAGTGATTGCAAATGTGAGCTCTGGCAAGTGCTCCGAGATCTAATCGCCCCGTGTAGCCAAGCTCGGGTTGAGCTGAGCGGCTTCTCGCTCGCTTCCAGAGGAGGAACGGATGCTCTCTCCGGCTCTCCCAGCAAATCCCCACGGTGTTGATGCTGCAATTATATCGAGTGTATTAAATCCAACCACCCCCCTTCAGCAGTTCCCCCACCCCAGAGGAGCCAAAGAGGCTGGAGAGGGAGAAGGGAGTTTTATTGCATAAGGTAGGATGAGGAAAAGGAGGAGGGTGGTGGTGTGTGAAAAATCATCTTAAGGACTTTCCCTCTGTATTAGAGAAAATCCCATCCAATTATAGCATTACTGGAAAGAACCAAACACTGAGACTTTCAAAGGAGGGGATTTCTCTGTCTTTTCAAGTGAAATTGCTCACACTGCAGACTGGAACACACACACACACACACACACACAGACCCTCAGACACCAGCGCCCGCCCGGGCGTGGGGGTCCCGGCAAACTGGGGATGGAGGGGGAGGAAAGGGCAGGACACACATCCCTTCCAGGGGTCGAGCTAATCTCCCCTCCTTTTGTTCCTGGGGAGAGATTTAAACATCCCCCAAAGCCTCTGCCCCTCCTACCAGGAAACACCAGGCAACTTTACCTGAAGGTACAAATTCAGCCACTCTCCCTTTTCCTCTTTGCTTTGCAGCTGCTATTTGGGGAGGATGGAGATAATCCACTTTGTCATAGGCGCACACACACACACACACACACGCACACACAAGCAGGATCGTATTGATTTCTTCAGCAGGCAGCATCGCTACTTACTCTGACGCCGACTGCTTTTAATTACACTGATAAAAAGGTAGTCGGGTGTATAATAGCTGTTCCCATCCCTAGGAACACTACTGTAGATTAGTTATCTATTATCAACATTACCTTTGAACCGGAGCCTTTTAAGGGCCAGATTTTGCAGTCCATTAGAGTCAGTAAAAAGGCTGCCATGGGCTTTACGGATGCGGGACTGCTGGCATTTGCCTGCCCAAATCTGCAGTGGTTTCTCCCAACAGCTGGTTTTTGGGCCTGATGTCAAAACCTGGCTAAGCTCATCCGTGCTGCTCCGACGGTTTCCAGCCCTCTTCCAAATATTCGGAGGTGGATTCAGATACCCGCTTTGCAATGGGCAGGATCTGGCCCTCGGTGGGGTGACAGCAGCACGGCTTTGGCTTCTTTACTCTTGGCATCGCTCATCAGTGCCCAGGGAGAAGTTGTGAGGGAAGTCCACGTTGCAGGGTTGTGAATCCTCAGGGGTAGACACCAAGTCTCGGTCCTGGCGGAGCTGCAACCTCCCTTGCACAGATTTTCCACCATGCCCATCCTTACACCAGCAAAGTAGAGACCAGTTTTGGGTGAAGGTCCATCCACCCCAGGAGGTGAAGGTCCATCACCCTGACTGTCAGAAGGGAGAATAAAGTCTTGACGGTGCTGGCAGCTATGGGGCCGATTCCTTGGTCCCCATAAGGCTGCTGCGACAGGAGGGGGGCAACTTCAGTTATCAAGCTGGCATAGGGAAAAGGGGATGGGGAGGACGTGGAGCAGGCCACATCATCATGGGTTTGGAATGCCCGATGAAGGCATTGCAGGCTGGTCCTATCCTGCTTACTCATGGGGATGGCCCAGCTGGCATCTTCAGGGCCCACTTGAGTGTGTAAATAGAGCTGGATTTAGAAACGCGACTGCCTCACGGTGCAGTTAGTCACAAGAGGGAACAGCTGCTCTCGCCCATGTTCAAAAAAAGGCACGGCCAGGGTGCTTCCACCCCAGAGAAGTCGATGTAAAGAGATCAGGGGCAAGGGGAGGAGGTTTGGAGGGATCCAGACGGACAGGAAGGCGGGCAGACTGGGGCAGTGCAGCCCGTCACACTTCTCAAATACTTTGTGGGTCACTTCTCTTGCTCTCCTACCCCCTCTGCCCTACACGGAGAAGATTCATTATTGCTGCAGGATGGGAAGATCGTCCTCAGTGAGAGCAAACACGGAGCCAGGGAAGGGTCCTCGCGGGGCAGAAGGGTTTGCTTATTTTTGGTGGAGGACAGAAGTGCATTCTGCCCCTTCCCTCTTTAATACTGGAATTCCCACCAGTAAAATCTGATTCATTATCTGCTTTTGCAGATTGAAACTTGAACTAGTTCTTGCTGGAAGATGGTTAATCTTCCCCATTTGCAATTTTCTCACTGTCCGCCCCACACATCACTCCCTGAACAGGGGTCTCCATGGTTGGGTACAGCCACCATGGCAGCGTGAGAAAACCACAGCCTGTTTTGCCTTCTATGCCAAGAAGCCCATACTGTGGCACATTGTGATACTGGGAGCACCAGTAAATCCCTACCAAGCAGCTTTGTAACCCACCTTCCCTAAAGCCAGCCCTGGTGAGGAACCCCAATAGCATGTAGGAGTTGCTACAGGTATCTGGAGACCCAGATATCAAAACATGCTGTGAGTGCTAAACCTCCACTAATGTTTGGAAAATATCATATAATTGCTGGGGTCCTAGATGCCTTGGCGCTGGGTTGCTGGAGTGAGTCCTGGCTTTGCCATGGGCCTGTCGGCCAGTGGCATGTCATTCTGCTTCCCTCTTTCATTTTACTTCTGTGCCTTTTAAGGTTGATGAAGAATTAGATCTGTGTCATCCATGTCATCTGTACATCTTCACCAGGAGTCATAGCAGTACAAATAGCAACAAGGTAGGTTAATATTGATCTGGTCAGATGTGGAGAAGAAGGAAGAAGATGAGTAATGGCTGGCTCGTGATGTGATTCAGTGGCAGAACTGGTGAAAAGACGGATCTTGCCGCTGAATTCGTGTCCCCTCTTCAAGACAGGTCTCTCTGTGATCAGCTGGTTTTACCATAGAAAGGACACTGCTGTCCAGAACTGGAGGTTGGTCCAATGTTGGAGGGGGAGAGGGCTTTTAGAAATGTGCCAAGTATACTAGTAACATGGGTTTCGCCTTGCCTGACTACAGCTGTGCAAATTCTACTAACATAATGTTGGCCGCATCCGTGGTCTATGGTACAGTGGAGACTTGAGCAGCTCAGCCCACTGTAGATACTACTCTATGGTAGGTGGGGTGAATTGCTTCTGGAGTTGCATTTCTCTCTGTTTGGGATCTAGTTTAGACTTGGTGCCTAATCTTCAGATGGTTGAAGTTAGGTGAGATGCCTACAGGCCATTGCCTCTTCGCTGGGCTGTGAAGAGGCACTGACAGCAATGAACAAACCAGGAGCACATTCAGGGCGGGTTCTCAGCTCTTTAGGCTGGAAGGAGATGTCCTCAACTGCAAGGGAACAGCGTGTATTTGATACTGCCTAAACCACCTTTGGCTATGGCTGCAATCTGCCCCGGTCATTCTATACCGATGGCAGACTGGGATTTTGGCTGCTCCTGGATTCCCATCAAAATATTTCTATATAAATTGTTATCCTCTGATCACAGTGCTCGTAAGAGAAATGGAGGATGGCTGAAAGCATAAGATCCAGTACTGATATGTCCCCAGGAGGGCAGGAGGGATCAGGTACGTGGCATGGCTTTCGGTTTAATAGAGGCAGAGCACCCAAAGAGCTGCACTGCAATGTGCCAGAGCTTTTACAGAGTAGAGCAGATCTGCCACGGGTGATGATCCTTTCTTTTGCACTTGTATACACAGGATCTTCTGGGACCTCACCTTGGGTGAAAAAAATGTTATTTTGAGGAGGGTTCCTCTCTCACATTGCGTGTGCCTCCAGTTATTACCTGCAGACACTGGTGCTGACTCTGTTTCTTCCATACCAGGCTCCAAAGAGCGTGTCCTGGCCATCAGTGAGCTGCTTTAGAAAGGCGGTAGGTGGTAAGGCCAGGCCTTGAACTGGCGATGGGGGCCCTGCTCTTGCCTTTACCACCAGTCCGTGATGTGACTTTTGGCAAGTGACTTCACCGGCATATGCCGTGTCCCAGCTGGGTTGCTCTCCCTGCGATGGTCACGTCTTTAGGACAGGACACCTCTCCTGCTAGGGCTTGAATGACAGCAAGACTCAAGGTGATACTTGGGGCTCTCTGACACCTCTCCTTGTTCCTTCCCTCCATCTCCTGTCCCTCAGCTGGCTGTCCCCTGGCCAGCAGGGATCAGGCAGCCGCCTGTCTTCTGCAGGAGAGGTAGGACTCTCACCGGTGTAGCTTTGGCCCACCTAGTGGTACAGCAGGAGAACAAACCTGGAGAGAAAAAACCACCAACCAAAAATGAGACCAGTGCACAAGGATCTGTAGCACCAGGGCTCCGGTTTCCTTTCCCCACGGCAGAAGAGTTGGCAGAACCCAAGATGGGGAAAGGGTTTGTCTCTCTGTCCCTGGTGGGGACATAGGGACATCAGAGAAGGGTGGTAAGGTCTTGCCTTGGAAGGTGGAGGCATGAACTGTGGGTGCTACCTCTTCCCTTGCCTCCTCCATGTGTGCTGAGAAGGGATCGGTGCTCTGGGATGGTTCCACCGTGCAGATATTTCCTTGTCCCCTGCACACTCAACAGCACAGGGTAGGTGGGCACACCAGCTCCCCCGGCCTTCTGCTCTGCTGAAGAGCAGGTACACAGGCAGGCAAAATATCTTCTGAGAGTGATGCTGGCAATTAGAAATAACATGGGCTTCACCCAAATCTCCCCTAATAAACGACGACAGAAGGGAACCGAGCACGCGTATCTAGTTTTATCAGACAGCAGTAGCAGCCGAGAAGTCAGTGCCGTGTCTGTGTTCAGATAAACATTTCCTTTCCTTGTCCCTTCCTCCTAAACCCACTGAGTTGGTCACCTTCAACCATCTTCTACAGAGCCTCCCCCAGCCCCTCGGGGTTGTGGCAAGAGGCATCGGTGCTCTGCTCGGTAGGTCCATTTGCTGACGCCGAGGAAGACTTTTCCAGGTGGTCTCCACCAGCCGTTGCCTGGTCGTTGCAGAGTCACTCTGTGGAGACTGTCCTCTGAGGAATGAGTGCTGTGAAGGATGAGTTGGGATCTTCCTTACGGGATGAAATGTAGGGAAACCCAATTTATTTTGAAGGCAGACTGACCATTTGAAGGCAAACTTAACTCCCTGAGTACGTAAGGAGCAGTCCTGCTTTTCTGGCACGTTGAGAACTCCAGATACACAGAGGAAATAACCCAAAACAGGAACTGGAGAATCTGATCAGTGTAAGTTTTCCCCTAAGGACTCTAATTCAATAAATGTATACATAACCTGAGCCCTGCGTGTGTAATGTGTGTTTGCTTATGTGGAATTTCTCTAGGCGAGATTCAGATTAAAAACCTATTAATCAGCAGTGGAAGCTGATAATCTCTAGGGGCCCAAACCTGCTATTATGTATACAAATAACCATTCATAGGACGATGCAGGCTTAGATGCTAATAACTGAGCACAATGAAATCTTTCCACGAGAGTAATAATAATCACCTGCTTTCTTTGAGAGAAACATTTTAGGGGCTGGTATTTTGGTTCCTGGGGGCAAACCCTGCATCCTTTTCTGGAGACATCCATCTTGCCAAGTCTCAGCATCTAAAAGGGGGATGACAACTTGTGAACGGTCCACATCCAAAGGGAGCCCATCTCCTTGGAAGTGAAGTGCCTTCGATGCATGGAATGAAATGTCCTTTGGGGGTCCTTGTTTTCTGCCCCCCCCTTCATTAACTACTGCCTAGACAGCTATCTTCACCTACATGCCCAAATCAAGAAAGCTAAAGTCAAACAAGGTGGTTCTCAGCATTAATAGTCAGTACAGCAAATGAAATATTGCTGCTCTCAGAAGGGAACCACAGGAGCAGAACAAGGCTTTTGGGGAAGATTCCCTCCAAATTCACACTCAGAATAAGGACTGGCTTTAAAATTGTAATTTTTTTACTCTGCTCCATCCAATCTTTCTTTATAGATGTGAGTTTTTTGGGGATTTACATTGGATTAAGAAAAAAAAGAGAGGAAAACCAAATGTTTGTGAGACAGAAAGTTTAATAACAGAAACAGTTATGCACTGATATTGAAATTTTCTAATCCCATTCTAACATACAATTCAAATAACCCCTTTTCAAAGGGCTAGCCACACTCCTGCTGCAGGTGCAAACAAAAGAAAAAAATTAAAACTGAAACTAGAATTTTATCCCTTTGTGAATTCACTCATAACACCCTTCTTTGAAACCCAAGTGATACTATCGCTCGAGATGAATGTTGGGATTCAGTCTTGTGCTTGCAAATCAATATGCATTTTAAACAGGGATTACTCTATGCTGCTGACAAGCACTGGACTGAAAAACTACCTAGACTGGAGTGTCTTCTCTTCAGCCACAGAGCAAGCTAATTAAGATACTTTAAAACTAGTAACTAGGAACTTAGGGTACAATTTGAAAGCATAGGAGCATCTGCTAGACTGGCACTCCTGTTACTGTCTAGTATTGCAATAGTGCCCTGGTCAGGGTCTCCAAAAGCTTTTTTAATGTGTTTTAAAAGTGCAGAACGTCAAGATTTTTTAGATTATTTGGTCGTTTGGCATTGGGTTTATTTTAAAACAGCTTAATATGAATTATCACGATGGGAAAGTTGTCATGATGCGTTGCACTGGGTACCAGCCCTCCTCAGTATGTGATAGGGGAATATGGGGGGGCTGATGAGCTGGGCAAGAGCTTTGCCATACGGTGGGAAATAAATAATGAAATAAGCAACCATATCTCTCACATGCACAAAAAATCACTCTCGCTGTCAAGGGCTAGATGAGACTGGATGGGGGATTGTCTGGCGTTTTGCTGTAGGAGACTCTCATGCTGAGAGAAGATGCGTTCTTGCAAAAGTAATGGGAAGAAAAGATCTGCCTGCACTCAGGGGAGGAAAAAGAACAGGCAGATTTGCCTGAGAGAGTTAAAAAAAAAGCACACGCCCGCCCCCCCCAAACCCCACCAAGGTGCTAAAACCTCAGTCAAGTGAGGTGTTGACAAGGGATTCAAGTTGATAAATAAACAGAAAGGAGCTCTCCCTTGCAAAGCCTGAATGACAAAGAGAAAAAAACAGGCTCTGGAGAGTGTCCCTTACCATTTTCATCACAAAAGCTGATGGTGGGGGGGAGGTTTTAACACGGCAACAAGTTTGACTTTCTCTCCCTTTCTCCCTCCTTTTTTTTTTTCCTTTCTTTTTTTCTTTCTTTTTTTCCCCCTTCCCCTCCCTCTTATAAACAGAGAGGACAAGAGGTCATATCCCCAGGGTTTAAAGAGACACTTCTCCCCCTTCCAGGGAGGGTGGATGTTCTTTCAGCCTGTTTACAAATTAGTCAAAGTTATGATGTCTTAATGTAGTTGCCGGGTGGCCACCTGTCCCGGACTTTCTTCTGGTGCATTTACTTCATGTGCAGGAGTGACACCTGCAGATGGTTTCTTGCCCAGCATGCAAGTCTACATGTCAAATTGGGGCAAAATGCCACGCGTTAGGTTCTTTGCGCCCATTTTGCTCCGGCGTAAGCAATGGTGAAGATCCGTGCGTGGGTCTGCAAAGTCCACGGGATGATTTGAGGAAGGGCTGTGCTCCCAGACAGGGTGATTGATGTATGTTGGGTGCTGTACAGACCCAAGAGCCACCCTAGGGAGGGATTTCTGCCAGAGGATTTGGAGCATGGTGATGTATGGGAGCAAAAGCAGGGGCTGCATCACTCTGGTTTGCTCTCAAACTCGGGTTTGCAGCATCAAAATTAAGCCCAGATCCTCCCATTCTTCACACTGCTTTAAAAGCTTGTTTCCAAGTCCTGGGCGTGAAGCAAAGTGGCTTAAGCGGCAAGCAGTTTAGTGGGAAACAGTGTCAATGATGCTCAGGGTCCTCTGTACCTTCCCCCTTCCTACGTGGGCTCTCTGGTGCTTAATGCAGGTTGAGCTCACATTGCAGCCCTTTTCTCCCAGGGGGAAAGGAGGGAAATGCAGTAATAAGATCTTTCTTCCTTACCTGTACACTTATTTTCATACAACTTAATCTCTCTTGAAACTTTTATCTTCCTGCCAAATTGGGCTGGGATTGGCCGAGGGGTTCAGAAGTTGGAGGGGAGGAAACGAGCGGATAGAGACACACAACATAATCAGCTAAACCAAGTTTCCCAAGGAAACCAGACTTCAAATGCATTACAGCGCTTTACAAGTCTTGCAGGAGCTGCTTACAAATCCCAGTCATGAGCCAGAACCCCCCAGTGCCAGGCACTGTATGAACATATTCCTCAACACAATCCTTTCCCCAGGCCAGTGCTCAGGAGTTTAAAACAAGAAGTTTAAGGCACGTAACGTTGGCAAGCACCCGCTTTTCAATATGAATGTAGAGCAACTCCCTTAATGTGGGTTGTATTTGGCTGGATTCTGCAAGGGAGCAGAGCCGGGCTCTGCTGGAGTTGGTTTTTTCATGGGAATGGCAAGGAAATCACAGGGCTTGAAGAACTTTGCCTCCTAACAGCCCTACTTGGCTTCGATCCTACCCAGAAATCCCGTTGGCTCTGTGGAGTAAGAAGGGAGTAAAATCTGCAGGGCTTGGCCCCATTGGCAGCTGTGCAATTTTTTTTTTTTTTTCTTTTCCGAAGAAAAAAGGGTTATACGCTTTCTCTGCAACCATGTCAGGTAGAAAAAGTGCTTAGGTCTTCACAGGGCTCTGGGTCACACATATGCCATTGCCCTGCTGGTATCACACCAGGGATGAGCTGGTCTGGAAAATGCCTTTACTTAGTAAGGCAAGTGTTAAACCTTGGAGCCTGCAGTGGGGCACACTACACAGATTATTTCTCTTTTTAGGCAGTTGTTGAGCTCCGATCTGTTCCTCACGGCCCCAACTTATTGGCAGGACTTCCCAGGGACCGGCAGACTGGAGGGGAGAGGTACCTGGTGGCCATAGCCCTGTGGCAACTAGGGACTACAGAGTGTTGGGGATATTTGAGTCAGTTCAAAAGTCGTGGCTCTCCTGGAAGGATTTGGCCCATCAGTTCCCAACCCTGCATTTGCTAGAAAAGGAACTGCTCTGCTCCCATCCCTGGGCCATGGTGGCAATACTGCCTGTACTGGAGAGGAGTAAGATCCTCAGCCGCCTGCTAGGAAAGCCCTGGAGATAGTTCATGGCTGCTGAGTCCTCTCTTGAGATGCTTCCTCATCCTCTCCTCCCCTTCTCCCTCCCTCAGAGCTAAAGCTGCACAAGTCTGAACCTGCAAATTCAGAAGACATCGAGCAATAAACCATTGGCACTCCAGACATCAGGAGTCAGCTCTTTCTGCCTCTGTTTTCTTCTCTCAGAACTCATCAGGTTTTGAGGAATCAAGTATATTTGGAGCCATGAGTTACTTTCTAGTTTCTGAACTTTTAAAATAGGTGGGGAAGATGCTTTCTGAAATATTTTGCCACTATGAAACTTGACGTGTGTTTGCACAAAATAGCAGGACTCCAGAAGCTGGTGTGTTGAGAAGAAAACCAAAAAATCCCATCAAACATTGAGATATTTGGTAACTTGATTAGGAGATACAGACATTTGGGGAAGTAGTACATGAAATGGAGAAAGTGACAGGTATATTCAGATGGGGTAGGCAAGACTGGTCATAAAGAACACAAATTTTTGGAAACATTTTTATTGTTGAAGAAAATTCTATTTGCATGCAGCTCCAATAATTTCTTTGCAATTCTAACATCTCCTTGAAGCTCTTTTGAAGAGCTGGGAGTGAGGGGCAACTGGAACAAGTCCCTACCAGCTCGGTTGTGGCCAGTTAAGGGAAGGTGTGGGAGGGCTGCTGGTGGGAAAGGACAAAAAGCCACGTTGTCCAAATTGCCTTTTTGCCACACCTCCCCGCCCAAAGTCTGCCTGACACTTGCTGCACAGTTTTGAACACGGCAAACTCTGGAGCTCCCTTGGTTACAAAGGACAGTGAGTTTTAGGAGAGTCGACAGAAGGAAGTTGTCATCTCAGTTAAGCAGTTGGAAAATGCCCTAAAGCAAAGGCCCCAATGACCTTGTTTAAAGCTGCCGAGGGTATTTCTCAGTGTAAGGTTACAGATGAAGAAAGGGCATCGGCAGCTTTTCAAGGGAGAGGTAGGTGACAAGAGAAGGTTCAAACCTTTCTCTTATTCCAGTATAGGGTTTGCAGAAAATGAGAGGTCTCTTGGGCCTGTGTGGGTTGAGAAATGTAGCGTTACCTTGGATAATTGAAGGAAATACACTCTTATGAGATTTGCACCATCAAACACCACAGCACATCATGTGAACCTACTTTAAACTCAGCCTTTTAGGGTTTACCTGATAACCCTTCTCAATGCTGTTGACCATCACAGACAAGATGATGAACCAGGGCGATCATTGCTCAGTCCCTGCAGTTAATCACCGATGGCATCCCTAAACAGATACAACACAACATCTCCCTGGCACCATGGGCAACATCCAACAAAGGGTAAAAAAAGGCTTCTCGAGCATTTTCAAGCTTTCTGCATCATCTTGGATGTAAAACGGTGGCCTGTCACTTCCTTCAGACTGAGGACTACGGCAAAACCACGGACTATGAAATATGGGATAGATTTCTCAGGGTCCAGAGGGAGCACAGCTCACGGAGAAACCAGCAGCTGTCCAGAAGAAAAAAAGAGCAAAACCAGAAAGAAAACACTGAAGTCTCCTGAGCAAGATGGAAAGATGAAGACATGGGAAGAATAGGGAAAAGAAAAGGTAAAAGCATGTGGACAGGAGGCAAAATGTCAGTTTCTGTTAAAGAAGGTGGAGGAAGAAGGAACCATCCAAGTCAAACATATTGGTTTAAAAAATAGCTTAAAAAAAGTGGTAAAAATTCTAGTGATGGTTTAAGCTAATTGGGGTTTGATTAGCATTGGGCAAGTGAGACTGGCTGATAGCATCCAGTGCAGGTAGCAGGTGATGCTGCATTTGAAGAACCTAGATTGGTGGTTACCATGCAGGGCTTCTCCATGGATTGCCACCACTCCGAAAAAAGCTGTTGTCCTCGATGGACAGCTCCCTGTCCAGGAATGAGCTCAAAAAAAAAAAAAAAGAGAAAGGGAGTCAGAATCTATCTAGGAAGAAAGTGGGAATAATGCAAGGAGTACCTCATGAGATTGCCTAAATATGAAAACTGTATTCAGCTCCAGTCACCTTCTGTCAAAATAGAAAAAAAAGAGAAAGACAGGGAGAGAAGAGGAGCAGATTAAAAATATCAGGGTTTCATTGCTGAGGGGCGGTGAGTAAGAGATGTACAACATAATGAACAGGATAGAAATCAGTCAAGAAGCTATAATTTGTTCTGACTCATGATACCAGCCCAATGGAATTAAAAGCAACAAAATTAAAACCAGTAAAAGCAGACGCTTTTATATACATAGCTAATGATTAAACTGGAACTCACTGCCACAAGACAGCACAGGCATTTAGCAGGATTAAAATGAAAAAAAAAAAAAATCCCAGATGAAATGAAAAGCACTTTTATGCTCTGGTAAATCAAATAATTCCAGATTACGTTTTGGAGAAGTGTTGCAATAACACCTCCAGCATGGCTTGGAGTCTGTGTTTTGGGCCTCTCTAGAGGTCCCTTGAGGATGTTCAACCTTGGCTTGCACTGGATCTGGCTTCTAGCATCTGTGAGGCTGCTTTGTGGTTCCCAAAGTGATGGCACTTGATCACACATACAGATTAAATGGAGGTGAGCTTTCAAATAAATTTCTCTTTCTTCCTCCCACACTCACAATACCAGTACATGAGCATTCGTTGACTACAAGGGATAATTGTAGAATATTAATGGGTATTACATTCAAAATTAAAAATCTCCATCCCAGATGAGCACCCACTGTCCTATGCCCATCCAGCATGTACCCCCGGTGAGGTCCCGTCTCAACTCCTATTAAAAGCTTGTGGAACTCACCACCCCCCCAAAAAAATTACACTAAAACAATTCCTCGAGCCATCTCAATCCTTTATTCAGTTAGAAAATTAACAAGACCAAATCAGCCAATTCCCTTTTTGTTTGGTTTTTAAGAATTGTGTTACTTGGTGAGATTTGGACAGGAAAATCCACCACCGTCTTAAAAGTCACCTTGAGACATATCTTGTGAAAAAAACAAATTTTCTCATTGCTATTAGGGTAGGCCCTTACAGTCCTGACCACCATGACAGCCTTACTCTGTGGGACAGACTAGGGATGTTTTTTTACAATAGCTGTTTGGATTCTGATGTTTTTTTAAAACTCAGTCTCAGGTTTTTCAAGAGAAATTGGAGAATGGGATGTATGTTCTATAACTGTCAAAAAAAGCCTATTTTTATGACATTTTTCTCCTTGCCCAGGGTTGTCTGTATGGCTTTGGCCACCACCACGGGCTTGCAGTGCTCCTGTGCTGCCCTTGCAGAAGAAAGGGCAGTGCTCTCAGATGGGGAGCAGACCCCTTCCTTCCCCCACCTCCTCTCCATCCCCCAGGAGATGGAGACTTCAGCTGGCTTCAGACTTCTCTTCTCCCAGTCTCTTGCACTGTCAGAGACACTGGGATGCCCACTCGAGGTCACAGAAGAACCCCACCACTTGCAGAGCTGGAAAGACCTGTGCCCACCAAGCCAAGGACAAACTCAGGAGAGGACAAGCCCACGCTCCACTGACGTTCTGTGTTCAAACAGAAAGACAGAGCATCGTGTTCGGATGTGCCTTCAGCATCTCGGACCCAGCTCTGCAAAGATGTCAGATGGTGGTTAACCAAGGAGAGAGAGGTTCCTCCAAGTCCTGAGGCCCAGATCCTCAAAGGTTCCCCTTACATCACCTGAGGCTTTTCTACCTCAGGAGATAAATATACATAAATATACAACCATTGGGCCAACCATAATTGATCAGATTAGTTGTCTACCTCACTTAATAGCTGTCTACAAACTGTGCCCAGTTAAGGGCTCTTCTGGGGAATGATCTTGCAGGACACTGCTCACACACAGCAGTAATGGGTTGCTTTCTGCCCTGGAATGAGAATGTTTCTCACCTTCTCACAATGTTTTGTGTTCTGGGTTTTTTTTTCCCCATTTGCTGTTATATCTGCTATGCTTTTGTAATGAGGATAAATGTGTAATCCCTTTTGCTATTGAAATAAATTACTGGCAGTAGTCTCACCTCTATATCTCGCAGCAGTGAGTTCCACTGGTGAATGATGTATGGCAAAACTTACCCTTACTTCAGAAGGTTTCAGAAGCATAGGAGCATCTCACAGGTAGTGTCCGGAACAGCACTGCAACCTTTCAGTCAATGGTTCCCAAACCGTTAGCCACAAACATGTCCTGAATGTGACTACAAATGTGGGATTTCCACAGGGAAAAAGGGGTCACCAGCAAGATACTCTGCTACCTCCCTTGCTGTTAGTGTTAGACAATGATAGGGGGATTCCCACAGGTTTTGGGCAGCACCAGCCACGCTGAACTCCACGGCTTTGCATGCAATTCCTGCACCGGGGAGATGCCAGCCAAGAGGTCTGACCTGTGTGAAGGGGATGTGAACCCACGTGTCCCAAGGAAACAAGATTTTTCAGGGATGTGGCTGAGCCTTGTGTCTCCTGTACTGCAGAGAGGCTGAACGAGCTCAGACCGCTCCATTTCGTCTGCTGTCAGAGCCCCTGGAGCTACAGATGCAAACATCTGGCAGGATTCCTGTGTCTTGTGCTGATGCAAAGCTAAGTCCATCCCCACTACAGCACTAAGTGGGCAGCAGTCTGTAGCTGTCGCTGCTGCTAGTGGTACCCAGGACCAGAGGTGGGGAAGGAGCGCAGAGCCCCCAGATCTGATGTGCTGTGACGCATTGATCCAAAATTGCTCCTAAACCCTGAAGAAGGAGTTTCTCTGTTTCATTAGGTAGCTTATCCCGGTGGGCTACCAGTCAGCATCTGTCCCCATAGCCCACCCAAATGTCCTCGCTGAGAACCTTTGCTCCAAGTGACACTGATTTCTTCTCACCCTTAGCCCTCACCTAGCAAGAACTGCCAAATGTAAACAGTCACTGCCATCTAGTGCCCATGGAAGAGCTCACAGCGCCTGGAAAACAACTTTTCTGGCTTCCTGAGGGGCAATTGCAAGGGGACATGGGAAAGGAGATGACCAGTCAGCCTCAGTCAAAGACCTGTAAGCCTCTGTGTAGGTACGTGAGGCTAATTTAGGGTTACACCTGGAGATAGTGTTTCATTGCCTATTGGTTTGATATTTCTTGAGCAGGGGGAAGGGAAAATACGCTTCACTGAAATACCCTTAATAGCTGCCATCTCTGGGGACTTCAACTAGCTGCTCATATCCTCAGCAAAGCTGTCCTATCCATGGAGAGGGTGATTTGGGGGTGGGGGTTTAATGTACCTGTTACTTTTTTCAGCTGCTATAGTCATCCCTTCTGCTCAAGCTAGAGCTGAGCCACAAAAATGCATCCAACAGTTTCACTCAGCAGAGTGTTAAAGTCATTAAATTAATTGATAGTGTAAGAGGCACCCCCTTCTAGGAAGGACTGTGATTTAAGGGGTCTGTTTCCCAGCTATTCATCCTCAGCTTCCCATAAGATGAGTTACTTCAGCATAGTCCCAAGCCACATCTCAGACCCCAAATTTCAGCCTCACTCTCAGTGGATTAGCAAAATGGAACTGAAATTCCAATTAGTCCCTGGCTCATTCACGGTGAAAGTCAAAGTGAGTCTGTGTTATTGCTCTCCATCACACTGTCTCTGAGAAGTCCAAAACTGGGCATCATTGTATAATCACATCACAAGGACAAGAGGTGGATTTCCAGCTCTTCCAGGAAGGGACATCCTTTTATTCTACATCTGCACACAGCCTAGCAAAATGCAGCTGTAATACGAGGCGACAGTAATACAAACAATGTCATTGTGTCTTCTGGAGACCTCCCTGGCCAAAGTGACCCTAAAATCTGGTGTTAAGCATTGACCAGCCAGTGATTCCCAGGCCGTGTGCTGCCTGCCTGCTGGTGCCGGGTTGGGAAAGGTCCCATTTGCCAGAAGATGGCACTGGTTCTCCATGGAGCTGCATGTGGGAGCAGGTGCATCCCCACCTGTCCCAGCAGCTCCTGCTCCTCAGCTTGGGTTAAAGCTCTTCCCCAAGACACCGTCTCCCAGGGATCTCACGTGTTGCTGGATTTGCGGGAATACAAGAGCAGCTTTATCCCCACTTGGCCAAAGCCCAGGTCCTGGAGATTCACATCTCTTCCTACGTAACGAATGCAGAACTTAGAGGGTGATTCCTTGCTTGTGAACATATTAAAAAGCCATCTCTTTTTTCTTCCTGTACTATTTCACTCCCTCATCTCTAAGACTTGCTTCCTTAAGGAGAAAAAGCACCTGAAATAAGTGTATTCAGCTTGGCAAGGGCAAGGACTATTTTAAATTAATTGCTATTTATCTCTCCACTTGCAGCTAAGTGGCAGCCACTGGAGATGTACATCTGCTCATTCCGGCCGATGCTTAGAGAAGCCCACAGACATCATGGGAAAAGCAGGAGACTGATGGCCATTACCCACTGGCAGGCAGCAGTTTTGGGTGTTTTCAGCATGGTTTGAAGGTCCCTATGCTCTAGGTCAGTTTTATGGCCAATAGATGGGGCCATTTCCACACCTACTGCCTTCAGGTCAACACGCAAGATCCGAGCAGGGTCTCCCAGTGCCCACAGGGAGGTGGGTCCTGTGGCTGTGGTACGAAAGCTTCCAATGTATGTGGTTAGGAAATGTTGTTGGGGAAAAGTTGATGATTGGTCTTCCCTTCTTCCCTTTGCAAAAGACCAGCAGGAAGGCAGGAGTAAGTCACTCCTTGCTCCACATTTTTCCCCCGTGATAAAAACCTGCCGGTTCTCCCAATAAAGCCTGGAGAAACTCCTGGAGGGCAGTGTTGGTTCCTCAGGGGAGAAGCGAGGCTTTCCCAGCCTGCCAAAGCAGGTGAGCTCAGCAGGGAACAGCACTGATGTTTTCCCAACGCTTTTCCAAACCCATCAGGGCCAAAGGCAGTGCACCCACTCTGTCCCCAAACTTGCCTCCTGTAGTGATATGGGACTTCTCTGTGCCTTGAGGAAATGAAGCTGTTAATAATTTAATGACTCATGGCACTTTGAAGAGGTCAGGTGCTCACCACTGAATCACAGGATTCCCAGACTGGTATCTGGGACCAGCAGTGGATCCATCAAAATAGTAGAAAACCTCAGTTCTCCCGCATCTGGAAAAGCAGGGAAAATGGAGAAACACTAGTTTCAGAGAAAGATAGGAGCTCCTCTTTTACTCCAGTTTCAACAGTCATTTTTGATCCCTTGTGAATTAGGACATCAACATGTAAAAAGCAGAAATAAAGGCACCCAGAGCAGAATTTTCCTGCTGATTAATTGCCCTTAGACATGATGCAATGGCCAAGTGGAAGAGAGTGGTGCTCTGACTTGCTTTGGCCTGCTAGCTACCATTCTGTGTGTGGATTTAATTGTCTGGACCTTCGAATTTTACTTAGGTCCCGTGGAGAAAAAAAAGACCCCCCAAACAAACCCCAACACCAAAGAATAACTCAACAAGCTTCAGTTTTAACCCAGGGCATGGCTGAGTCACCCAACCATAATCCAGCAGCACAGGTGAGTGCTAGTCCTATATTTTTACAGGTTTACTGCCAGTTGCACTGTGGAATTACTTCTGTTTCCAGCCTTGTGTCCCCTTACAGCATCACTCTTGTTGCTCAGAAATCACAGGAAGACAGAGGAACATGGCACTGGTGTCCATCAGAAAGGAAATTTCAGCAGGACAAGATGGCCCACCACATACACCATATGCATCTATTAGACCAGGCATCCTATCAATGCCGTAAGGCCCTGTGAATATCTGCACACCACAGATTTACAGAAATGTTCAACTGAGGAAACCCTCCCTTCTTAGAGGAGTGAACTCTATTCACTCCTCCAGAATAGGGGAAGGTAAAGTTTCAAAGAAATCCTTCCACCTCCCAGAGATAAGAGTCTTCCTGGCTGCCCAAAATAAGAAGAAACCTATTCCCACTCTCCCCTTGAAAACTCAAGTCTTGGGCTTCTCAGGGAGAAAATACCCAAACTTTGCACCATAACAAATACTGTGTTATCCTAGTTCTTCTCTTCCATCAGTCCCCATGTCCTTCATCTTCTCTCAAGGCCAACCAGTTCACCCAAAAGCCTCTCCTCAGGTTCTACGCTCCTACTATTGCTTCTGGCCAAGACTATAAGGACATCTTCTTTCAGCATCAAGGCCACCTTCAGCAGCTAAACCTTCATTCATTAAAAAAGCATCTGCTGCTGTAGACCTATTGCAGTGCTTTCCAGCTTGGCCTGCCAGTCCCAGGCTTTGCTGCAACTTGCAATTGCGTGAGCCCTTACAAATTTCAGAATGGCTTTGCTTCAAGACAGGACCTGAAGGAAGGATGGACTAGGTCCAGCCTGTACGAAAAGTGCCAACAAACCTTGGCCAACTCACACATACTTTTGAGGATTTAAAGTGAGTGGTTAAAATAGATGAGAATTACTTTTATCTGCCCAACAGCAAAGGCCAGCAGAAACACGCAGTTGGAAGCTGCACATGCCTTTTGGCTTTTTAACACACCACAGTGGAGGGAACGAAGGGCACACAGGCTCCTCTCTGCAGAAAACCTAACTGCTGCACCCTTCCCTGAACGTGGAATCGCACAGACCTACCGAGACACCCATCGTGGTCCGTGGAAACCCTTGTCCTAACCGAAGGGGGTTAGGACTGCAATTAACGTTAACTGCAGAAGGATAGAATCATTCAGGTTGGAAGGGATCTCAGGAGATGTCTGGTTGAGTGAGGGGTAGGGACAGACGTTGTGGGGAGATGGATGGGAGGCACTTGTTTAGCCTGGACGTGAGATGCAGAAAGAATGTCGGAATGGAAGAAAGAGAAGAGCCGGGCTGATAAAAAGGTTAAGGGGATTAAAAGAGGCTTATGTAAGCTGACCGTGATGATCTTTGTGTTTTCCATCCACATTGCTGTTTGCCTGGCTCCAGCTCACGTTAACAATCAACATTGTGCTTAGGAAGCACAAAATGTCTCAGTAGATAACCTGAAGGAGACCCACGGCATACGGCTGGTGGACCGTGGTGTACCGGGCTTTGCCCATGCCTTACCCCCACAAATCACAAGAATGAGAGCGTGGTCAAGTGGGCTCATTCTTGACAGGTGATGTAGGTGCGCTCTATCATTTCTTTGCTGGTGACACCAGCATTTTCCACGTGTGAGGCATCTGAATGTGACAAAGCTGCATCTCCTCTCGCCCACGGGAGCACGTGAAAGTGTCTCGTGCTCCCCAAAGCCTGACACCCCTCTGAACCTGCACGAGGAACCGTCTTGGGAGCGTTGTGCCGCGACTGCTTGTAAATCAGCGGCACGATGGCATGTTTGAGAGTGGATGCTTCATTGGTTAGTCCCTGAACTATGGCCTAATATATGTGAACGCTGACAATGATTTACAGGCCAGGAGCGGTTTGCATGCCCACACACACACACACACTCTCACAGGTGCCGAAATGCCCTTGCATGCTGGCAGCTATGCACTCCCCTCCATCCCCTGGGGTGCCCTGGCATGGGACAGGTTTTGCCTCTCTGGTCCAGTGCCATCAGCTTTGCAAGGCGAGGGGGAAGAGCAGATTGTTTCCCTCTTGCTCCGCATTGAGGTTTAGCAACAACCAAAACAGGGGAGAGGAGGGGAGGGCGGGTGAGTGATGGGGAATTGGCTGCAGGATGAACCTGGAGTGAACCCTGCCCATCACATGTGAATGCCTGCAGCGATTTTTAAATGGCATCCAGCATTTTGAACTGGTGTATGCCAGGCTGGCCGCAACGCTGCCCGTGTTTGCCCAACAACCGGAGGTCTGATCCAGGACCCTGTGGCAATATTTGTGTTATTAGATAAAACAAGCTGGAGCATGCTCCTTACATCTGAGGGCAAGCAGCGTGGCACAAAGCACATCCAGATACCTGCATGATGTCTCCCTCCAGGTAGGGTGGCTGCCCCAAACTGGCTTCTGGGAAAATTACATTTTCCCCAGAAATTCACTCGAAGATAAGAGTGCCCAGCAAAAAACTACTTACTCCTATACATAAATAAACTCTGATCGTTTCCTCCAGATATACACATGTACTAGTTTCTTGTAACAAGAAAAAGCTTGGACAAATGTTCCCAAGCAAACCACCCAGCCTGTGACTCATGCACATGGTCCAGTGTTGTGGTATGACTATTTTGGAGCAACATAAAGAAACAAGCCTGAGCATCCAGCATCTGCAGTGCACACAGCAGAACATTTTCCTACTATCTCGTCCTCGGAAACCCGGCACTGATTCAAAAAAGCCAGAATACGAAGGACAGTAAAAGCAACGAGGAGATAAAGTAAACTGGAAATTAGTGATCAGGGCTCCCATAACCTCCCTGGCAGGCAGGGAAGGATGCAAATGCAGAACCACAGTCAGTCTGTTTTGTGGCTTCTTCCAAGGTCAAAATTTGCTTCTCATTCCAGGTCAAAGCTGAGGGCATCAGGCAATGAAGTGCAAGTTAACATGCCACTTACGGACCTCTGGGTTCCAGAAACCTCCCGGAAAAAGGTTTTGCTGAATCCAGCAAATTCAGGTAACATTTCCTTACATTTGGGTCATTCCATGTGGCTCGATGGGGTCCAGGCACGCGAGTAGGGGATAGGCAGCTGCTGCACATCCGCCAAGATCAGCTGAGTGATTGCCCGTGTGTTTTGTGATGGTGGCAAGTGCCATGGCAGCTGGGCCCCTTTCACTGATATCAGTCTAGGCTGCTCTCCCTCATGCTGGTATAATCAAGAGACTCAGAGATACCAGCATACGCCTGCCTGAAGCCTTCCACAGTCCCCACTGATCGCATCTCCACTGATTATAATGGGAACCTAGATAACCACTCAAATGGAGACCCCAAAGCTCGAATCAGCTGCCTCAATGTAGGTGTCTAGCACTATCTGAGACACCCTGGGGCATCTAAGACATCCACATGAGCCTGGCCTGCAGGAGATAGGACCTTTCGGAGGACTGTATTCAGGTGGGATGGCAGCTGGAGGCTGGTGAGCATCCCACAGAGCATTTTAGATGGCAGTAGGTACCTGCGGTTAACCAACTGGATTGTGCCTCCAGATGTAGACACCAAGATTTAGATGCTTTAATGTGGAGCCAAATCCCACTTCCATGGCTCTTTCAAGGTGGAGGTTAATCCAAAGGCTTTCGACGGTCAGGAGAGCTTTAAAGGTAGTGGCAAATGAGAAGAAAACAGCCAAACTGGTGAATATCTAGCAACTGGGACCCGGAGGTCGGTCACCACCCCCTGCATTGCTTTCTTGGGCATGAGGTCTCTCACCAGCACTCTCCTAGCTAGCTATGAGGGAGCTGCCCTGGGCTGCTGCCAGTCTTGCCTTTGGCCACAGACCTGACAGCCCCAGAGCTCATGTAGAGCACATAGGAAGTGATAAAATAAAGCCATTTGCTACAGGAACATTCAGAAGGGGAACCACCGAGGATCAATGTCAATAGCTTTACCCAGGCTACTTTTACAGCAATGACATTGTAAAGAGCAATCACATCATAAAGGAATGGAAGTTTCAACTCTGAAGCTTTTTATTTAGCTGACAATTAGTGGGGCAAACACCTTGGATCTGTTGGAAAGAGAAGCCTGGGTGGGGAGAGGCTTACTGGTTACTTGCATTGCGTTGCAATGATCTGCACTGGGCATTTTTGGGGGGACTATCAGCCTCTGTCTTCCCTGGCATAGCCGTGCATTTCAGTTTGCACTCTTTCAGACGGTGCAAAGGAGAGAGCAAGCTTTGAAAGTGTGAGATGGGGAAACTGGAGACTGGCTACAAGAAGCAGCAGAGCGCTCTGCAGGCAGGTATGCTATTAGAAATGACTGACGCATGGCTCGATTGTCTATTTTTTCTGTATTTTGAAGATGTCGTCAGCAGAAAACGAGGTGGGATTTGAATGCTAAGTGAATTGCATGAGTTAGGGCCCTTGGAAAAGGAAGGGGTGGCTCTCAGAAAGCTGTAACTGGACAGACTGGAAAAAGGTCCTGGGGATTTCATCTACCCTGTCGCCCTGCCCCAAGACAGCACTGCATCTGCCCAAACCACCCCGGGCAGGAATGTGCCCTTAAGGACCTCCACAGGTAGGGTGTTTCCAGGCTTTAACTGGATTCCCAGTTAACAAACATAAGCCCGGTAGCCAAGGCTTGAAAGACAAAGCAACCACTCATCCACTGGGACAAGATCCCAAAGGCCGGAGGGTGTGTTGGCATTGGATGGAGAGAGCTAAAACAGGGGGGAACAGACAGGCAGGTGTGATCCATGTTTATTTTACATAGGTTAATTTTTTTGTGCTGGGGAGATATTTTGTGCATTACTTTGCTTTTCTATCTAAAACACTGTTGGTTGAACTAAATTATTTGTCTTGGTGAGCGGGGCAGTTTTAGCTCACCGGGCACCGGTGCATTTTGCTGGATGTCCTCAGGTTCCTGGGGTCGGAGGCCCAGGCTGGTGTTTTCTGAGTGACCCCTTCACACTTGAGCCTGGTCCGTGTTGCTGCCAGCCGGTCCTGCAGACAGGTCGCACTAATGTTTAACTCCAGCCTGTGTCACTGCATTCGGAGCCCGTTGTTGCCTTCTCTCTAGATGAGCGGTTTATTCCCTCCCTTTCCCAGCAGTGTGAGTAGATACACTGACCCCATCACCTCTTGGTCTCCCCCACACGAAACAAGTCTATTCCTCCATTGCCCTACACAGGTCCTCTTTTGAGACCTCTTTTCATTTTAGTTGCTGTCCTGTGATCCTCTCTAGGGGGGACACATCCTTCCTCGGAGCAGTGGAAAGCCTGAGACTGGTCAAGGCTTATTTTTGCTAGGAAGGATGTGTGGATTCCCACGCTGGGATGAGGATAGGGTCCTGAAACAGGCCAAATTCAGGGCCACAGGGTGAAAGGGCTCTGCCTCCTTGTCCCTGAGCAAAAGAAGGTCCATCTTTTTGTTAATCTTTGCCCACAGTGGGGTCAGCTATTTCGGCCAAGGCAGTGGGATCCTCCGGAGTAGCTGGGCTGTGGGCACTGGTCCATTAGCTCCTCCAGGAGAGCAAAAACCTCTGGTACGAGGGCAAGTGGATGAGCTCATGTCTGAAACCAGGGCAAAAATATCCATGCCAGCTCAGGCTGTCTGTGGTTATCTCAGTTTACTTTCTTGTGGAGGAACTACAGGCTGCCCCATTCCCCCTGGTTTTAGGATGCGAGTTAAGCACATTTGCCCCTGGAGACAGGGACTAACTTCTACTGCTGATCCTCTTCTCTAACCTGGCGGTCATGACCTCTCCCCATCATCCGGTGCAATGCTCACCACTTAACGACAAAAAAATCTGGCGAGGCTGTGGTGTTGGCATGCCTCTCCAGATGGGAAGGGGACCTTTACTTCAAAGATTACCCATCCGTGCCCTGGAAGGCTGGAAGTACTTCCCAAGTGACAAGTATCCGTCGGGGAGGAACAAACACTCCAAGTGTTTGTAGACCATTCTTCTATCACCTCTTGCCACCCTAGATGTTGACATGAAGTCAAGGCTGTTGTTCCTAAGTGGACTTGAAGTGTATTGACCATACTTAGTCACAAGCACTTCAAGACTGCTGTGGGGAGTCCTATGAATGGTCTGTTAGACCTTATTGTCTGAGTTGTGTCTTTTTTCATCTAGTGGCTTTCTCGGTGTTGGGTTGTCTGGTTGTGTGTTTTAGCAGATACGAAAGTCGTTGCATCCTACTCAGGGGGACAGGAATGTATCAAGGGTAGTTATAAAGGACATCTCCCCAGCATATTGGTGGCTGGTGTTTCCTTCCATCAACTCATAGACACTTGTCTGGGAAGGGACAGATCATGTTCTGGAAGTGACTATCTCAAAAGAGTGGGGGCGGGTGCTTAGTTTAGACTACATGTAGAATTAAACTCTTGTCAAATTAGGGGAGCTTGGAGTGAAATCAGTGTTACCCTTAACCAGCTAAAATGCATATTTGTCACTGTCACATAGAGATAGAGATTTTTAGGTCAAGATGTAATTATGCAGTTTGATAGCCTGAATATAGTAAATCAGAAAATTGGACCCAGCAACTCCTGCCTTGACCCTGAAAAGCTCTGACTCCTCATCTGGATGACTCCAGGTGCTTCCAGGACTTAAAGTAGTGGTGCATCCCCTATATTAGACATGTCCAAGCAAGAGACACCTCCAAAATGACATCAGTGAGTAGAATCTGGGCACCTGACTCCGAGGTCCACAACATCTCTGCTGGATCTGTTCAGACAGCACAGGGGTGGGATGCGCAAGTTTGGGATGTGGAAGGCTAGAGTTGCATGATGTTCAAGCGATCAGAATAAGAGGTACTACTGACACTCTGAAATCCTGAAAGGTGATGGCCCTCAATCCCACTTGCTGCTTTAAAGAGTTTGGCGTGAATTTTGCACGTCAGCTTGCAGCCATTTGTGTGATATCCGATAGTCAGCTAATTTAACTGTCGGAAAATGGTCTGGGGTTGAAATACTCATTTATGTGGATCTGTGCGTGTGTGTGTGTGTGTGTTCATATGTATGAACATGCACATAGTGTTGCGTGTATGTACGCATCCATGCCTTTATGTACGTTATTGCTCCCATTATTTCCACTGATTTGAAGTCAGAGCCTCACAGCCTGGCATTTCTCCTCTCTTTTATTCTGCCAGTGTCAAATACTTTCCCTGCTCACAGCTGGGAAGTCAGCCCGTCACATGAACTGTAGGCAAGGAGCATTATCTGCGTGGGTTTACTTGTTGAACAATGTAAGTAGATGATTAACCATTAAAGCAACAGAGCTTGCTGACCCATTAACCAAATAGGAAGGCCCTCTGGTTTGCTATACAATGGGTCCCATACAGAACGCACCCCGACTTGTCCGTCTCGCCAGTGCCGCTGCTGACAGACCTGTGTGGATATTGGGATGTAATGACTCGGTTCGGGCTCTCACGCAACCAATCGCGTGCCGGAGGCCGGTGCTCCCCACATTTTCATCTGCACTGCGTTGACCTTGGAAACTAATCTTGCCCGAATCCACGCTTTGTATCAAACCCTGGGAGACTTAATAGCTGCCACTTATTCTTCACCCTCACTTTTGCATGCAATGTGTCTACACGTTGCAGAAATGCTATGTCCGAATTCAGGAGCTGCTACAGCACACAAATTTATTCATCTGGAGGCATTGGCCAAACACCCATCAGTCCTTGCATGAGGCAAAATGAATCATTCCTTTCTAGCTTATCATTACTAATTAAACCCTGCATTGCATACCATCCTTGCCTTGTCTGTCAGATGCATTCCCAGTCAAACCATCCCTCTTGTGTTTTTGCTCTATGCACACTCAGCTGTCCAGTACTTATTACCTGTCATTCTCCTTGGTGGGTGCTACTGGAAATTCAGGAAACTGAATTTCCCATGTCTCTAATTTCAAAAGGGAAGGAAAACTGGTGATGTGATGATATGAAGGGGGAATCTCTTCCATCTGGATGTCATGAAAATCATGATGTGACACAAAGACCAGGTACTGTGACGGGAAGATACATTTCCCGCCCCCCCCCCCCCCGGCTAGTACCTGGATGTGGACTGGGTGGATGTTCTGCAAGCTGTACATTTGATATATGGGATATTCCTTGGTGTATCTCAGAGTTCCCAGGAATATTGAAATAGGAAGTTCCCCAAAGGCAGAGATAAGTGTGGGACCCTCAAAGTTACCTGAGAGTCGAATTTCTGAAGGTATTTAGTACACTAAAGATGAAAACGGAATACAAAAGACCTGTTTTGGCATTGGGAAGAAGAAGAGTGAAAAAAAAAGGAAGTCCAGCATTTGAATTGAAACCTCAAACCAAAACATCTATTTGAAACAAATAAGGACAAACTTTTCCACATATTGAGCTTCATCTCCACTTCCCCCCACAAATTCCTTGAAAAATAAACCTTTCATTTCCAACAACTCCTCCTTCTTTTAGGTGAGGAATTTTGTCCAGCTCTGTCTCAACCTGATGTGTGTGTGTCATTCACAGGAGGACCTGGATCATATCTGCCAGCCACGGGTTGGTGTCTTGGATAACCTACGTCCTCTCAAATGGCCCAAGATGCTTGTGTTAAAACAACTGATTTTCATGTATGACCTGTAGGTCTCCACCAACTAGGATGAGAGTTTAGATGTTAAGGGGAGAAGAATTGCCCTTTAGGTCCCACTGCATATATTGAATAGATCTCCAATAGCTATGAAGAGAGGCTGATGTGAGCATCTAGGTCCGATGGAGTGCGTAGATGGCAGACATCTACATCCAACCCAGTGAATCTCACTTAAGGATGGGATGGAAGGCAGATTGACCAAATATACGTCAGCTGGTGGATTTTGAGCCAGATCTGGAGTGACCTACTTGGTATGT
Organism: Buteo buteo; assembly: GCF_964188355.1. Taxonomy (NCBI): domain Eukaryota; kingdom Metazoa; phylum Chordata; class Aves; order Accipitriformes; family Accipitridae; genus Buteo; species Buteo buteo. The sequence continues at coordinate 3,268,517 of NC_134172.1, read as the reverse complement.
CTAGGATGAGTATCCTGCCCTATAGACTGCATGCAGATCACAGCTTACCAGTGGGGATGGACCCTGCTTTTCAGTGCTCTGCTTGCCAACTGCCCACATAGTAATGTCACATCACAAACATCAACCAGACAACACAGCCAGGGACTCTTCCTAAGTTTTGGACTCTGGCCACATTCGGCCTGTCTGCAAAAGCCTTGTGGACACACAAAAGTGGATGCTGTGAGATAACAGGGCTTCAGGTTGCCTCTCAAACTGTATTAGGTGTTGAGCTTGCAATCTAAGACAGAAGGCAATGGGCTACAGAGAGGCAAGAAAACACAAGGAAACAGGGAGATGGCTTTGCTCAGCATGATGGTGTGCTCGTAACGGCTTACATTGGATCAAGCGATATACGCTATCATCGCCCTTTGTCATCATGATGGTGTCCCACCATCGGTGGTATCTGAGTGCCTAAATATGAAGGCATCATACAGTTCAGCCCTGAGTCATTGGACAGCTATGTTTGGAGACCACCCCAGCTGCACCAGCTAGCTCAGTACCAATATTCAGATTTTCCCCAGCAGTGAGTTACATATTGAGATCTGGCATTTTTATTCTGTCTGTTACTCAGCTGGAAACAAGTGGTAAAGGATTTCAGAGATGTAGTAGGCTGGGACAAGGTTTGCAAGAGCCTGAGCAGCCGCTGGCACATTGCAAAAATGAGTATTTCATCACCCTGGCTGTGCAGGGAGACATTAAACATAGGGCAAGCAAGCAGAGAGGACTGGCAGCAGACAGGTAGGTAGCAAGCATGATCCTCTACTCCACACTCAGACACTCCAGAAGACACAGATCTCCCGTGTCATACCTGCCAGCCCCGCACGGATGTCCAAGGTGCCCAAGGCCAACTCGCTGACAACAGACACCTGCCTTCCATCTGTAATGGGGGCTCAGGTGCCCAGTAGACATGGGACACCTTCGGTGGAGACCTCTGAATGGAGAGGGCTCGGTCCCACTGGGGGTTTCTGTGTTTTGCCATATACCCACCTGGGACCACCACGGCTGAGCAGCCCCACGACTGCGATCCTGATTTCTGAGCTTGAGTTTTCTTTCAAAAGGCTCATTTTGCTCACAGGAGTGGGGACTCACTCATGGGAAGCTGCTTCTGACTCGGGGCTCGTGAGCCAAAATCTGGCAGTCTACTCACGCGCTAACACAGGTAAAACCACCCAGCTCCTAGACGCTCTGGCTGAAGACCAGACAGACAACCTTCAAGACAATGACATTTCAGTTACAGCAGTAAATCATAAGACCAACTTTAAAAGAAGGCTAAACACTGTGAAATAAAACCCTTTTATTAGCGTGAAACGTCCCAAAAGTGAAACAACATGACCAAAATCAACCTTCATTAAATATAAAAGCAAAGAGAGAGTTTTCAGCAGTGCTGGAAAATACTCGACACACATTCAATGGGTGGGCTTGATATTGTGACTACGAAAATATTTTCGCTCAGTTTGTTTCTGGCTGTTTTGCAGCTGACGGGTTGCCAGATCTCTTGGCTGGATCCCTTCTGCTTCGGCATTCAATAAGATGGGTTTGCTAGCTTACCCGTACGGCTCGAAGAGCCGGTGGTGCCACCGGACTCGGGAAATGACCCCCCTGCTAAATGTCCTAGAAATATCCCACCGTTTTGAGCCATGGCAACTGTCAACAGTTTCAGAGAAAGTTCCCAGAGCTGCTTAAAAAAGAACCAATGGCTTCTTCTCGCTTCAGCATTTCGAACGGGGCGTAGCGGGACGGAGGAACAGCAGTTTTCCCCTTTTGTTTAAGGAAGCGCGGCTGTTCGCAGGACGGAGGAGCATGGGAGGACAGGTCCCCGGGGAGACGCCTGCCATCCAAGCGCTGGCGGTGAGTGGTTTTGGACAACGCTCTTGCTCCTCTCCGCCAACCCGCATGGCCCCAGCGTGGGGGGAAGAGAGGTGGATCTCCGGAGGAATAGCCAAAAGGAGGCTGAACCCCCAAAACGGAGGCTGGACCCCAAAAACGGAGGCTGGAAAGTGGTGACAGAAGTTCAGGTAGATTGGAAAGACCAAAGGGGTTTGTTAGTTGTTTTTTTTTCTTTTTTTTTCCAGGCTTTTCAGCAAAAAATGGAGTCGGAGAACAGCAAATGTCCTTTTGGCTCAGCTCGTAACAGTCCATTTGAGCTCAGTTGCTGGTTTTGTTTCCTTCTGAGGGCATTTCACTCCTCCCTTTACTGCCTTTCCTTTGCACACAGGGATTTTTTTTTTTTAAAGACAGCACGTAATTTTCAAACAAAAAGGTCATATTTTGAAATATCCAAGGAAATCTGTTGACATTTTGGACCTGACTTGAGAATGTTGCAGGGAAATGTTTCATTTTTTCCCCAGAAATTTTCTCCCACCTTTTCTCCAGCCCACAGAATTTCAACATGAATTTATGAATGTCTTCTGTCCCTCCCCAATTTCCATTTCCAGAAAATTCCCTATTCCAAAAAAAAAAAGAAAAAAGAAAAGACACTACCCAGACCTGCTCCTCATCCACTATTATTATGATACCTTGTTCTTTGCCATGTTAAAAACGGATCCATCATCCTGTATTCCTTCTCCATAGAGCCAACGGAGGTAAGTGGGTCTGGGACGAGCATCCCCAGCCCCATTCACCAACCCACGCCTTGCTCCTTCCCTCATTCCCATGACCACACCTTGGCATTCAACACACACCAGCCCGTCTCAGCCACGTCTGGCCCCATGTTGTTGCATCCCATGTGCATAAATGCAATCTAGGAAAAGCAGATGCTATGACCTGTCATTTACCATCAAGGAGAGACCCAAAATGAAATGGTGGCAAGAACCTAGGAATGAATAACAGGATTTTTTTGTTTTTTTTTTTAATTTTACCAGAGCAGTAATTAATCAGGGGAACTTAAAAAAACCCCCATGGTGGATGCCAACATCCACAGACAGGGGGGATGGCTAGAAACTCTTACAAAACATCAACCAAAAATTAATTTGCAGGGCTCTAAAGAGGTTTCCCTGTACCACTCTCCAAGGGGACAGCACTGACCGCAGCCAGGGACACAGAAACAGGGGCCGGCTGGACTCCAGAAATGCAGCCTGTACTCCCCACTCTCTATTTTTTTTCTTTTTTCTCCTTTCCCTTTTTTCATACATTATCATACCTCTCCTTTTCCCTCTCAGGCACTGCATGTCCTTCGGTTAACTGGTTTAATATATGTTCAAGGTCAAAGACCCTTGACTTGGGCATATCCCTGGTCATTGCCATCAGCCCCTAAGATACAGAGGCAAGGTGGGTGACCTTAAAGATAGAGGAATAGGTTACGCCAGGGCATCTGTCACCCTACGGATGAGGTAAACAAGAGGTCCTACGGGAGCAGAGCTAACGAGGTCTCCTATAGATCCGCAGACGGCATCCCGACATCTGCTCTTACAGGTCTCTCTCTTCTATCTGATTTTCCTAAGGAAGCAAATTGTCATCAAAAGCCCTCAGATAATGGCCAGTAAATCACTGTGTTTTTTACAGTACAGGCTCAGGCAGAACGAGAAAAGAGTCCCTGCTTCGTTGGCACTAATCCTTCAGACCTAAAAAATACCTCCTGCAGCTCTGTCTAACGAAACCACATTCATTCCCAGCATGCCTGATTGTCATAAAGACAGTAAGGACCTTATTTTGCTCTGGGACTAGTTGCATCAAAAATCATTCTGGTCCAGACTATAAAGTCCCCGATTCTCCGTGAAATTACCAGGAGAAAGGTGATTTCCATGTAAAGGATAACCTGTCTGGGTTTACTCAGAGTGGCTGTTTTGATAGCACTCGTGTACTTAAGAAGAAAATCCTTTGCAAGAGCAGAGCACAACTTAGGAAAGATATGCATGGAAGGAGGAGGCAAAAATCTCCTTTTTTAGGGAATTTTAAAATACGTTTTCCAGCTCTTGGGAACATCAATGAAAAGAGATGCCCTTTGCTGCTAGAGAGAAATGATTGCACCTTAAGAGAAGCATTTACGGGGCTTTCCACGAGTGGGAGATATTTTACAATTTCAATTTTTTAACGATGGAGAGCAATTGAAAAGTAAAAAGTTTGAAAACCTTTTGTTTCTCACACACACACACACAGGTACGTATAATATCAGCAAGCCCTGAGGCTTGGGGGACCCCTGATGGTGCTTTCCTGTGGTTCAGGCCCATCAAAGTCATTTGGGGGAGTCCCACTGAGTCGTCCTCCATCCTCTTCCTCACTGCAAGGCCCTGTTGCCTGCTGGGCAGCAGCCCTGACCTCATCGATGGATGCAGAGCTCTGCAAAGACATCGTTCTTCACCACCATGGGGACTTTGTAGCCCAGCCCGGGAGTGCAGAAAGCCCCCCTAAATAGGAGACATGTCTGCTGCTGGACCCTATTGGGCTTCTTTTGGTTGGACTGCCCTAATTTGGATTTATTGCAAGCCTATGCAGATGCAGGGTTATCACTGCCATTGCACATCACTTCAAAGACCAAGAGCAAACGTAGCAGGGCAGCGGCAGCTCCTGGGGGTCAAGGTTTGTACATTGGGCCTTGGGATGGAGGAATCCTTGCAAAGGATGCACAAGGCAAGACCAGCTGCAAGCATCTCCACCTGTGTGTAATGCTCAAACTTTAGGGGAAAGTCTGTGCAGCCACTTCGAGCTCACTTGGTACAAACAGGCGATGAACTTGGTCCTTCCTTCAGCTTAACTTGCAAGCAATAGCTTCTTAAATTAGAGGCAAAGGGGTGAGCGCTCTGAAACATCACCCCTTGCTCTTCTTGCATGAGATACTTTCAAAGTACTTTAATATGGGTCCTATAATCAGTTAAGAAAGAGGATCTCTGATGGGACTGAGGTTTAGTGAAACCTACGGCTTGTTGAGATTTGGTGCGAGGGACCCGGCTAGGCATCAGTCCCATGGCAGCTTGGTGCCCTGGCCTGATTCTGTTCCCACCAGATTGCCTCATTTTGGGGTAGACTTACAGAGGAAGAAGCAAAAATTCAACATGTGCAGCCCAATGAGCTGTGGCTCTGAGTCCAGCATGGTCCCCACAGCAGATGGATCTCAGAGGACAAAGCTGGTGGCCCCCCACTTTCTGCGTCTGGGGACACACACAGCCTTGCAGTACCCCCATGTCCCTGCATCCAGCTCTGCCCTGGATGGAAAGGGGGGGTCCGTGATGGAGAACTGCTTGCAGACCATCACGGCATGACAGGCTCTCGTTTTTGCTTTTTGCCTTCAATAACGCTGAAGTAACGCACTGCGACTGGCTTCGGTGCCTTTTCTTTATTGGGAAAGGTGGGGAGATGCAGGGCAGGAGTGGAAATCAGGGCCATGTCACTCCTTATTTGCAGTGATTTGCACTACCCAGCGCCCCGGGGAAGCAGGGATGCTCTCAGCCTGGCTCTCAGCAGCCCAGCTGAAAGCAACAGGCATATTTTCACCACATCTCTACCCTTGAAAATCATTGAGCCTGGCCAGAGGGCTGCGTGCTGGCAGGAGGGAGGGAAGGGATGGAGGTAAAACACCCCACCACGTTGCCTGAAGCTTAGAGCTGTCCCCCGGGGGTGACTCTAACTGCCTTCAGGCCCGATGGAAAAGAAGCGAGAATCTGGCTTCCAGCCCGCGTGCGATCACTTGCAAGGAGGAAACACCCTGGAAGTCCACGTGACGGCGAAAAAAGAGTAACTGGAAACGAAGGCGGTGGCAGCAGGGGGGGACTTACACGGCGTGATCCCTGAGATGGTGGAATAAACCACGTCCCGTGGGCAGGCGGCGTTCCCGGGTCTTGTCTGTTATTTCAGACCGTATCCGGAGGGAAGATAAATGCCAGGCCCACTTCTAATTAAGGAAACTGAGGAAGGGAAATGTGAGTGGCTCGTCTCGGAGGCGATCTGTCGGGAGGAAACACAGCTGAAGGCTTCTCAGCTATCCCAGGCGCAGCCTCGGATACCCAGCCCGCACCGAGCCTGGTGAGGTCCCCACCTCTTGCTGCCTTGCCCGAGTTGCTCCGATCTGGGAACGAATGCCAAGTATCTGGTGGGGAACCCATGCGGGACTGGCGATGAGGGATGAACGAGATGACCTCATGGGTATTTTCCTTCCCTCTCGCACTCCTATGACTCAGTCGCCCCGCTGAGCTGGAGTCGCTGCCCTGGAGAGGTTTGGTTCACGCAGCGAGACCTTGGCGAGCCGGTCAAAGTCCTTGCGTCTCTAAGGGGAGATGCTCGGAGGGCACTGCAGAGAAAAGCACCCGGAGCAATGCCATAGGGAGGCAAGGGCAACCCTGAGCAAAAGAGGTGCTGGGTTTCCCTGCAAAAAAAACATAACGGGGACGGTGGTGAGGGCTCCTCTGGCGTGGGGAAGCCTCCGGAGCGACGCAGGCAGGCTGAGCCCCGCTCGAGAGTTGAGTCATGGAGAAGGAAAACTTGAAGTCACCCTTCAGATTCCTCTGTGGTCTAAAGCACCCGGGAAAGAGCCTGACGGGGCGGCCGCAGCAGCCTGGGCTGTCTGAGGATGTCCCGGCGGCCGTGCTCGCTGCCAGTCGGTGTCATCCGTGGGGCTGGGAGCCAGGACTCGCCCTGGCAGCAGGCGCGGGATGCCAGGACCCTTTGTGGGATGCCAGACCCTTTGGTGGGATCCTCACAAGACACCCGCCACCCCCCCCCCCCAAATTCTTTGCATTACAGAAGCACAACGGCGAGGTCAGGGTTAGGGGGAGGATGCAGGTTTTCTTCTGTTTTTTTGGGCTCCTTGCTCAGCATTAGCATTGCACCCTGGCACCTTCTTTTGAGCCTAAAGAAACCGGTACGGTGCCAGCAGTGGCACCGTTCCCCAGTGCGGTGGTGGCACTTTGAAAACGTCACTTGAAACGCCAAACTCCTTGGCCACTTGGCTGCTTCACTCCGGCTACTGTGTGTCCCTTCCATCCTGGATGTAAAACACCCTGCTGAAAAATGCCCGCTTAAAAAAAAAAACAAACAAGCGGAGGCCAACGTGTTCAACGCCGCCCTGGACAAGGTGGCACTGCCCTCTGCTGTCGGTGGCTATGGGGGACACCAGCCAAGGCCACCGCCGCCAAGGAGAAATTCAGCTTTTTGTGTCACCCTAGGAACTGCCGAAGGACCTGGAAAGCCACAAAGCTGTCCCGGGATGATGCTGAGCCCAGGATTGGTGCACGGTCCCCGGGCATGACAAGCAGTAAAGCCCTGGAGGAGTCAGCGCCTGCTTGGGCTTCCCTTTTCCCCCGGCCGAAAGCAGAAGTGGTGACTATTTTTGGTGCTGTCTCACTTCGGAAAGAGTCGCGCGTGCCCCAGAGCATCGGCCACCTTTCTCTAGGCAGAGGATATGAGTAACGGCGAGGGTCGCGCTGCCTTTCCGTGCCCCGGAGCTCTGCTTCGGGGCTGCCCGGAGTAACCGGAGTTTCCTTCCATGTGCTGAGCACGCCAGCTTCTAGGGGGTGTGCATGAAGAATGACTCTTCAGCTGTCTTTTCCAGCAGAAAAACGCTCGGGTAAAGCCTCCCGATGATATACATATAACCTTGCTTGCCCTCCCCTCCACCCGCAGTCCTTTATTGCCTTTTCTCAAGCTGGAAGAGCTCAGGTGGGAGAATGAGGACACCCAACACGACGCCAGAGCTGGTGCTCCTCTTCCAAAAAAATCTCCTCGATGAAAGGCCTCTAGATGGGGCTTTAATGCAATATTGCTGCTGGCCTCTGCCGAGCCGCGATCCATCGCCCGCAGAGCCCCGGGGGCTGTGCACCTTCCAGCACCCCCGGGGGGGGCCATACGGGGCCGTGGCAGGGTGCCACCTCACCCCAACCACGGCCATAAGGGAACCGAGATATTCCCAGACCCTGCTGAATCACACGGATTTGAGGAAGCCGTTTGCTGGATTGGATGTGACCCCCCCCCCCGCCCCCAGCATGTTTCAGCCCTCACCCCGAGGGGTGCTGAGGCTTGCGGTGGGGGGGAGCCCCCCCAAACGGCACGCAGCGACGTGTGCTTGTGGGTGTGCAAAGCTTCGCACGGTGCAGGGCAGGCTGCTTTTCCACAAGTTCATTTTTTGCAAAGGTTTGGTCAGGGACTGGGCTGGGATGCTTTACACGTTAAAAATTAAAGCAGCTTTCCTCCTGCTCCCCCCCACTCCCCCATGCTTTTATTCTGAAAATAAGCAGAACCCAAATAATTTGCACAGTGCTGGGAAGCCTGGAAATGCCTGAGTGCACGGCCAGTGGTGAGAATAAATTCCCCGAGCTCCCAGTGTCCCCCACGGTTATCCGAGGCTCTCGCCTTCTCGTCGTGCACCCAAATCGTCACCCGCCGGGCACAGCGGGGACAGTGGCTTTTGAGATGAGAGGCCAGTGCCAAGGACCTGCGTGTCCTCCTGTCTGCGCCCCCGGGGGGACACGGGGCGGTTCAGCAGCGTGCCACACGCACACACACGCTTTTTTGTTACTGGGGGGCAGCAGGGGCAGAAATTACCTGGAGGATGACGACGAGAGTGACGTCCACCGACCTGCACCAAGCACCGGGCCCGAAGAGTTGACATTTTGGGTATTAACTCCTTCCCAGCCGGGGCGCTCATCATCCCGTCCGTGCACTGGGGTCTCTGCGCATCGTTCTTGCACGGGGCTGGGAGTGTGCGCACAAGAGCGTGCGATGCTCGTGCCTTGCACGTCCAGCCTTTGCACGACTGGATCAGCCCTGGCCCACCTTGCCTCTGCACGGCTGTGTAGCCTTTAAAAGACTCACTGGCACGTCCGACCCTTTGCACAACTACCTAGTTTTTGCATGATGGATCACCATTCCCTGCAGCCCTTGCGTGTCTTGTCATTGCACGCCTGGCCTTTGCACGGCTGCCTGGCACTAACGTGTCCGGATTTTACACACCCAGCCCTTGCACAACAGTCTGGCCTTTGCACACCCCCCCTTTGCCCAGCGGCCCATCCCTGGCACACCCAGCCCTTGCACACTCAGCCTTTTCACGACTGCTCAGCCCTTGCCCAGCTGCGGCACATCCAGCTCTTGCACATCTGGCCCGTGCACGACTGCCCGTTTGTCACGTCCCGATTTCTCAGGACGGCGGCTCAGGTTTGCTGAGTCCCGGGTCAGGATTAAGGTAAAATGACACAAGGGATCCTTTAACTCACAAAACTCAACTTTTATTCGCTCACGACAAGAATTGGCATGCTCGTCCCCCAAAACTGGTACGCTCACAAGAACAAATCGGCGTGAAACTATGTCAGTGAACTGCGTAATGTGCTAATCGTGTATCACCAAACATCTACTGCAGGCCTGGCTTATCTGGGAATCGGTTCAGGGAAGACAAGAAGGAGATTCCTGCCGTTGGGTCAGGGGGTTCAGAGCGGAGCCCCTCGCTTTCTAGACCCCTTCTCAGAGAGGACCCCGGGGGGGGCTGGATCCGCTCTTAGTCCCAGATTTGGTCCGGGGTTTATGTCTAAAGGGATGAGGGGAGGGAGAAGGGGAGAGAGAGCATCGGTCCAGTCGGCCGAGGGGTCCCGTTCCGGTGGGTTTGCACACCCGGGGGCTTCAGTTTGTGTCCTTTTAGCACCCCCGCCCCTCCTCCGGGTGGGCATTAGGCTAATTAGGTGTCATGAGGGGTTTGTGAGCCTTTGGGATTTGGGGGTCGTTTGGGGAGTGACTTCCCCCTCCTGGCAGACATTTTGGGGCATGCACGGTGAGCTGTGCTGCTCAGCACATCAGAGCAGGGAGCTGGGCACCCTCCTGCACGCCCTCCCCTCCTGGTGCTGGTGGGTGCTGGTGGGTGCTGGTGGGCTTCTTCTCACCTGGGGTTCCTTCCTGGGCAGAGTTCGTGGATAAGCAGAACTTGCCCCACCACAATGTTTGAGACATTAACTCTTCCAGTCTCTCACGCCATTCCTGGCACGTCCAGCCCTTGCACTCCCAACCCTTGCACATTTGCCTGAACCTTGCACGACTACCCAGCCCTTGCACCCCCAACCTTTGCGCATTTGCTTTAACCTTGCACGACTGCCCAGCCAGCCCTGCCACGTCCAACCCTTGCACGCCCAGCCCTTGCACATTTGCCTGAACCTCACATGACTGCCCAGCCCTTGCACAACTGCCCAACCCTTGCACGCCCAGCCCTTGCACACCCACCCCTTGCACATTTGCCTGAACCTTGCACGACTGCCCAGCCCTTGCACACCGAGCCCTTGCACATTTGCCTGAACCTCGCACGACTGCTCAGCCCTTGCACACCCACCCCTTGCACATTTGCCTGAACCTCGCACGACTGCCCAGCCCTTGCACGACTGCCCAGCCCTTGCACGCCCAGCCCTTGCACACCAAGCCCTTGCACATTTGCCTGAACCTTGCACGACTGCCCAGCCCTTGCACGCCGAGCCCTTGCACATTTGCCTGAACCTCGCACGACTGCCCAGCCCTTGCACACCCACCCCTTGCACATTTGCCTGAACCTTGCACGACTGCCCAGCCCTTGCACACCCACCCCTTGCACATTTGCCTGAACCTTGCACGACTGCCCAGCCCTTGCACGACTGCCCAACCCTTGCACGACTGCCCAGCCCTTGCACGCCGAGCCCTTGCACATTTGCCTGAACCTCGCACGACTGCCCACCCCTTGCACGACTGCCCACCCCTTGCACGACTGCCCAGCCCTTGCACACCGAGCCCTTGCACATTCGCCCGAACCTTGCACGACCGCCCAGCCCTCGCACGACTGCCCACCCCTCGCCCACCTCCCTGACCCTCTCACGCCCCCCCCGCCCTGTCCAGCCCGGCCCTTTCCCCCGTCCCGTCCCTCTCTCTCCGCCCCCTCCGCGCCGCTGCCCCCCCCTTCCTCCTCCTCCTCCTCCTCCTCCTCCTCCCCCCTCCCTCCCTCCTCCCGCCGAGGGGGCGTGTCCCCGCCGCCTCCCGCCCCGCCCCCTCCGCCCGCCCCCGCCCCGCCCCCGGCCCCGCCCCCGGCCCCGCCCCTCCGCCGGCCGGGCCGCTCGCCGCCGGCCGCGCTATAAGAAGCGGGGCGGGCGGCGGGGGCCGCAGCGGGCGCGGCGGGGGAACGAGATGAGCAGCGCCGGCGCCGCTGCAAGATGCTGGATGGACACGTCCTGCTGGGATGGCTCTCCTCCTGCGCTCTCCTAGGGCTGCTCGCCTGCGCCCCGCGGCCCTCCGCCGCCTACTTCGGGTAGGTGCCCGGCCGCCCCCGCTCCGCCTTTTTTTTTTTTTTTCAACTTTTGCTTTAGCTCGGGTGGGTTGTTTTTTTTTTTTTTTCTTTTTTTGGAGTTGCAAAAGGGGTTTTCTACTTTTACCCCTCCCGCCCGAGGTGGGGATGCTGCTGGGCTGGGCTCCTTGCCTTCTTGCATCCCCTCCCGCCGGCGCTGACAGCCGCCCCGGGGAGCGACAACCCCGTCCCCGCTTCTTTCCCCGGCCCGCCGCTCGGAGCCGGCTCTCCCTAATCCCTCCGGCGTGCCGCCTGCCACGGCCGGGCTCGCCGGGAGCTGCAGGTTGCGGGCTGCCGGGCGTTCCCGGGGGGACCGCGGGCTGAAACCCCGTGGAGGGCGAGGGAGCGCTTCGTTCTGCCTTTTCCCCGACGGGGTGGGCGGCGGTGGGGTAACCGAAGAGCTCGGCTCCCAGGTGCCTGCTGTAACCTCCACCAGCATGCGACAGCGCCGAAAAAAACCTCCTTTTTTTTTTTTTCCCCCAATTTAAGTGCATGCTTCAGCACCAGGTGCTGGCAAGCGCGTCCCACCATCACCCCGGCAGCGTGTTTTTTTGGGGGTTTGGGGTTTTTTTTGGGGGAGGGGGGAGGATGTGCATGCTGCCGTCCCCAGCCTGCGACGGTGCCCGATTTTTATTCCCAAAAGAGGGGCGGGTTCCCCCCCCCCGGGCTGGGTGCGGAGCGCGGTCCCCGCCGCATCCCGCCGCGCTCACCTGTGCGCGGTGCAGCGGCGCGGCCGGCAGGGGGCGCCAAAAGCTCGGGCCGCGCCGCGCAGGTGGATCCCGCTGCGCCCCCCCCCCGACCCCCATCCCCTTCCCTCCGGAGGGGGGGGGGTGATATGGAGAAGCCAAATAAAATCCGCTCACCCCCTTTTTTCCACCCTCCCCGCAGCCGCATCGTGAAATTTCAGGCCATAGCGATGGGTCCTTGCTGGCTTTCCATCTGCGCCCCCCCCCCTTTTTGCTTTTTTGGGGTGTTCGTGTAGCTGCCTCTTGTCTTTTTTTATTATTATTATTATTTTTGAAAGGCTTAGTGCCAGAATGGGGTCGGTTTGTGAGGGGAGTGGGGGGCGAGCACCTGATTAAGGGGTTTCGGTGCAAGTTTACTCCAGGGTGATGGTTCTTGCTGCTTTTTGGGATGTTGTGTTGTGACCGCTGGTAGGAGCCACTGGACCGGCCCTGGAGAATGTTTTAGCAGACTTGAGGTTTTTCCCCCTCTTTCCAGTAAAACAAATCCTGGTGTTGAGGCTTGTCCATTGCCTGTGGTCTGGCAAAGTTTTCCAAACAGTGCTACTTACATCTTCTGTTTCCAACTCGAGAGCCATTTAACTTCCTGCTGCTGGGGCTGGTTTTCTGAGGAAACAGCCTGTCCTGTGTTTGCAGGTTTTTAGGAAAAGCCCTTTTTCTCCCTCGGCAGCACACGGAGGGCCGTACCGAGCCCGTTAGCTCGTGTGTCTGCCGAAGACCACCGGCACTGTGCAGTTGTACTGTGCCTCAGGGACTGACAGGGCTTGTAAGGAGCTTGGCTGTAACTCTCCTGTTAATCCATGTGGTACGGGAATCTGCTGTAGTGCAGCAGGTAACTCATTCCAGTCGCTTGCTTCTGGGATTTCTCTTCTGGCCTCGTGTGGCTGGTGTAGATTTTAACTTAAGAGCGAACACATTGAGCCAAGGGAAGTGTGCTGCTAGGTCTGTCCTGACCGCTTTGGGTTATTCTCTCTGTCTCGGGACGGCTGCTGTTTCTGATTTGAGGCTCCCTCTCTAGCAATAAGCGGGGGGGGGGAGGAGATGCTGCCAGATGTGCACCCAGCCAGATGTGCACTCCAAGTGCTCCGGGGCTGCTGCGATGCGCGGTGAAGTTTGCTTATGCAAAGCATCCTGCTCTCTGGTTAGAGCCCCAGCGAAGGAGCAGCATCTGCTGCTAATCTCCTCTTTGTTCTTCCGAGAGGCCTAAAGCAGAGATTGCACTTGCTGAGCTGCTGGGGACACGGGGGAATAGTCACTGCTGAGGTCCAGGGTCCCCGCTAATCCCCAGCGATATGTGATCTAACAAGTGTGTGTGTGGAAAAGCGGAGCCCTCCTTGCTGCGGGCTTCTGTATATTAAGGAAAGTAAATCTTACCTGGTAAAAGCCATATGTTCTTGCAGAGCTCTTGGTGCCCCTGCGAGTGCCCTGTGAGGGCTAGTATTAGCCCTTCTTGGTGTGCCTAGAGAGGTAGCCACACGCATGGAGGAACTGCTCCAGGTGAGGAAGGACATCTGTTTTATCTTAAAATAAACCTTTCCTAAAGACCTGGGTGCATCACCCTTTGCTCAGGAGCTAAGCTGAAATGCTGAAGTAGGCTTAGTTAATGCAAAACCCTTTCTGGGCAGGGGAAGGGACGTTCTTTCCCAGTCCAAGGCATCACCAAAGCTACCACGACACCCTTTAGG